>NC_052944.1:125326086-125681729 GCF_013358895.1 Oreochromis aureus | reverse complement strand
CAAGCAGTCATGTCCAAAAGAAGAGGAATCTAAAGGTGTTTGAATGGTTTTTCTAAGTTGAGCGGTTTTGAAGGAATTAGATGCCAAAAAACGTACGGAATATATAATAATAATAATAAAGATTAGAAGAACAATACTGTGAATGCTTTTACAAGCATTCACACTAATTAAAGTAATTTGAAATGTACATTGTGGCTGAGTTTAGAGTGTCTGGGGGGGGGGTTGGGCCCGGATGGCTTGAGGATAGAAGCTCCTCTTGAGTCTCTCTGTCCTTGCCCGGATGATGCGGAACCTTCTACCGGATTGTAGAAGTTGGAAAGGTTTGTTGCCAGGATGGGACGGGTCCTTCAGTATCTGCGCTGCTTTAGTCTGGCATCTCCTGGTGTAGGTGTCCTGAAGCGGGGGGAGAGCAATCCTGCAGCAGCATTCTGCTGTACGGATCACTCTCTGGAGAGCTTTTTGGTCCTTAACACAGCTGTTCCCAAACCACGATGTGATATTCTGTGTGAGGATGCTCTTCACAGCGCCTGTATAGAAAATCCTGAGGATCTTTGTCGTCTCAGAACTTCTCTCATTTGTAACCTTCACTAAAGCTGTTTCTGTGCTGTGATGAGCTCTGAAACCTGAATAAAAATCTTCAAATAAGCCATTCCTATGCAGATGATCTGTTAGCTGTTTGACAACTACTCTTTCAAGGATTTTTGATATGAAAGGAAGGTTGGAGATTGGCCTATAATTAGCTAAGACAAGTGGGTCTAGAGATGGCCTTTTGAGTAAAGGTTTAACTACAGCCAGCTTGAAGGCCTGTGGTACCTGATATTTGGTGGTATTTTGTGGTAACCTGATATAGCCTGATATTTAAAAAATAAATCGGACATTTTAAACAGTTACTCGCAACTTGAGTAGTCTTTTCACCAAGTACTTTTTTACTCTTACTTAAGTAACATTTTTGACGACTACTTTTCACTTTTACTTGAGTAATAATATTTTTAAGTAATGCTACTCCTACTTGAGTACAATTTTTCGGTACTCGACCCACCTCTGGTTATATGTCTTCCATTTTCTAATAATTGTTCCCACAGTTGATTTCTTCACACCAAGCTGCTTACCTATTGCAGATTCAGTCTTCCCAGCCTATGATGTAAATTACAGGCCTCTCTCATCTTTTAAATGGGAGAACTTGCACAATTGTTGGCTGACTAAATACTTTTTGCCCCATTATACATCTCTATCTTTCACCACACTAACCTGCAGTAAATCCTTTCCTGCTATAGCTGTCTTTCCAGCCAATTCTCTACATTGCATGCCTATTAGCAATGCGGGGAATTGGCTGCAGTGTTGGATTGATTTGGTTGTAGACAATTCTTCCTTAGTGTCCTTTCCTATAAAATCCCTGGATGTTTGGCAAGGCTAGGTTACCTCAAAACATGGCCTGTGCCTAAGAAAGTACAGGATTTTTCCCCATTTTGAAAGATGGGAAGGAAATCCTGTACTTCCTGAAATATAGAAAGAGCAGAGCTCTGATAGGAGGATCCTTTGGTTAATGAAGATCTCAGAATCCCAAAAAAGTGGATGCTGTTCATCTGGACGTAACATTTTCAGCGGAAGAAACATTTTGTCATTTCATCCAAGTGATGAAATGTTCCTCCCACTGAAAACGCTCCAGATGAACAGTATCCACTTTTTGAGATTTACTCACCTGGATGATTGAGCATCAAGTATCAAGACAAGAGCTCAGAATGTTTCTTCAGCTCACAGCGTTTAAAGGCATCCTTTACTCACCTGAGGAGATTTGGTCCAGGTGTATCTGAGGTGTTAGAACAGCTGTGTTAAAGGAGCAGAAATACAGAAAAGACCCACGAGAAGCAGAGACCTCAGTCTGACCCTGAAAACAGAAAATATACAAAGATGATGTTCCTCAGGACATCAAAGTGGACTGGAAACACTGAAATACGATGGTCCATGTGTATCAGAGAAATGAACACCAGCATCTCTTACAGGACCAGGAGAGAGAGAGACCGCACAGAGATGAATGAAGATCCTCTGAGAACTAAAGACTTCAGTCTGAAACTGAAAGACCCCCAACTTAGTGACCATGGTGGCTACACCTGCACCGTCTACAACAAGGATGGATACATCCTGCTACACAAAGTACACTGTAATCCCTAATAGTTGTTCTAGCTCATAACTAATAAGCTCATAACACTCAAATGTCGTTTTGTAGTTGAGCAAACTATAAAGTATTGAGCTCTGTTGGCTTTTATGCAACTTTAATTGAATAGGGCTCAATATTTTTTAGCTAATTTGTTTGGAACGCTCAAAAAGTTTAAGAAGCATATATTAGTGACGTTCTGGTGGGTGGAGTCTTGTTGCTCCCTCAGGAAAGCTGAGTCAGCCATCTTGAATTTACCTTGATGCGGGGAAGATTTGGCCAGCCCGTGTGGATTAAGAGTCCCCAACTTCAACCCACCACGACCACCACCTTATTTTTTTTTCATCAACTGCCCTAAATTTGGTAAGTCTAACGTGTTTTTGTTTTGTTTAAATTTAATTTCAATAAACAGTCTTTTTATTTTTACTGAAATATATTCGTACTTTTGTGTACAGTGAATGTTTGTTATAAATAAATTCGAATCCAAGTAATTGTAATTTTAGAAGTTTTCGAATGTGACAAATACGTAATGTTATTTCAAATTACAACGGTGTAAAGTTTTGGCGGTTTTCCATGTGTCAGGATTCCTGGGTCATTGACCCAGCGTTTTCAGTTCATGTTCTGTTTTCGCCACTCCTACTATTTCCTGTTTCATTATGTTCAGCTGTGTATTCGACTGTGTCCAATTATCATCATCATCCAGTCTGTGTATTTAAGTTCCTCAGTTTTACCACTTCTCTGTCGTGTCATTGATGTTATTGTGATGTTATGTTGTCGGTTCCGCCTGCCTTCAGTCAGCCAGCCATTCAGTCCTTCAGTCAGTCAGTCCTTCATTTGTTCATTCAGTCAGTCGTCCAGCCAGCCAGCCAGCCGTTTCCTACTTCTGTTCTGTTTGTTCACTCCATCGACAATAAACACCCACCTTCACCTACCTACCTGTGAGTCCAGCGTTTGGGTCCTCCTTCTCTCATCCACGCCTCCACGACACAAACCCCTGACACCGTGGGGGACAACATTTCCCATAATGCATTGTATTCTTGCCCGGGAAGTTGACGGTGGCAGTTCTAGCTCCATGCGTTTGAACTTTCTGCCAAAACTTTCTACTGTCCGTTTCTACCGGTTGTCGTATTCGCTGGTAATGCACGTGCGTATTGTGAGTATACTTATTTCAATAAGTGTCCGCGTTACACAGTCAGTAGTTTACGCTGTTGAGCTATGTGTGTGTGTGTGTGCTAGCATGAAACGAATAATGCTAAACAACATGAGTGTGTTATCATGATGGTAATTAGACGCATGTTTGTATTTTTTCGTAGTCTCAAATGTGTGGTTGTGAGATAATCTCGAAATCCTTTTAACAGTTTAGAGGGGTATTCCACTAAGCGAGCTCTACAAGTCAAGGCTGGGCAGTGGGTCCATGAATAAACTGCCTCACTCCTGCAGGTGTCTTTCCATACTTCCCATCGTTCAAGTGAGGCTATGGACTTGTGTACGTTGTTTGTATCACCTTTACTCTCCATAAAAATTCATGTGTTTTTTTTGTTTTTTTTTCCAGGAACCAAAAGATGGCTGCTGCCCAGAAGCATGTGCTGCGTGTGTATGTTGAACGAGACACCGCCCTGAAACTTACTCTACTTCAGCGACCAAAGTCAGTGGAGGAGCTGAAAGAAATAATTCAAGAGAGGTTCAAGCCAAGACTGAATGAGGACTTTAGCCTTCACTATGAGGATCCGGACTTTGATGGTGGTCTTTGTCTCCTTGTGGACATCCAGGAGTTACCAGAGAAGGGCACATTAAGAGTTGTCAGACCTGAAAGCGACACCTTCTCTACTGCATCTTCTGACACAGACATACTCCCACATGTACCTGCGATACAGCGCCAGAAGACTTGGCCTGATGAATTTGTTGTTTCTAGTTTTGGTTATGAAATGGATCATATACTAGAAGAAGGAAATCGAGTTTATGAAGAATCAGGAAAATTGCTGAAGTTAAAGAGATCACAGAAGAGTGAAATCCTTAAAAAAAATGTCAGAAACAATCTACAGTTTTAAAGCATATGCACATGAAAAGGAATCTCCTGCATGAAGTCCAGGTGCTGGTTTTCCAGTGTGTGCGTCTGATGGCCCAAAGCTGACTCAGAGCTGTAACACCATCCATGGCTGCAGTATGGGACAGATGTGGGTGTGTCCTCATCTCCCAGAGGAGTCCAAATCGTCATCAAACAGCCCTACAGACACAAAAACGTGAAAATATAAACAACCAGACTATCAGCAGTGATTTAAGTACTTTAAGACCTCTGTGAAAATCATTTACAGTATATATCACAGAATTTAAGGCCTTTATAATCACAGAGCATACAGAGAAAAGTACTAAACTGAATCAATTTCAGCTTTTGTTTTTCATGATGTATATTGTATTAATAATAAACTTCATTATCTGTATCTTTACCACACATTTGCCACACAGGTGTAGATACTATAGGTTCAGTGAATGCTTACATTGCACTGATTAGAATATACTGGACATTCAAAGCTAAGATTCAGCGCACTGTGTTAGAGGCTGGGATTTGATGAATTCATCATATATACAACCTTTAATCATCATTTATGTCCAGTTGAGAATGAATCTGTGCACTCACATACTAAATGAACTGAAATCAGTAGTGTGATCTCCAGTCTTGATATAAGGAATGAGAGAACTGACAGCTGTTATTTTAATCAGCCTGTCTCAGTTGTTTTAACTCTAAGCATCATAAAGTAATGTGGTAACATCTGGACTGACGAGTTTACTGTCAGCATTTTAATCGCCAGTTTAAAGGCTGTAGGTTGCAGCCATTGCTCTAACACTGTATAAATGTAACAGGCCTCAGTGCTGGTTCTAACAGTCTGAGCTGCTTCCAGCTTTATTTGTGAAGAGCACAGCAGCTTACAAAACACGTAGCTAGCTCGTACAGCTGCGACGTAAAATTTTCATAAGCTAAAATGAATTTAAAATAATGGGGCTAAGTGAGGTGATGCTAGCGTTAGCCACGTTGAGTAAACAGGCACTCAGTCAGAGGTTGGCTCTCCGTTTCACTGCAGGCTCCCTTCAGTCTTCACATATCCCTGTCGAGCCGAGTGTAAATCCCGAGGCTGAACGGCCTTTGTACAAGCACACACGCTTCTTAGCAGGGCAAAGCTATGAGCTAGAAAAATCCAGGCTGGCAGACAGCCTGTGTCTGACCAACCAATCAGAGAACTCCTTACATCCCACGGTGTGGCTAATTTGAATAGCAGCAGGATTTTTAAAATGAAGTTGTTAATCCAACTGCTAATCCACATGTTAATCCCTGAGCGAACAGGAAAGGGAAATGGATTTTGAAATGCAGTTTATTAAAGTGCAATTCGAAAAAGGTTTTTGAAATGCAGTTTATTAAAGTGCAATTCGAAAAAGGTTTTTGAAATGCAGTTTATTAAAGTGCAATTCGAAAAAGGTTTTTGAAATGCAGTTTATTAAAGTGCAATTCGAGAAAGGATTTTGAAATGAAGTTTATTAAAGTGCAATTGAAAAAAGGTTTTTGAAATGAAGTTTATTAAAGTGCAATTGAAAAAAGGATTTTGAAATGAAGTTTATTAAAGTGCAATTCGAAAAAGGATTTTGAAATGAAGTTTATTGAAGTGGAATTCGAAAATGTTTTTTGAAATGAAGACTTAAAAAGCATTTTAAAAATCAGTTTATTAAATTGGAATTCAAAAATAAATTTACAAATGCAGATTTTATTCTACAATTCATTAATTAAGCACAGAATTTTTTATTTCGATGCGCGTGGCTCTTGTGGTCCTCCATACTCTTCAGTCCCGAAAGCATCTGCATTGTCGTTGAGGATGAAATACTTGTGAATGGTCCCACAAATCTGGCTGACTCATTTCTCCTGCTCTTTGGGTACATCTAATTTATCCAGAAGGTTGTGATGTGCCTTGAGGACAACAAACCACTGAAAGAGCGTCTACTGACGCTGAAGAATGATTTGTTCAATGAGTGAATCACTCAGAATGGACTACTTGTTGAGCTGAGTATTGAGGAAGCTTTTTTTTTGTTTGTTTTTTTCCTAATCATTTGGCTTTTCTACTTCAAATTTAAAGTGAATGACTGCTCATTTTGTGGACTATTCATGTTTAACGTTGTGTTGCCTAATACCTTAATGCACTACCACCAGTTATGTACAGTTGTATAAACCAGTACAAATCTGGATGCCTCATTTCTCCTGCTTTTTGGGTAGTTCTGTGCACTAGACCTACAATACGCAGACTCTCGAGCTTTTATTCACATGTATCCAGAAGGTTGTGATGTGCCTTGAATACAACAAACCACTGTTAGGTCGCTTACTGATGCAGAAAAATTTGTTCAAGTGAATCACTCGGAATAGACAACTCGTTAAGCTAAGTATTGAAGGTTTTTCTTGTTTTGTTTTGTTTTATTTATACCATTTTTTAACCATTTTTTACCATTTGCCTCTTCTACCTCACATTTAAGATGAATGACTGTTCAGTTCATGCACTATTCATGTTTAATGTTCTGTTGCCTAATACCTTAATGCACTGCCTTGATGTTTGTTGCCTATAAGTACAGCAGTGGAAACCAGTGCTGTTTTTTATGTATTTTTAAAAAAGAAAGTGAACTGCAGCTGTCAAGGTACAGTAAGTGTTAAATGCCTCAATGTTCTAATAGCTGCAATTGCTGTTAATACTGAAAATGTTATTGAATTTTATAATTGAGATGGAGACCCTTGGAGTCTTTTTCTCTTGTTTTATTTATGAAGCACTTTTTTATGAGTGAGCTCTGTTGTTTGTGCCTTTTTAAAAGCACATTGTGTTTAATAAAAAGTTGTTAAATTGTTAGTGTTGTTACGTTCATGTTTTCTAACACTTTTAGCTAATTATAATTTACTGGGCAAACAGTTTAGAATTATTTGTAAGTGTATTTCCCACAGTATTTTAAAAATATTGAAGATCTTAAGTGTTATTTCCCACATTATAAGTTAGAAAATATGAAAAAGTTTGAGTTTATTTCCCACATCGTATGAGTTGCAATATGTAAAATATTTTGAGTGTATTTTCCACCTTAATTAAGTTGAAAAATATTGAACATTTTGAGTTTATTACTCCCTAATTATAAGTTGAGGAATATCAACATTTATGAGTTAACATTGAGGTAATTTAAGGCAACTGCAACTGTAATTTTTATTTTAGTTAAACTTAAAACTTTTAAAAACATCACTAAAAAATTGTTGTGTAATCTGTTACACAACAATTTTTGAGTTCTGTGAACTTATTAGGTTTTACAGTGCTGTTAGGTTTCAGCAGTACAGCTGCATTAGGCATTGTACTGATTTGCTTTCTAGTTATTGTGCATCAGGCGGCTGAAGCCATTGGCTTGGGAGTACCACCGCAGTTTGTGTTTAAGACAGTTTGTCTTCCTCACAGCTGACGGTATGGAGGTACATAAATACCCACCGCTAGTATGTACGGAAGACTAGGTTGAGTTAGTTAGGTTTAATAGGCAGATTAGTGGGGGATATTGCTCCTGTTAATTGTGTGTTTCCAAGGTTTATTGAAGGGAATATCATTAAGTTGATTTGTTGGAATGAAGCTGTGTGGCATATGTGCAGTTCAGCGTTTGGATTTTGTAATGTTTTGAAGAAAAATGGAGACACACCAATTAATGCAATGTGTTGATGTGGATGGGAAGAAAAGACAGCCGAAACCGACTGCTAACGCTTTGGAGAATCAGATTGAAAGGCTTCAAACAGAACGTCAAACTAAGATTAATAAAATTAAAAATGTCATAAAGGTTATTAAAGAATTAAAGCAATCTGAGGATAATGTTTCCACTGTTCAGGCTCAGTTAGAGAATTTGTCTGTGTTGCTTAATGAGGCAACTCATCTGCATGGAACCTTGCTTCCTTTGCTTCCTCAAGAAGAGTAAGAAAAACAAACTGCTTGGTTTAGTATTATGTATGCGGGCACATAATACTGAGTTTATGGAAGAGATAAAGAAATGGCTTCATGATGCAAAGGGAAACCCTCAGAGTAAAAATCAGGTGTCTGAGCTTGATTTGCCACAGTTTTATCCACCTGGTGTTGATTCTTCTGATGTATTACCCGCTGGAAATGGTTCTGGTGCTTCTAGGTACACCGGGAATGTTGGTAAAGGTGCTGCGGTAGATGATGTTAATCCAAGTGATAGCATCTCTAATGTTGCAAGCAGAAGTTGTAGGAAAAGTAAATCATCACTCAGTGGCTCCATGGTTTCATCTGCCTTATCAGCACGCATAAAGGCAGAGGCTGACATGGCTGCCTTTCTTGTCCGACAGGGGTTGTTGAAAGAAAAGCATGCTTTGGAAGAACAAGAAATACAGCTTAAGAAAAGAAAGGAGCTGCTTGACTTAGAAACTGAAATAGCAGCCCTATCCTACTTCTGTTCTGTTTGTTCACTCCGCTGACAATAAACACCAACCTTTGCCTACCTACCTCTGAGTCCAGCGTTTGGGTCCTCCTTCTCTCATCCGTGACACAAATCCTGACACTCAGGGATAAATGGAGGAATGTTCTGTCCGATCTGCAGGAGAGGTTTCAACGTAAAGTGGTTTTTAGTGATATTGTTGAGTTTGTTGAAAGGCAGGTGAAGATCACAAGTGACCCATTGTTTGGAGACATACAGGATCCTCCAACAGCCATCAGAAAAGAGGCGAGGAATGTTAAGTCTCAGTTTTACCCTAAGGCTAAGAGGAGTAGTTTTGCTAGGGAAGGGAAGATTGAGCCAGCGTTGAGGCGAGAGAGTGGTTTAGTTGTGACCAAGGTTTGCTTGTTTTGTGGAGCAGGGCATATGTTGAATTTGTGTCCTTCGTTTGAAAGAAAGTTGCACTGTGAAAGATGATCTTTTTTGAAAGAGAATAGTGTGTGTTTTGGTTGTCTGCGCATTGGGCACAGAAGCAAGGACTGCAGGAAACGTCTCTTTTGTAAAGTCTGTAATCAGAAACACCCCACACTCTTACATATCCACTCCAAGCAGAGGGAAAGTGTTTCAGTGCAAACTATAGGAGGGGGAGAACCACCAGATGAGGGTCCTTCATGTGCTGTGCAAAGCAGTGGTGTTACTGGGGCCGGTGAGCAAAATAGTGCTCTGTCCATAATACCAGTTAGAGTGAAGTCCAAGAAAGGCAATCAGTCACTGTCAATGATAACCTATGGTTTTCTAGATCCTGGGAGTTCAGCTTCATTTTGTACTGAAGGGCTCATGAATAGGCTGAATCTTTCAGGAAGGAAAACTGGCATTCTGTTGTGGACAATGGGTCAGGAGAAAATGGTCAGTAGTTCTGTTGTTTCAGATTTGGAAGTAACTGATTTGGATTTGGATCACTACTGTGACTTGCCTGACTTATTTACACAGAAAAGCATGCCTGTTCATCAATGCAATATTCCCCGACAGGAAGATCTCGATAGATGGCCACACGTGCGCCATATTAAGATACTGGAGATAAAATTCCGGGGTAGACCTGTTGATTGGGACCAATGTGCCCAAGGCATTAGAGCCGTGGGATGTTGTTACAAGTCGGGTTGGAGGTCCCTATGCAGTAAAAACTATGCTGGGTTGGACGGACGGTGAATGGTCCTCTCAGAGAGGATTGTAAGACTGACATTTCTGATGGGAGTGTCAATAGGATTTCCGTGGCAAAATTGGATGAGCTGTGGGAACGTCAAATTAAGGCTGATTTTCCAGAATGTATTCAGGATGAGCAGTTTGCTTTGTCTAGAGAAGATCAGCAGTTTATGAAGTCAGTGATGGACTCTGTTAAGTTAGTTGATGGTCATTACACCATTGTGTAACCCATATTTAAGGATGGCTTGGATAAAATATACCAAAATGAAAAAAGGACCATTAATCTTAGCAGTTACACTCTGTTTATGATGAATAAGCCAGAGGTGCAGCAGTTAAAGGGTTAACTGCTGTGGAGTAGACGTGAGTTGCCCTAAGCCAATGAGCTGCTGAGACGTGGTGCAAGGCCCCGCCCGCCATCTCCGTCTGAGAGAGCACAGGCTTTTCCTTCTCTCTCTCGCGAACCCTTCATGAGCACGCTAGCGAGGAAAAAGACACAGCGATTTACTGAGACCAGGTCGGGAGTTAGAGACGACGCCATTTCATCATTCTTGCGCCATCTCGCGCTGCTCCGCCTTTCTTTTCTGAGATCGGTCAGGTTATTTTTTTGTTTCCTTTTGTATCTTCCTTTTGATGCATTGCAACAGATCCTGTAATCGATGGCGAGCCAACCCCGTTGAAGGACCAATTGACTTTGTTCTGTGCTGCACAGCAGAGTGTGGTAGGCCAGCTGCAACAAAACAAAAACACACCACGCCACTTTGAACTTACTGTTCCCTTTCTTCACACACATCGGACGGTGCGCCATGTGGACTTACGGACGGTTTATTTTAAGGACGTTTTACGGACTCTATACATCCCACGAACAGGAAGGGAAGTGGGTGTGGGTGGTTGGATTCATTTTTCCAGCTTAATGGTTGTTGCACCTTGTTTACAAAGTCTATGAAGTTACAAACAAATGTTGCCATTTGGATTTTGCTAATTGATATTGTGGTTCATTTTGAAAGTGAACTTTGTACATTTAGAAGTGTGCACCCAGGTAAGGTTTTTTTAAAGTGATTACTGTGATTGTGCCACAGGGTTGTCACTGAGGAAAATACTGGTACCAAAAAGAGAGACTTTTATTTATAATGTTTTGTATGTTTGTAATTTTCTTTCTTTTGTTTCTGGATGACTAAAAATACAAAGCCGGCATTTTTCAAAACTCACAGTTGCCTGAGTCTCATTCAGTTTGCCTCTCCTGTACGTAGCCGAACCTACTGGTCCAAATCATTGAGCTCTTTTGCATCAAATTTGGGTGAAGTACCTTTTGGTCTTAGAGTATTAGAGACACATTAGTGTTACAATTGGTTTACCTTTTAGGTGCAATCAGGTAAAAATGCCAAATAATAAGAAGGCTGTAGAAAAGCGAACTATGAGCCTTAAACAGAAGTTTATCAAGGATGATTCCTGGTTGATGGGGCCAAAGTTTCTCGCTGAACCTGAAATTAATTTGCCAGTGAACCCTGATTTTGGAAAGATCTCTTCAAATGATCCAGAGATTAAAATGGCCATCTTAGTTCATGCTGTTGATGCAAATGAATACAAAGATGGTGCAAAGAAGTTCATTACTTATTTTTCTTCTTGGACTCGTCTGGAAAAAGATGGTTGCATGGATTCTTAGATTCAAGAGTTTGCTGCAGGAACTTAATAAAAAGAGGAAACAGCTGAAAGAGAGCTTTGAGTCTAGTGTGACCAAAGAAAATCTTGAGGAAAAGCTTAAACGAGAGTTGCAGACTGTCAAGGGCCATTGATATTCAGATGAGATCAGTAGGTTGCAGAGGGGTGAAAAGGTGAAGAAGAGTAGCGAGCTCTATAGGCTTAATCCTAAGCTTGAGAATGGTGTGTTGAGAGTGGGAGGTAAGCTTAGTAGAGCAGCTATGCCTGAAGAGGCAAGGCATCCCGCTATTATAGCTAGGGATCTTCATATTTCTGACCTTGTGCTTCAACATGTACATCAGAAAATAGGGCATGGTGGACGTAACCAGTGTTGGGAAGGTTACTTTTAAAATGTATTCCATTACAGAATACTGAATACATGCCCCAAAATATATTCTGTAACGTATTCCGTTACGTTACTCAATGAGAGTAACGTATTCTGAATACTTTGGATTACTTAATATATTATCATGCTGTTTACAACTACGTGAATGTACTATTGCTGTGATTTATTACTGATACTGAAGGTCCATGGCTCCGAACCGTAGTAAAGGGACCTCTGGCTAATACGGTGGGTTCCGTGTCGGGCTGGTAGCCCGAAAACTAGCTTTACTTTGTTGTCTGGGTCAACTTTGCTTGCCAGAGACAGAGAGAGGCGTTGAAAGGCTGCTGCAACGGAACTTATTTTTTCCGGAGGAAAACACGAACACAGTGTACAGTTGAGTCTTAATAGCTTACTTACAGCTGGGCTCGTCAGGCACTCTTCTTGGCTGCAGTGGTTATTATTATATTTACATGCTTCCAGCTCCCGTTTTGCTCCGTGACAGCTCGGACTTTTCCTTTCTCTCCTCCTCGCTCACAGACACATAACGTGTATGGCAGTCCATTCTCCCTGCAGCACGGACTACACAGTCCATCAGGCTACATTCTTTAGGGCCATGCCTGTAGCATTCTGCCTTTTAGCTTAGCACAACAACAACAACAAAAAAGCGCTCTCTCACCCAGGAAACAAGCAGAGAGAGCGCGCGTCACCCTGTAACCATGGCAACCGTAACGCTGCCGCCTGGAACAACAGAACATAGCTGTCAAACAAACCCAAACAGCTCTGACCCGCGACAATATGAAACAGGAAAGTACCGCCGTGTAATCCATTTATTTCACCAAAGTAACTGTATTCTGAATACCACCTTTTTAAACGGTAACTGTAACGGAATACAGTTACTCATATTTTGTATTCTAAATACGTAACGGCGGTACATGTATTCCGTTACTCCCCAACACTGGACGTAACCACGTGCTGTCCGAATTGCGGCAAAGGTATTGGATTTCAGGTGCAAGCATTGCCATAAGAAGGATATGGGCTAAATGCATTATGTGTCACAGACTTCATGCAGCACCAGGATATCAGATGATGGCAAACCTTCCACAAGATCGCATCTCACCAGATGAACCTCCATTCTCTCGGGTTGGAGTAGATTGTTTCGGACCTTTTCAGGTTAAGCGTGGAAGGTGTGAAGTAAAGAGATATGGAACTATCTTTACATGGCTGGCAGAGAGAGCTGTGCATTTAGAGGTGTTGTCATCTTTGAGCACAGACTCCTTTATGCCCTAATGCGCTCCGACGATTTATATCAAGGCGGGGTCAGGTATTGGAGATACGATCGGATAATGCGTACTTGCCGTCGGGTGAGAAAGGCAACATCTCACTGATTCTGATCCGTCGGCGGGACCGGCGGTTTGTGTTTACATCTATGTGCAGAATCCGTGTACCTGCTCTCATTTACTGTTTTAGCTGTTTGGTGGTTGTTGAAATTTAGTGAGGTTTAACCTGAGATTCTGGCATTTTGGGCAAAATAAATTTATATTTAAAAATCGATTCAGGATTTTAATGAATCGATATCACGTTATCCAAGCTAGAATTGATTTCAATCGATAATCAAAACCCGCCCCTAGTAACTGTGTAATCATGCTTATGTACATCTGGATAATGACACAAACTAGTGTGGGGCGCTTCACTTTTTAATAAACTGAAAGACATAAATCAGGTTATACGATCTGTAGTGTTGTTTATTTATATTATGGTACTTATCATTTGTGATATTTATTACTGTGTGCATACTTTATTAGCAGACATGAGATAAAAAAAAAAAAATCCCTTCCTTGCTGGTTCCATCGAAGAAGAAATGCTCAAGTAACTATGTAGCACGTACGTAATCCAATTCCACAACACAATGTGATGGGGGAAATCAGCTGTGCTTTGCTGCCCATTTTATTTCAAATCTGGTGCGAACCGGCGAGCCAGTTCCTGAATCAGTCACATGGTACGGACTACCCACGAGGCCTCGAACGTCACTGCATACGTAAATCAAAGCAATTCTCGATACGAGCTTCACAAACACTCCCCCAAGATTACCCGACACACGCTTCGAAGCTCCAACACACAGGCATAGTAATTGGTGCAGTTCTTTGTTAGTTGCAGTTAGAATAGAATAGAATAGAATAGAATAATCCTTTAATTGTCCCACAAGGGGAAATTTGGTTGTAACAGCAGCCAGAAAGACACATATACAAACAAACAGAACAGAAACATACACAATTTTTCTTACATATTTACATTAAGGACAATGGTTACTATATACAGAGTACTGTACAGTTATTAAATTAAATAAAAATAACTACAGATAAGAGGCAAACCAGGTTGTAGTGCGAATCGGTTAATTAACTTATTGCAGTTACAGCGTAGATGTAAACATCTGTTTGTTGGGAGCAGTTCTGATTGTACAGTCTGACAGCTGCAGGGAGGAAGGACCTGCGGAAACACTCCTTCATGCATCTAGGATGCAGCAGTCTGTCACTGAAGGAGCTCTGCAGTTCAGCAACGTTTACATGCATGGGGTGGGAGACTCTGTCCATCAGAGATGTTATTTTGGCCAGAGTCCTTCTGTCTCCCACCACCTGCACTGGGTCCAGGGTGCATCCCAGAACAGAGCTGGCCTTCCTGATGAGTTTGTCCAACCTCTTCCTCTCAGCTGCTGATAAACCGCTGCTCCAACATACCACACTGTAAAAAATGACAGATGCCACCACAGAGTCATAGAAGGTCTTTAAAAGCGCTCCCTGTACTCCAAATGACGTCATCCGCCTCAGCAGGTACAGTCTCCTCTGGCTCTTCCTGTAAAGAGCATCAGTGTTGTGGCTCCAGTCCAGTTTATTATTCAGGTGAACACCCAGGTACTTATATAAGAGTCCACTATCTCAATGTCCACTCCCTGGATGTTCACCGGTGTCAGTGTGGTGGGTCTGCGTCTCCGGAAGTCCACCACCAACTCCTTGGTTTTCCCAGCGTTGATCAGCAGGTGGTTCTGCTGACACCAGTCCACAAAGTCCAGAGTCCACTGTCTGTACTCTGAGTCGTCCTCACCTGTGATGAGGCCGACTATGGCAGAGTCGTCAATGAACTTCTGTAGGTGGCAGCGTGGGGAGTTGATGGAGAAGTCTGCAGTGTAGAGGGTGAAGAGGAACGGTGCCAGCACAGTTCCCTGTGGGGCCCCCGTACTGCAGACCAGCGTGTCGGAGACACAGCCCTGTGACTTCACAAACTGTGGCCGTTCTGTGAGGTAGTCCAGTATCCACTGGGGCATGTGGTGGTCCACTCCCGATAGCTCCAGCTTGTCTCTCAGAAGTCGTGGCTGGATGGTGTTGAAAGCACTGGAGAAATCAAAGAACATGATCCTCACAGTGCTTCCAGGCTTCTCCAAGTGAGTCAGAGCTCGGTGCAGGAGGTAGATGATGGCATCCTCCACCCCAGTGCCAGGCTGGTAAGCAAACTGCAGCGGATCTAATGAAGACCTCACCAGGGGGCGCAGATGGTTTAGAACCAACCTCTCGAGGGTCTTCATCAGATGCAATGTCGGGGCTACCGGCCTGTAGCTGCTGAGGTCCTTGGGATGGGAGGTCTTTGGTACCGGTACCACACAGGAGGTCTTCCACAGCTGTGGTACTTTCCCCAGTGACAGGCTCCGGTTGAACAGATATCCTAGGATGCCACACAGTTCATCTGAGCAGCATCTCAGGAGCCTGGAGCTGATGGCATCTGGACCTGCAGCCTTCCGCACCTTGATCTTGTGAAGCTCGTTCCTCACTTGAAGTGCTGAGATAGAAAGAGTGGAGTTTGGGGGAGGGGTGTGTATGTTGGAGACCACAGAAGTCGGGGGTGGGTGTAATGACTGGGAGGGGGAAGGTGTGAAGCTGAGAGGTGTGAAGTCCTGAGATGAAGGACAGGCAGTCCCTGAAGATGAAGGAGATTGCAGCAGGGGGGACGATGCTGTGGGAGGGGTGGGTGGTTGATCAAACCTGTTAAAATATTTATTTAGGTCATTCACCCACCCCAAGTCTCCTGCAGCCTGGGGGGTTGGTTTTTGTCCTGAGATTGTCTTCAGGCTGTTCCAAACCCCTCTGATGTTGTCCTGTTGCAGCTGCTCTTCCATCTTCCTCCTGTAGTTTTCCTTTCCTTGCCTTATCTTCCATTTCAGCTTCTTCTTAACAACTCTCAGCTCCTGTTTGTCTCCAGATCTAAAGACTCTCTTCTTCTCCTTGAGGAGAGCCTTAATTTCAGGATTTATCCATGGCTTGTTGTTAGAAAAACACCGTACTTTTTGATGGGTACGGTGTTGTCCCACAGAAGTTCATGTAATCCGTAATGCAGTCTGTGATGCTGTTGAGGTCATCCTCCAGGGGCTGCAGAGGTTGTCCCACACAGTAGAATGGAAACAGTCCCTCAGGGCCTCTTCAGTCTCTGCCGACCATTTCCTTACTCTGCGTTTCACAACTGGTTCTCTGTGTACTAGAGGTTTATACACAGGCTGGAGATGAACCAGATTGTGATCTGAGCCCCCCAGGGGAGGGAGAGGTGATGAGCTGTATGCCTCCTTGGTGTTGGCATACAATAAGTCCAATGTTTTATTGTCTCTGGTGTGGCAGGTAACATACTGGGTGAAGGTGGGGAGAGTGGAGGACAGGGAGATGTGATTACAGTCCCCAGAGATCAGGAAAAGGGCCTGAGGGTGCTGTGTTTGGAGTCTGCTGGTTACAGTGTGCAGGACCTCACAGGCTGCTGCAGCGTTAGCAGAGGGCGGGACATACACAGCTATCATAATCACGTGTGTAAACTCTCGCGGTAGATAGTACGGTCTCATGCTAACCGCTAGCAGCTCAATGTCCTTACAGCATAGCGTCTCTTTGAGAGATAAATGCCCAGAGTTACACCATCTATCGTTCACTAACACAGCCAGACCCCCTCCTCTCTTCTTACCGCTCTCCGTTGTTCTGTCGGCCCGGATCAGATGAAAACCATCCATGTTTGATGGAGTTCAGAGAGCTGAACTCACTGAACTCACTGAGTTACAGAAATAATTCTGCACTGACATTATAATTAGTGTTGATTCTGGTTGATTTTCTGACTGTGTTTGTGAGCTGAGAGGAAATGAAAATGAATTTGTAACAAAAATCAGTTTTGTCCAGTTTTCCTGTAAAAAGCTGAACTCTAATCTAAGAGGATGTTACTGACAGGAAACAGCTGCATCATCTGCAGTCTGTGTGATCACAGCTGCTTCAATCATGTTTGTGTCTGCAGAGGTCAGAGGTCACAGTCTGCAGGGTCCAGCTGTCCGTCTGTGAGGAGTGACGGATCCAAAGATCACCCTCCACACTTCAGTGGTGAACCTGGACCAACGAGGTCAGAGAGCAGTGATGGCTCCTTTACATGTTTGTGTTTTCCTGGATAAATATGACCTGAAACATCCTCAGATTGTTACAAAGATTCATTAAAAAGAAAACAATGAAAGAGAAAAGATCAAAATGTTAGACTTGGTCATTTGCTGTTTGAGGACAGTGATGCTCATATCTGTGGGGAAAGTGTGACCTGAGTGGGTTCATGTTTGTCTTTAAAGAGCTGCTCTGATTCTCTTTGTGTCTGATCTGTTAAACAGTCTGAGAGGTCACACAGAGACCCAGCAGCTAAAGCCTGGATCATACTGGCTGCTGTTACTCCATCAGGACAACACTGAACCACAGTGGGTGGATGTAGTGGATAAATCCCACCATACTGATGCTCAGATTTAATCACAGTGAACTAAACCAGATGTTACCTTCAGATTGTGACCTTTGGAGTGGACGATGCAGATTTCAGTAGAGAATAAATGTTGTTGTTTTTCAGCTGTGAAAAAAGAATCTAATTTTCTGAATTTAAGAATTTATGATGCTGGAAAAACATGGAGACTATAACACAACATTTCACTGTATTCATAGAATGAATGTAAAACTGTCAGACATTCATTAAATATGCAAAATGTCTACAGAAACATCAGAGGGTCAGATGTGAAGCACTCAGTGATTTTGATCAAATGACTCATCAGTTATTGATCTGTACTACACTGATCTACCACGTTAGTAAAGCTGGTGTTCTGGTGGTGGAGGGAGACCTCGGATCATGTTCTGGTTTTGGAGCAGTGATCTGCTGATGGTTCAGTTCCTTGTGAGCTTCTTCACTGACATCACCAGTGAGAGCACGTCCATAAAAACAGACTGAAAATTACTGAAATTTTCACAATCTGATCGTTTAAAACTTGACAGACTTGACTCAGATGAAGTTTTTTGAGCAGAAAACTGGTTGAGCTAATTCTTCATGGTTCCTCCACAGAGTGGACCAGCAGAGCTCAGAGGTTCCCAGTGGTCAGTCTGCCCAGCAGCATCAAACACAGCTGGACTCCATATTTATGGTCTGTACATGTACAACAACTACTGTTACATCTATTCTGTTCACAGTCATCTCCATGCTGCTCTTTGTAGACCAGTGGATTGTCAGTGTGTCCAACATGGATCTGATGTTCGGCTCCATGATTTCAGTCTGATTGGCTCATTCATAAATATTGTGTTCCAGCTGCTGGAGGACAACATCATCAATTTTGTGAAGAACGAGCTGAAGAAGATCCAGAAGGTTCTGAGTCCAGATTACCCAGAATGCTTAGAGAGTCAGAGGAGCAGCAGCAGAGAGGCTTTTGTGAAGATCACAGTGGACTTCCTGAAGAGAATGAAGCAATCAACAATCAGACAAGAAGACATCTTTAAAGCCTCACCTGGAAGAGATGAACCAATCAGAACAGTGCTGACAAAGGGAGTGGCTGGCATTGGGAAAACAGTCTTAACACAGAAATACACCCTGGACTGGGCTGAAGACAAAGCCAACCAGGACATCCAGTTCATATTTCCATTCACTTTCAGAGAGCTGAATGTGCTGAAAGAGGAAAAGTTCAGCTTGGTGGGACTTGTTCATCACTTCTTTACTGAAACCAAAGAAGCAGGAATCTGCAGCTTTGAAGACTTCAGGTTGTGTTCATCTTTGATGGTCTGGATGAGTGTCGACTTCCTCTGGACTTCCACAAAACTACAATCCTAACTGACCTAGAAAGTCCACCTCAGTGGATGTGCTGCTGATAAACCTCATCAGGGGAAACTGCTTCCCTCTGCTCGCCTCTGGATAACCACACGACCTGCAGCAGCCAATCAGGTCCCTCCTGACTGTGTTGGCATGGTGACAGAGGTCAGAGGGTTCACTGACCCACAGAAGGAGGAGGATTTCAGGAAGAGATTCAGAGATATGGAGCAGGCCAGCAGGATCATCTCCCACATCAAGACATCACGAAGCCTCCACATCATGTGCCACATCCCAGTCTTCTGCTGGATCACTGCTACAGTTCTGGAGGATGTGGTGGAAACCAGAGAGGAGGACAGCTGCCCAAGACCCTGACTGAGATGTACATCCACTTCCTGGTGGTTCAGGCCAAAGTGAAGAAGGTCAAGTATGATGGAGGAGCTGAGACAGATCCACACTGGAGTCCAGAGAGCAGGAAGATGATTGGGTCTCTGGGAAAACTGGCTTTTGATCAGCTGCAGAAAGGAAACCTGATCTTCTATGAATCAGACCTGACAGAGTGTGGCATCGATATCAGAGCAGCCTCAGTGTACTCAGGAGTGTTCACACAGATCTTTAAAGAGGAGAGAGGACTGTACCAGGACAAGGTGTTCTGCTTCATCCATCTGAGTGTTCAGGAGTTTCTGGCTGCTCTTCATGTCCATCTGACCTTCATCAACTCTGGACTCAATCTGCTGGAAGTAAAACAAACAATATCTACATGGTCTAAACTATTTAACAAACCAAAAGTCCAATCTCTCTACCAGAGTGCTGTGAACAAGGCCTTACAGAGTCCAAATGGACACCTGGTCTTGTTCCTCCGCTTCCTCCTGGGTCTTTCCCTGCAGACCAATCAGACTCTCCTACGAGGCCTAATGTCACAGACAGGAAGTAGCTCACAGACCAATCAGGAAACAGTCCAGTACATCAAGAAGAAGCTCAGTGAGAATCTGTCTGCAGAGAAAAGCATCAATCTGTTCCACTGTCTGATTGAACTGAATGATCGTTCTCTAGTGGAGGAGATCCAACTGTCCCTGAGATCAGGAAGTCTCTCCACAGATAAACTGACTCCTGCTCAGTGGTCAGCTCTGGTCTTCATCTTACTGTCATCAGAAAAAGATCTGGATGTGTTTGACCTGCAGAAATACTCTGCTTCAGAGGAGGCTCTTCTGAGGCTGCTGCCAGTGGTCAAAGCCTCCAACAAAGCTCTGTGAGTACATTTGTACTCATGTCTTTACTTTAACATCCAACTGTGTCAGTAATTTATTTCACCAGACTTTCTTTCTTTGTATGAATTTGTATCCTAAAGTTTTGGTATTTCTTCAGTACAACTGTAACCTCTTTGATGACTCAAGAACTCTGTGTACTCGAGACGCTGAATCCACCATAAACTATGATCATCACTGCTGCTGTTGTGTTATCAGTCTTTTTTTTAAAACTGGGGCAGCATGTGCCTGATGTTGTAATACTTTATATTTACATGCATGCTCCTTGATACGTTTCTTTTTTCTTTTTTTTTTAACCTGTCCCGTTTGGCTCTTTTGCCATCAGAATTATTGTCTAAAGGCGAAGAAAGATGCCCAACGGATTTACTTTACCAAATGGACCATCCCAGCCTTGCCGTAATGGTCCATTTGATTCACCTTTTATTGTTTATTTTATTTTATTTTCACTTGTTAAATACGGGACAGACTTGACTGGGGAAAAGAAAGGGGAGAAAGAAAGGGAAAGAAAAACAGCGGGGAAGATGGACGGGGATAAAGGGCAAAAAACAAAAACCAACAAAATAAGCAGACAAAAAATACATATATCGATCACCTGGATCACCTGTTGAGAAAGAAAAAAGAGAAAACCAGCAGAAGAAAAAAAAGAGCAACATAATAAACAACATCACGATGATCTATGGGAATGTAACAGTAAAAACTAAATATTAAACATTATTGTGCAGCACGTAAGATCAACAGCTCACAGTGTGCTTTGAGGTAGGAGCCAAAAAGGGTGTAGTTAGTGCATGTGAGTCCGCTGTGTACACCTGTGAGCATGAGCGCGCTAGTATTTAAAAGGTTTCTTCATGTGATGATCTGCTAGAGGGTGTGGGGGGCCACAGCCCCGTCCTCCAGGGCATGAAGCAGGTATGGAGGAGATCAAAACTCCAGACATCCAGAGGCCCTCAGAGGACAAGAGACCAAGGAAGACCAACAGAGGGGCAGCCGCGTCACTATCCCAGAAAGAGCTGAGGAGAGTCCCAGATGAGGGGTCACTCAGCAGCTGCGGAGCAGAAGCCAGGGGGGGTTGCAGTGATGTGCCCGTGAGCTCCGCCGGCAGCCAGCTGTGCCAGAGTGACCGAGCCCCGGGCCGAGAGGCCGAGGGCACCCCACCCCCGAAGTGGCCCGAGCGAGCCCCAGGCTCCAGGCCCCGACAAGCAGCCACCAAGGAGTGAGCCGGTGTGTACCTGGACGCCCATCCCTGGACACAAAGAACCTTCAATGCACCGATGTCTGAGGGCGTCTGCCACTGTCAGGGGAAGTGGTGAGATAGGAGATAGGAGATAGGCCTCCATAGATTAGACATTTGGTCAGGGAATTTTATTCCCACATTGATTATAGGGTGGGACCCGAGCATCAGATAATAAAGTGGCGGTTAGAGTCCACAGTGATGCTTCCAGAATTATTTAAATTACTTAGGACGGAGACAGCGTTCTCTAGGGGTGCAAAATGTTCTGAGTGTGATGGCTCCATCTTGTGGTGGACGCGCTGCAATTTCCTGTGACGACAGGGTTCATTCGGATGATACCCGCGACAGGTAGGGACAGTCGTTAATAATCAGTGGTCAAGTACCACTTTTCTTGCACCGTTTGATTGACAGGGCGGGGTCCCAACGTGGCTCACAGGTAAGCTTTACGTAAAGCTTCAGGCCCCAGCAGGACGCTGGGCGCTCCTGAAGTGGAGCTGAAGTGGAGCTTCCTGTCAAGCTGCGGGGAGTGCTTATAAATTAATTAGGGCCTAAATTTGACCGCTATCGGTGAGGGCGTTCCCAAAGCAGGTTGATTGACCAGCAGGGTGGGCGAACCTGGGCCTTAGAGGCTTTTAAATTGGTCGAAAAGTTAGGTGTACCGGTACTAAGGTTTTGAAGATGAAGTGAAGTTGTGATATGGTAATGGAAATAATTTATCTTGGCAGTCAGTGTCTTTTGTTATATATAAATGTGTGAATGTATAAATGAAGTGTAAAATTGTCATTTAGATGAATGATTAAAGGTGCAGATTGTTTTGAGAGAAAAGTGTGTGTGAGAGATGATTTTTTTTTTGAGGAAGTTCAGGGAAGTGTGCAAAATGCTGATGAAAGTATTGCGTGAATGATGCTACAAAACTGAGCTGAAAGAATGGTGATATGTGTGTAAAACTGTTAATTGTGCCAAAAGAGCTCTCCTAAGCACGCTGAAGATTTTGATGTGAATGCTGGTAAATGCAAAGAGCTTAGTATATTAAAAGTGTGTGAACATTGTGGGTACTGGATTTGAGTGATTCTGTGTGTTTTGTAGAAAATAATAAATAAGTAATAATAACACTACGTGGGAGCCTGAGTTAGTGCGTGAGGCTAGATATAGTCGGGCTTACCTCTACGCATGGCTTGGGCTCTGGAACCAGTTTCCTGGAGAGGGGCTGGACTCTGTCTCTGGAGTTGCCCCTGGTGAAAGGCGGCGGCCTGGGGTGGGTATTCTAATATCCCCTCGGCTTGCTGCCGGTACGTTGGGGTTCTTCCCGGTGTATGAGAGGGTTTGTTCCCTGCGCCTTAGGGTCACGGAACGGGTCCTGACTATCATCTGCGCTTATGTGCCGAGTGGCAGTTCAGAGTACCCACCCTTCTTAGAGTCCCTGGGTGGGGTGCTGGAAGGTGCTCCACCTGGAGACTCTGTTGTCGTACTGGGAGACTTCAATGCTCACGTGTGTAACAACAGCGAGACCTGGAGGGGCGTGATTGGGAGGAACGGCCTCCCTGATCTGAACCCGAGCAGTGTTTTGTTATTGGACTTCTGTGCAAATCACAGTTTGGCCATAACGAACACCTTGTTCGAACATAAGAGTGTCCATAAGTGCATGTGGCACCAGGATGCTCTAGGCCGCAGGTTGATGATCGATTTTGTAATCGTATCACCAGACCTGCGACCATATGTTCTGGACACTCGGTTAAAGAGAGGGGCTGAGCTCTCAACTGATCACCACCTGGTCGTGAGTTGGATCAGGTGGCGGGGGAGGACGCTGGACAGACCCAGTGCACCTAAACGCGTAGTGAGGGTGTGCTGGGAACATCTAGCAGAAGCCCCAGTCCGTGAGATCTTCAACGCACACCTCCGGCAGAGCTTCAACAGCATTCCGAGGGAGACTGGCGACATTGAGTCCGACTGGACCATGTTCAGCATCTCCATTGCCGAAGCTGCTGCATTGAGCTGTGGCCACAAGGTGGTTGGTGCCTGTCGTGGTATTAATCCCCGAACCAAATGGTGGACACCAGAGGTGAAGGGAGCCACCAGGCTGAAGAAGGAGTCCAATCAAGCACCCCTTAAACCCAAACCCACACTAACTAACTAACTAACTACAACAGCTACGCTGCACACTTTGAAACCTTCCGACCTGTTTATGCTGCATTCACAGACACCACGTATGAACCAACCTCTACCAAATCTACCCCACTACTCTGAGCAGTGAGTAACAAGTAATTCTGCAGCAGATGCTCCACACTGGTTCTGCAGCAGGTCATTGAAATGGATGAGAGGACTACCAGTGATCTATCACACATGAACAAGACTTTTGTTTTGTCTCATGAGATCTGTGTGAAAATCCTGCAGGAAGCATAACATTGAGGCAGTTTGTCACACGTGATATAAGTAGGCACAAGAGGCCATGCACCCTTGGATGGGTTTCACTGTTTATTTATTTATTTATTTACTTATTTATTCATTCATTCATTCATTCTTTTTGTATTCTAATTTTTGCTATATAACTTTTGCACTGTCCACTTCCTGCTGTGACAAAACAAATTTCCCACGTGTGGGACTAATAAAGGTTATCTTATCTTATCTTATCTTATCTTATCTTATCTTATATACATATATATGGTGGCCTTTTCTTATTATACTTGACTCAAAGTCCACAAGTTTCTTTGTGACACCAGCTTTATGCCCTTTGGATGCATGAAGCCAGGGCTTGCCAACCTGCAACTCTGTGGCTCCCTGTGGCTTTGGAAAATAAATAATCATTTAACTTTATCATATTTTTATTTGTTGTAGGTTTTTTTATTTGTAGTTTGAAATGTGAAGATTATTATGATCTTGTAACATTAAAATACAAAATATATAAGAAAAATATCTGAAGGAAATAGAAATATACTGATGCCTGTGCAGACTCATTTCCTCTGAGGAAAGTCGTCAATGCTCCAAGAATAAACACACAGCCTTTGCTGAAAAATATCCAGAGGGAGATGAAAGAAAAAAGCAGTTTCAGAACTGATGCAGAATGATCATCTGAGCAAAAACCAATTAAAAAAGTCTGCAAACAACATGTGCTAGTGTTGTAGCTGCTCAGGAAATGGCACATGAAGCAAATGTATTTTACATTGTTCAGAGAAACAGTGTGTGTTTTTATTTTTATTTTCAAGTCGATGAAAGGATTGCGGATGTTGTGGCAAGGTAGGTCTCCCCGACAGAATTATTCCCCCTGCGTTAGGAGCGCACCCCAGGATGTCCATATCTCAGACAAGTAGTATCTCTCATTCTTGATTTTTAGTTTCCAAACACTTCTTACAATGACTCGTTAGTCTTGAAATTTTGGAGGTGCTAGCTGGAGGTGTGAGGTGGAGGTGTGAGGTATTACAGGGGGATTAGCTTACCAGGCTACATTATCCAGAGTTGTACGTAGTGAGGAGGCAAAATTATTAACAAGATAATCGACCTCTGTTGGGGTAGCGCTCAGGTAGCTCCAAGATCTAGAGTGTGATTAAAGTGGGAGCTGTTTGGGAGCTGACACAGTCTCAAAGGAGATGGGTTTTTGGGGGGGTAACAGGAGGAGAGAAGCTGCAGAGAGGCGTGTAAGACTCTGCTTCCTGGTCCCAACTCTGGATAGTCATATTTTGGGGGGTTTAAAAATGCAAACCTGGTCATAATTTTCACAGCTGAGGTTTTTAATCAGTGATGTAAACTGACTCTATGACCTCATGTGACGTCTGCTGGAATCACTGAGATGGTATTTCTCTATCACAGTTACTGTGCTGCACCACACCCCACTCACCTCGCAAGTTCCGCCTTCACACCACATGAGGTCACTGCGGCCCGTCCACCTGAGGAAGGCTGCTGGTCCTGACGGTGTCCCAGGCCAGGTGTGGAAGGACTGCACAGACCAGCTGAATGGAGTCTGTCCCACACTGCCTGAAGTCCTCCACTATCCCATATTTCCAGCTTCATCAACTACTGGCCACCACCCTCCCCTGTAACAATAAATGCTTCGAAAAGCTGCTCAGGGATCAGCTGCTGGTGTCCCTTTACTGGTGCTCTATAGAGAGCATACTGACTCACTGCTTCAGCGCGGCTCAGAGGAAAACATTAAGATGAAAATTGATAGCTTCCCTCTGCCCACACTGGAAGAACTCCACAGCTCCCTCAGAACATGATGAAGGACACTTCACACCAGGGCCATTCACTGTTTGAACAGGCAGATCCATCAGACCAGGACATCCTGATCCAAACACAGCTTTGACCCAACAGCAGTGAACACAAAGTACCAACATGAGTGTGTTTGTGCAGGTGGATGCAACACAACAGCAGAGTGTGTTTCTCTGTTTTATTACTGACATGTTTATGGTTTTCTAACCAGCGTGACTGACAACTTTACTGTCCTTGTACTGATTACAATGACATTCTATTCTATTAGGCTTTTCGATTGTGACGTAGTCTGCAGAGACTGAAGAGTGGTGACTCCACTTTACTGGAGGGTGGTGTTTCTCCACTGAAGTCCGGGTGTATGAGATGCACTCTGAGGCAGCTGTTCTCCGTCTGCCTGTCTTTACATTTTCCTGTCAGTGGGAAAACCAACAAAAAGAAGTACTTAGTAATGACTGCACACATGTGTACTCTGTCACAGTGAAGGCTGCTCAGAGTGATCAGTGACTGACAAAACAAACGTCACCCATTGGCTCCCTGCAGGTCACGTGACTGTTTTCCCTCCATCAGTTTGCAGAAATAATAAAACTAACAAACGTCAGAGCGAAGTAGGGATGTTTAGTATTGTGTGAAAATGAAGTGATTTTTACAGAAGTGTTCAGATGATTTTAACAACAACACAAGCTGCTGTGTAACCTGTAACAACAAATCTGAAAGAGAAGAACGGTGTAAGGAAATTATTAAATATATATGTGATTAATGATTAAATGTGTATGTGACAGAGAGACACGGAGGCATCTTGGTAAAAACATTTAATGTGGTTCATACAGCACCAACATCAGTGACCTCAGGGTGATTATATGGATATGTATGATACTGATGGAGGCAGCTGCCAATCACAGGGACTGACAGGAAGTGTGGGTGTGGCCTCAGGGCCTCCATCCTGCTCTGACTGCATCTTTGAGGTCAGAGGGGGTGTTTCATCATGTTTGTCTGAAGCTTCCTGACAGTCAGCAGCTTTGACCTTTGACCCACATGAAGCTAACATGTGACACAGAGTCAAGATGCTCCATGGAGATCCATCAGAACAGCAGAAACACGCTCTGGATCATCATCATTATAAACTTCTAATGTTAGACTTCTGGCTGAAGTTCTGCAGCTGAAGTTCTAACAGCTAACTTCCTCTGCTAGTTAGCTGTTAGCAGAGGAAGGCCAAAGCAAAGCTGCATCTTCATCTGAATACACACTAAATACTTTATCCTGTATATACACACAGGCTGCTCTTCATCACCAGCTCCTCCTCCTCTGTGACCCATCAAGTTCAATGAACCTCCATCAGAGGAACATCTTCATTGTTCCTGTTCCTGAGGACACTCACATGGGTCCGTGGGTTTGATGCTGGAGTCTATCCCAGCTTTGAAAGCTGATCAATATCCTACAAACAGACTGTTCGGTTCTCTGATCTGTGACCGATCAGCTGTAACAAGAACAAGGATCAGAGCCAGGAATAAAACCAGGTTCATACATTCATAGCTGCACGGGCAGGTGAGTTCCTGTGATCATGTGACCTGTCCTCACTCATTAGCTGTGTTCCAAAATTTCGGCTGCATCCTTCGAAGACCGAGAAGGCCGGAAGTGCGAGGCTGTGCAATGGAACGTTCTAGCCTTCAGATTTGCGTCACCGCTGTCTCGGTGGAGTTTAATAAACTCGGCCGTCTGCTCCTTGCTATCTAAAATATAACAGGACACAGGCGTAAATTCTCGACCGTCTCACACTTTGGTTTAATCAGTTTTCTGTTTGTCGTTTATTCAGCTGTGTGAAAATCCCGGAGGAACCCACCCGATGGATTAATAAAGTTTTATTTAATCTAATAATCTAATAACTTTGATCTCAGCCAAACCGATTTACTCCGGAACAAATAAAACACCAAAAAAAGCCAAACAATTACATTTTTAAGTTATCCGAGTGACTTATATATCATGTTTAACCTGAGTAGTGAAAGAGCGGGGGTCTGAAAACGATGAAGCCGGGAGTCTGATGCTCTCGCCGGCTTGAGTTACCATTGAACCCCTCGGCTTGCTATCGAGCAGGTGGGTAACAGACGTCTCCGAAAACGTCGGCACACTTTTGCAAAAATGCCATGTCTTGATAAACCAAGCAGATATTTGAAATTTACATTTTGGATTTATATTTTATAGCTGATTGCATATTGAAAGAATGTCTCAGGCTGTAACAACTCTGTGTAGCATGATGAAGGGAGTGCGTTCACTCCTCTCCAGAGTGTTCTGGCATAGATCACACACCTCCTAGGGTCATAAGAGAGGTCGTATCTTCTCTCGCTGACCTTGCTATGGTATGGCAAACACACGTATATCTGTTTGAGTGTAAGAGCCTTTTGTTTAGATGGACCGCTAGATTCCTGGCACCAGCTTTGGGGAGTCTTCACAGGTTCACATCTTGACACACACATACACACACAGATACACACACATACCTACACAACGCACAGGCAAGGTACTCTTTGTTCACATGTATACCTATGTAAGACGTCATATGTTAATAAACCTATGCATATTCATGTAACCACAATAAAAGGAGTGTTACAGGGAACCTGGCTGAGAGTCTGACGGAGGTCAAGTGGGTGGAACGACACTTGGCTCGAGTCGGGTCTCCCGCGTATATGAGTAACACAAAGAACTGTGCCTACTGTGTTTGATTGACTCCTTTGACTCTATGAAAGCTCAGTGTGTGTCTGTACACAGACTGTTGTGTTGGACTATTATTCAGTTGTTTTCAAATGTCTGCATCTCAGTGTAGATGAGGCTGGGGGTCATGGGAGGCCACCATAGCAGTCTCTTCAACATCATGACATCATCATAAATGCTGCTGGACTGTCTGATGGGCTGACGGTGAAAAAGCCGTCGGGAAGGAAACAGAAGACATTTCAGAGGCTGCAGCAGATTTCTTTGATTTGGGGCCTTTTTCAGCTTTATTGGACAGAGCAGTGAAGATAAGTGACAGCAAAGCAGAGGGAGAGAGAAAGGGGGCGTGGTCCGAATCAAAGCCAGGCCAGCTGCTCTCCACCTCGTGGCACATGGTCACCTGCTCATCCTAGTGAGCTCCACCAGCAGCCCTTTCACACAGTTTACACTGTCAAACACTGTGTGTGGACCTCAGCTAACAATAGGCTCCATTTAAGTCTGGACTACATGCTTTTATATTGAGGCAGATTTTTACCTGTTTTTATTCCATCAGCAGCTCAACATCATGAGCAGCTTTGACATAAAGACATCAAACTCAAGCTGACTTTAAACTGGATCTACTTTTAATACAGGGGCTCAAAAACAACTAACATCTTTATTATATATCAGGACAGAAAGTCATCTCATCTCAAATGGAAAACAGCTTTATTTGGAATAATCAGCACTATCAACTGGTTTGGGATCTCCACCAGTTTCATGTCTTTACAGCTTCTCCAACAAAGTTCCTGTAAAATCAGCATCTTTATTGGTTTGATAGTGATTGATTATTCAGTCCCAATCTGCTGTCATCTAAAGAACAAAATGATGTTTCTATGAGTCAAAAAGCTCCAGATGTTGTTCACAAAGAAAACAAAGATTAGGAACTTAAACACAAAGTGTTTGGAGCCAAAATGTTCCCAAGCTGCTCTTTTGAAATGGCAGAGGTACAGTGGTGTCTAACAGCACACTGTGGAAGGCAAACATGTTCTTGTTGGATGAAACTTCATGAATTCTTTGTAGATTTGAGCTTTTGGAGCCTTTCTTTTCTCTTCAGGTGTACAGAGGCTGAGGAGGCAGGTGAGGCAGGTGAAGCAGGTGGAGCTGTTGTAATGCTGGCAGAGGGTGTGTCTTAGTAACTCTGTGAGGTAGAACTGGATCCAACATTGTGGATGTGTTGATGTTGGAGCCATTAAGATTCTCTGCACACTGTAGGATTTCCCTGTGATTCACTGCGGGGGCATTTTGGAGTCTGTCAATGAAACTCTTCATATTTGTGTTTGACACCAGTTTATAGAAACAGACAAATGTGTCATGCTTTTGTTCGGCCTCCACAAATATACACATTTGTTCATTGGTTGGACTTTTGGAAGGAGACACATTGAAAACCATGTTAATAAGATCTTGTTGTTTCCTGTGGATCCGACACAGAGAGTGGACTTCAGACAGAAAGCGTGGAAGAGATTTTAGAGGCCGTGTGTGGCAACAGGAAGTTTCTGTATGTTTGCTGATCTTACATGTGGAAAACAACACGTGATGTT
This sequence comes from Oreochromis aureus, assembly GCF_013358895.1. Classification (NCBI taxonomy): domain Eukaryota; kingdom Metazoa; phylum Chordata; class Actinopteri; order Cichliformes; family Cichlidae; genus Oreochromis; species Oreochromis aureus. The sequence goes on along the minus strand of NC_052944.1, from coordinate 125,651,848 downwards.
TGTGAAGTTCTACAATGATCATTGTTCTGACAGCATTTTGAGTGGGAACAGTTCAAACTGAGAGTAGTGGGAGTTATTTACTGATTGAAACAAGCTGAATGTTTCTGTGCACGATGAAGATCAGCAGCTCAGCTGATCAATGAATTGACATCTATCAGTCATTTCATGAGATGAAGTCATCAGCAGACATTTGTTCTAACTGTGTGATAAATGTCAGAACGTCAGGGCTCTGCTTAGTCACTACTTGATGATCATTGGCTCATTGTTGAATCACGTGGCCCAGTCTGACCTCTGACCCTTTGCTGCAGGTCTTCTGTGTTATCTCCACTTTCATGTCTGATCTTCTGCTGTATCGTCCAAAATAAACATCTGAATCATTTCCAACACTTCAGCAGATCTTTAGTTTGGGCAGCACAGTACAAAATAACACATATTGTACTATACTGCCCACTTCCTGATCTTATTGGATCTGTGTGTGAGGTTGGTGAAGGAAACACATGTTTACTGAGTGAATCGCTGCCATTAGGAACTAGTTTTTATATCACAGCCTAGAAATCACACAGGACCATTTCTGCAAGTGAAAAGTCCTAATTGGAGGAAAATAATTGTGTAGTTTGTGCGACTGTTGTTTGTAAATGAAGAATTGTCCCAACTACATGTGCTGCTGACCTTTGACCTTTTCTTTAGGTGCACAGAGGAGTCTGTGGAAACATCCTGAGGCAGTGCTACAGATGTCTTCAAATAAAGTGGTGTATTATCCATGTTTTCTATGGATCACATCAATATCCTGATCTAACAAGCCCCCTTTTGTGGATTTTAGAGCCTCTGACTTTGCTGCGCTCATGCCTCATTTCAAGCACAAGAGCAAGAAGTGGATGAAGAAATGGGGCAAGTGGGGTCAGTGTGGTGCATGTCAGCTGTGCTCATGCTTTCACAAAGAACATGTGTATTCATTGGCAGCATTAGGTGCACTTTAGTCTTCATAATAATAAAGTATTGTGACTTTATTATTGTGAATCCTCACAGTCATGTTGCAGCTCTGCTTTGCTTTAAGAAAATGTTCTACCAGGATGTTACTTTCCTAAACGTGTTCTCCAAATGTTCCCAAAGACTTTGTTCTAAGTAGTTCTACATGATGAAACATTCACACTAAGTTTAAGAAGGACACACAAACACCATCTGTCCTTTCATCATGTGTACAAACGTGTTCAGATGTCAAATGTACCGTGAATGGATGCAAATGTGGATCGTTCCAATAAAATGAGACAGTTTTGTAAGTGGATCACAGTTTGAAGTTCATTGAAACCTATAAGAACATGTTATTCAAACCAACTTTATCCAACAGGAAGAAGCATCAGGGGAACAGGAAACATTCAAACATGTTTACTGTAAGAACTGCACAAAGGAAGGAAACACAATCCTACACACGAGCACTTTAAAATGGACATTTAGCTTTTCAAACATCAGGGAGTGCTGCAATAACAACACTGTGCCCATTCTGATCAGACTGAAAGATTTATAGAGATTTATCCATGTGCTGGAAAAGGATTTGATATCAACATATATGCAGATTAGTAGGAGCATTTTCTTCATATTGATTTAGAGTTCAGTACTAGGAATATGTAGAATTAACATCTGTGTACATGACGAGTGATGAAAACTTTCAAAGGACGTCAGAATTGGAGTCTCTATCTGTGACTGTCCCAGAGGAACCTACCTGAGGGATTATTAAAGATCTGTCTATCTAGAAAGACTTGCATTGATTCACAGTGTACAATTCTTTCTAATCTATTAACATCTTCCTCCTCCTGCTGTTGTCTGCTGGACCATCAATTCATCTTTATGATGATCTTCAAAGATAAAAACGTGAGTTTATTTGTGAACTCTGTGAAATGATGTTTAGTTTGAACCAATCCTGTGTCAGCTGCAGCCACATCATTGCCACGCATACAAATGGCTGCGTTCCTGTTTAGACCTGCTGGCTGTCAATGGGCTTCATTCCATTTCAGACTGCCGGTGGTCGCTGTGATCTAAACTCAACATGGCTCCTGTGTTAGAAGAGCCTCTGATTTTAAACTTTGCACATTGACTAGTTTCTTTGCAACACTATGGAGCTACCAGCCCAGTATATGTAGCCCACAGTAGATGGAGTTATCAAGCTGCACTGACAAACATCAGGACTCATGTGATCCCTACATGTGGACCTTTCACACATGGATCCAAGTGCAGATTCAACTCTGCATTACATTTGACTTCAGCTGTTACACACTTTCATTTTCTAGCTGTGTCACTTCCTGCTTTTTGGATCAGAGAGTTTATCCATGTCCACAAATGTTTGGCTGCATGTTTGTATCATCTATATTTTCCAGTCTTCATACAGCCGATATTTCATGTGGACTCCAATCAGCCACCTGCCATCACGTTTTCAGGGTTCATTCAGTGTTGAAATGTAGGACAAACAGCAGCACATGTTCTCTAAATGTTTGCAGTCATTTTAAATGAAGCTGATACTACATGAGACATTTTGCACATTTATTGTCTTTGAACAGAGAATAATAAAGCCATCAAACATATACAGGCTGTGCAAATACAAACTTCTGTGGTGCATTTGATGACCTGCAGAGGAGAACAAGTCGGGCTTTTCAGCCCTAACACAACCTCTTTGTTCTCAATACTACAAAACCTTCAAAGGCTGATATGCAAGTTTGCATGAATCACCAACACAGTTGTGTTTGTTTCTAGTATAGTTATAAATAAGCTGATCAAATATCTGCTGACTGATTAGATCCAGTATCTATTACAGATGAACTGGATATCACAGCATGTTGTTAATCCGTCATATCAAACTAAACAGTGTTGCTGGTGTAGATATCCTCCAATAAAGTCAGATGAGGGCTGCTGTTGCCAGGTAACGATGATGTCACACTGGATCTTCTGATCTTTAGCATCGTAGCGCTCGGAGTCTGATGTTGGCTCATGTGTTGTCAGACACCAACATGACGTTCTACTAGTCAAGGCCTCACCTTAACCCACTGATGCTGATCACACAGACCCACTAATAGAACTGTTTGATCAGGTTTATGCAGCGTCACCATTAATGTCACATTTAATCACATTTACATTACAAGCCCACTACAACCATTATCAACATGTTACATTACATTATACATCTGCACTGATTTAAAGTATTTTATCCTGATTCATTGTTTCCACCTTAACAGTTCATTCCTCAAATCAAACAAGATATTTGACCCTCAAAAAAATGTACCAACAAATAATTTTGCAATAAAATATTTATTTTTCAGCTTTTCCAAGTGAAATCAAACAAGTGTGTTTAACAGTGAAACCAGAGTGAAGCTGCTCATATAGGCTGTGTCCCAATTCAGGGTATGCACGCTTGAAGTACGCATTTCAAGTGCGAATACGTCACCGCCACGCGACGACGGCTGTCCCAATTCAAAGTGTACTTCAAATGCATACTCCAAATGCGCCGTCGAATTCCCCAAATATCAAGCGTGGTCCGGTGCACGCTTCGTGGCCCTCCTTTTTTTATAGCACGCTGGAGAGGAGAACACGGACAGGAAGGCGAGGACGCCGCCGGGTTTCCCCCTTCTGCACCGCTTGCCTGGATTGTAAATTTTTAGTGACTTTTATACTGTGGCGGACGCCACTGGATTGTTAATGTTGTGTTTTATTGATTTCTATTGTGTTGTTCCCTGGCCAGGGTTGTTTTAATTCATTTTACACTTTTAACTGTTTAAATATAATAAATTATATTTTAGTCATACAGTTTTTAATTCGTTTGCATTCCCTTGGCTGCTCCACTGCTCTGTCCATTTTGAGGAAGGTTTCCCTCCTTTAATAACACTGTGCAAAAATCACCTTCGCTTTGTTACAAATACATGTAATATTGGCTATATAATATTTACATTACCACAGTGAGATGATTTTAGTCTCATGAACAACATTAGCTAATTGTTATTTACTAACTAATCTTAAAATGACTGTTCAGTACAGAAATGAAGCCCAACTATCATGTTTTACAGTCCCGTGGTCTCAGCCTCAGATACTCAACTAATCAAGGTGATGTCATGACAAAAATGAATGACCAACAAAACATTTTTCTCCTTCATTTCTGCTGTATGTAAAGTTTCTAGCGGTTAGTATCATGGTTGCTAGGCAACCTGAGCAGCACGACGGAGGCTAGACCGTCCCATTTCACAAGCCTCTCACTTCCGCACTTCCTGTACTTATAGTACGCACCGTACGTAGTACGCGTAGTGTGCATACTTCAAGCGTGCAGACCCTGAATTGCTACACAGCCATAGAGTCCAACCCGGGCTAAAGTAAGTTGAGTAGAGCAGCATCAAGTGTCAGCTCTCTGTCACCATCTGCAGGACAAAACTAGTTTTTCTCCTCGTCAACATCAAGATGATGTCATCATACAACAAAACTTGCAGATCAGGTGACATGACTGTCTGAGAGGCGGAGTTAAACTGTGGCAGGTAAGCATGTGGAGGAGGAGCAACAACATGACGCTGGAACATCATCACTGCATTATCCCGTTTCCTCTCTAACTGGATGCAGATGTGAACAAGAACAGCTGTGGAACCAGGGTCCTGAGTGTCATCTATGGATGAATGCAGGTCAGTGTGTTGCTGGTGGAGGTGATGAATCACAGAGTCCATTTCGCGTTGGAGTCACAGCTTTTCTTCAGCTGCTCTGCTCTTCAAATGTAAGACATCGACGGCTCTCCTTTTCAGCTGTTGGAATATCACCTTCTTCTATCTGAAAAATATTCATGAAACAAACCTGACAAAACACAAACAGCAGCAGTAACAGTAAACTGTACTTATAAACTCACTGAAAACCCACATTTGAACTCTACCTACTTGTTCATTAAGGCATGAGTACAAGGGCAAGGAGATGTCACAGTCATGTTGAAATTGTCCCTGTGATGTGAAGACGGTGGACTGTGGTGGCCACTGCAGACTGTTGGACTCTGTTACAATCTTCTTCAGTCTCCTGTTACAGCCGTGGGTTTGCTTGGACAGCCTGATAGTGACTCCCTGTCTGTCTGGAACAAAGAATTTACATTAAAAAAGACATTTACAGAAAATACAAACACCAACATCACATGATATTTTATTATTTATTATATTATATTGTATATTATTATTGTTTATTCATATTTATTTTTCAATGAAGATGACAACCAACTGTGGCTTGAATCATTGAATTTACACCAAGCACTGCAGTTATATTTTAAGACTTCTACGTTTTATAAATAGTGAAAAAAAAATGCTTTGTGTTGTCAACAGAGACACATTAAACCAAACTTTGGTTGGAAATAAGCAGAGTGAAATCAGTAAAGTAAGTGTGGAGCCCTTCCTTCAGAACGTGTCTGCGTAGGTTCTCAGTCATCCAGGTCATGGTAGTCTAAGAAGCAACCACAATCTCCCTGCAGAACATTTTGCAAAGTGAAATTTGTTTATTGTCCCATCAACAGTTTACCTACAGAATCGGTACAAATATCTTTACTGTGAGGAAGTGATGCATAAAATACAACATTTCCCTCTGTGACAATAAAACGTGCTTGTTAATATCAAAGGCTCATCATTATAATGGCCATAATGAATATAAATAACAGCAAATAAAATAAGTACCAGGATATTTTCTTTTTAGACTCAGTAGAGCAAACCTTCCCTGGTTCATTTCGTGCTTGTAGCATCAGCTGACCTCTGACTTCCTGGTCAAGGTCTCTCAGCGTTGACTGGAAAATCAAATCGGACTCACACCATCTTCTTTTAACGTGGTCGTTTCTGACTGTTGTTTCTTTTGTGGAGGCAAATCCATTCTGTGTTTCCTTCAAAGCATCATTTTCACTTCAAAGGTGTGAAAATGTGTCAGACGAAGTTCCCTCTTTACAAGGTGATGATGAAACTGTCACACTTGGCCACAACAAGAATTTCTCAGACTAGTGACTGAACTGTGATCCAAACTTAGCAATACGTTACTTTGAAAAGCATTCAAATCCACATGTGCATCATCCAGGAGCACAGCAGCAAGGCAAAGCTGCCTTTGAATCACAGACATAAATGTGTGGTTTTCATTTAGCAGCAGGTGACACGTCACTAACACTGGGGGCAAAGCTGAGAGTTTCTGCTCCCAAACATTTGGACCAAAGAGTCCCTCGAGCTACTTCTATATAAGCTTTGACATCAAACACTGCAGCATTCATTTGATGCTTCTGATATCTGCTGCTTTGTGTCGATGAGGATTTTTCATTGATATCCAAATAAGGACGTATCTTTAAAGCCCTCCATGGTCAGGCTACTGCCTGCATCAGAGATGCTGACTCCTTGAGCCGCTCACTGCCTCAGACCTTCTGGCGTGGCCTCGTTAGTGCTCCCAAGGACTCGTTTAGTCACTAAAGGTGATCCAGCCTTTGTGCTCCACACATCATGACTGGAATTCCCAGCCTGAGGATCCCAGAAGATTTGAAAACCAGAAGAAATTGTTGAACATCAAGAAGAAAGAAGAACAAGATGGCAGCTTTAAATCCTTTGAGGAAAAGCAGGGAAGTGAAAACAGGTGAGGGCGCTGTGGGAGCCAGGTGACTGAGAGCAGGACGAGAGTCTGAGGACACCTAGTGGCTGGATGAGCAGTGACTGCAGGTTGAGTAAAACAACACAGTTAGACAGACAGAGGACAGAGATCAGCACTTCCAGATGGGGAACTGACCCACCACAAACCAGAGATCTCCTGTGAGTCTGAGAGCAGCCTAATGCTGAGAATCATGATGGAGTCTGTCCTCTGACTCCATTTGCCTGCTTTCTCTCTGCTGTGCTTCCTGTTTCACACCAACATTTCCTCCCACTTAATGCCAGCAGGAAACATCCCTTTGATGAGCTGCTCTCACATGATTGATTACATGCATATATTTGTTGTCTTACAATAACTCTGAAACTGAAAGATCTGCAGCATCACGTCATGGTTCCATTGTTGTGTGTTGACACTTAGAGTTAATGAGTTGAATCATGTTGCTCTGCTGAAAGCACTGATCTTTAAATTCACTTGTCAACTAAACTGAAAACATCAAAATAATGGAGTTTGTGTTCATGCTGCAGTCATGATCAGCTGATCAGGCCTGTGGTAAAAACACTGTTTCCTGTTTTTTTCTTTCCCTCTTGAGAAATATGTGGGTATCAGCAAAAAAACAAAAAGCAATCAGTGGAAGTTTTACATGAACACTAACCACAGTGAACCAGACTAGTTCAAAATTCTATGTCACTCAGGTTTTACTAACAGTCAATTTAGTCAGCAATGCTCAGACAACATGATGTACAACCACTCAAAGAGGCAAGCATGCTGCTGTTGTCTCTAGGTTTCCTCAGGGTAAAAGTCGACTCCTGTAGTTTACAAATCCTGGTTATACAGCTTTGAAATAATTAACAACAACAATAATATGAAAACAGGGTAAAGTTTGTTGGACTTACAGGTTTTTGTTTGTAGTCACTGGTAGATTTTGTTTTACAGATACTCTTGAAACATTTTTGATGACATCAGCTGGTTGTTGTTTGTACAGTGTCATTTGTTGCTCTCATGTACCTCCTAGAATATAACGATCAGCTGCCGCTGGCTTTTTCACAACCATTATAAGTTAGTTTGTTAATATAAGCTTTATTAAGCCTTAATTACATTTAAATAGGTCAGTGAGCGCAAAACCTGTTTTTTTAAAGCTATGAACATCTTTTTTTTTCTATTTTTAACATTTTAAGATGAGTTTGAGATGGTCTTATCTTTTATGACACACACAAATGAACTTTAATGACATACTGTTCTTAGTCCATCTTAATGTGATGTCTGCCCACCCTTTGCAGCTGTAACAGCTTCAACCCCTCTAGAAAGGATTTCCACAAGACTTGGAGCGTTTATGGAAATTTCTTAACATTATTCCAGAAGAGCAATTGTGAGCTCAAACACTGACGTTGGATGAGGAGGACTGGCTCACAGTCTCCACTCTAATTCATACCAAAGGTGTTCTTCCACACCAAACTCTTTCCTCCATGTCTCTATGGACTTTCTTCACTGGTGCAAAGTCATGTTGGAACAGGAAGGTGCTATTTGGCTCAGTTTGAATTTTACCCTCATGCTCTTAGTTTGTTCTTCGGCTCATTTTCTGCAAACAGAGAATTTATAGAGTCAGTGGTACATTTATATTTATAGAATAACGATGAGACAAGTTTGGACTGATTATATCTAAATGAATGTGTAAAATTAGCTCCAAACAAATCATTAAAGAAGAGCAGTTATTCACTGTAGTGAGACAGGAAGTCAAAGTTTCCAGTTAAAACAAGTAGAAGAAGAAACATGGAGCTGATAAAGTGTAACATGAATTTGCCATGAAGGGGCTTCCTGCTCTGCAGCAAAATGTTCACTTCAGATTTGATTAAGGACACAGCTCAGCTAAAAACAATGTCCACTAACACACTGAGTGTTTCTTTGATCTGCAGCGGAACCAGTTTAAAGTGTCACTACAATAGAAACTACAATAGAAACATAATTGAATGCTGCGCTTAGTAGCAGAGCAGAAAGCCCTGTTAAAAGGGAGTTTTTCCTTCCCACTGTCGCCAGAGTGCTTGCTCATAGGGGGGTCATATGATTGTTGGGTTTTTCTCTGTATGTATTATTATACGATATACTGTACAATATAAAGCACCTTGAGGCGACTTTTGTTGTGATTTGGCGCTATATAAATAAAATGGAATTGAATTGAAAGCCTCCAACAAACATTTCTACATGTTTCTAAAGTCCAGACTCGATTTCTGCTTTTGTTTAATCCCAGTTTCCCCACAAATGCCTCACTTCCTGCTCTAAGTTTCACTTCACTTTCCTGATCTTAGTGTCAGATGATCGTCTCCAGCACAAAGCTGCTGCCTCATAGTTCAGAGTAATGGAATAACTCTGCAGATCGTCTTTGAATCCTGGATCAGGAAGTGACGCCGGTGAATATTTGGTGTGTATATAAGGTTTCTGTCTTTGACTCAGTCTGCTGTCACTTTGTTTTAGCGAGAAAACGAGATTTCAGATTAACTGAACGAGGGTTCAGAGGGTTGGGAAGCTCATCTGGTAACCGGAAAAGTTGCCGGTTCGTTGGGCGTTGTGTCCTTGGGCAAGACACTTCACCTACTGCCTACTGGTGATGGCCAGAGGGGCCGATGGCGCGATATGGCAGCCTTGCTTCTCTCAGTCTGCAACTGTAGCTTGCCTCCACCAGTGTGTGAATGAATAGTGGAATTGTAAAGTGCTTTGAGGGTCTCAAAAAGCGCTATATAAATGCAATCCATTATCAACTGGTGTTCCTGCTGCTCCAGCATTAAAGGACAGTATAGTTGACCATGCTGTTGCCTGTTCATAATTTCACCAAAGCTAGTAAACTGTTGGCTAAATGTTCTTGTTGTCACAGGTAAACAGAGGTGAGAGGAGCAGATAATACAGATTAAATATATGCTGAGTAACTAAATGCTGCTAGTCTGTGACCTAACTCCCAGCAGCATCACCTCATTTTATTTACTTTGACCTTTAACAAGAGTTAGCTTAGCTAGCAGAGCAGCTAGTAGTTCGAGTATGAACTCTGTAAGCATTCAGCTTGGTCCTGGTGGTTACCTGGTTTTCATGTTGACTGGTTTACATTTGTTTACATTTGTCTCCATGTTCCAGATGTTGCATTTTTATTAATTTCATTGTATCAAACTGAGAAACAAAGAAGAGGTTTATTTCTGAGATGGTTGTCGTGGAGTCACCAGTTTGTCTCTGAATCACTGAAACAACTTTTATTCTCTGGATGAATTCTCACTGAGCTTATTTCTTAAACACGCATGCCCCCCCAAAATAGGGGCAAAAGTGAGGTGATTGTGTTTAATCATTTATAACATGGGGTCATAATATAAGTTCTGACATGTGTGGTATCCACAAAAACCTCTGAACCTCAGCTAGAATCAGATTTTAGCTGAGGTTCAGACATCCAACATCCAAACACAACAAAAACAAGCCATGACAGAAATGTGCTAGAACAGAAATTGTCTGTCCCGATTTTCTCTGTTATTCTCACCAGTAGCTGATAGCCTCATGATTATCAGCAGTTACCACAGCGAACTAGCCACATCAGAGTAGTGATGGGTCGTTCGCGAACGAAATGGCTCTTAGAGCCTGATCTTTGAAGTGAACGACGCGAGCCGGCTCCTTATCGCGAGCTGTGGGGCTTTTTCTCTTTCTCTCACCCTCTCTCTCTCTCTCTCACACTTTTTTTTCCGCTTCACTCCGCACGCGAGTCTTGTGCTTTGCGCTGGGTAGAGGGGGGAGGGGCGGTAGTTACAGTTGCAGTAGCACTGTATAGTAATCATCCACAACTATTTTCAGTTGCAGATGATAAAAGATTCAGAAAGTTTATTCATGCAGGCCCATGACAGAGAATATGCATCTTCTTTTTCATATTTTAATTTATATTTAATTGTGCTGTGGTTTGCAGTGTTTTGTGTTGTTTCATTTTAAATTTGTTTAAAAGAAAAAGCTGAAAATTTAAATAGTTAAAAGTTGAACAGTGACTAGTTGGTTCTTGTATTATATTTATTTATTACTTATTATTATTATTTATTTTATGTGGAGTGACTAAATAAAAGTATATTTACGGTGGCCCCTAGAGACAAAGCAGCACGTACAAACTTCAAAACACGTACAAACCCTGCAGCACGTACATACTCCAAAACACGTAAAAACTCAGAATCACGTAAAACTCCAAAACACATAAAAACTCAGGCTACATCCACACGTACTCGAGTATTTTTGAAAATGGAGATTTCTAAAAATTGCCTGTCAGGGTGGATATTTTCTAAAACTCTGTTTTTGCATTTACGCGTGGATGAGGAAAACGGAGAAAACGCAGCTTCAAAGATGTGCGCCTTTTTTGACGTCACACTGTGCGCCAAGTTATTGTTTCGGTGAAATGAATTTCTACAATACTGTTACTGTTAATTGTACTCTCTACAGCGTTTAAATGCTTACATATACACACAGTTACTGTCCCTCCACACATACGACTTGGTTCTGCTTCTATGCCCCATCTTTGTTTACTATTTCCCACCGAGGCTTCTAGACTTCTGGTTGGCCAACATTTCTACATGTTTAGGAATATATCGCCACCTGTTGCTTTGGCATGCTCCTAGTAGCGTTTTCCTTCATTTCTGCATTTACATGTGGACGGGATTATTTTTTAAAAGGAAAACGGAAAATCTCTGCTTTCAAAAATACCCATGTACGTGTGGATGTAGCCTCAGAAGCACGTAAAAACTCCAAAACATGTACGAAAGACAACAGACGTGCTCCAGAATGCTAGGCGCAGTGTTGAGCTTTTGTTACCTAGAGGCTACACAAGCCAGCAAGTACCAACGACGTGTATGGTAGTAAGAGGTAAATGAATTTTTTTTATTATTATTATTTGAATATATATGAGTGCTTGTGTATAAATACACAAACAATATACATATGCTTTCAACTGTGTAATTTAAGTGATCTGGGTAGCTCCGTTTTAGAAGTTCAGTTAACGCTAGAAAAGCGTTTTAGAGTTTGTACGTGCTTTTTGGAGTTTGTATGTGTCTCTAGGGGCCACTGTATATATTTATATATAAACATATATAAATAAAACCACTTTTTTACATTAGTAATTCCTTTTGTGCATAATTTTATATTATTGTAATAATAAATTAATTAAAGTAACAAAACAACCTGAAGAGCCCGTTCGGAGCCGAAAGAGCCGGCTCTTTTTAGTGAGCCGAGCCGAAAGAGCCGGCTCTCTAAAAAGAGCCGGAAATCCCATCACTACATCAGAGCCATTTCTGTCAACAACCGCAATTTTAGGCCCAAATACAGACACACGACTAGACAGACGCCACATGTCATGAATATGGGCCCACGTGAGCTTTGGCTTTGCAACTTCTGATTGGTTGAAGTGACGTGAACATGATATTATTACTATGATTTAATTGGCTCAAACAATTAAATAGAGGTGTCACTCATGCAAATTGGCCAAAAGAAGCCAAAGTTACAGCCCCTCAGATGGCCAGAGGGGTAAACACTCCATGCGCACAGGAGACAGGCCACGTTGCCTGTAAATGTGTGGTTAATTCTTAAATATTCAAAAACAAGCATTTGTAGGCCTGTTAATAAGATTAAATAATTTCTGCTCTTTAAAACCCTCGTGTGACCTTTGTGAAAAATGGGACCTGTTTGGGTCCCTTTTGATTTTTGATTCTCAATATATCAGTCATTTTAAAGACTAGTTGCATGAAACTTGGCCAGGATGTGTGTTTTAGGATTATTTTTAAAATTCACTGATCCCCTCTATGGTGTGGTGTATAGTAAAGGAGATTCACATATGTAGTACCTCCTGTTACCCTCGTACCATTTTGGGCCCCATTGACTCCCATTATAATCACATATTTTCGATATACTGTAATCGGGACATGTGATAATGCTTTTCTCATGAATACCTAATGGATCTAAGCCTCTGCCTTCAAAATAAAGGAAAAATAGGTTTTGAATCAAATTAGCACAATATTAGGCACAGCACCACCATAGACATTTTCAGTGGTTTTGAATGCAGGACATGGTTATCTTACCTTGCAAAATGCATGAGAATAAATCATCTAACCACCATAAAATGGTATTGTGTGTGTGTGTGTGAGAGAGAGAGAGAGGGAGAGAGATTTTCAAAGGCGAAAGGGGCTGTGTTTATGTTTTTTCTTGATCAAGAGAGAGCCTCCTCTCTCTTATTGGATGCATGGTATATTTATGCAGGTGCACCTTTGAAGTCTATGAGAATACTTTGCAGCCTGGTCTTAGTGGTCATTTCTGCACAGACACCATGAAGCGTACATTCAGTTTAGAGGAGGCTGTTGCTGCAGTTTGCACTCTTCAGAAAGTGAAAAAGATACCACAAGCAGTGGAGATATTTCTGACAGCGAAGAAGGGGAGGAATATTTGCCAGGCACCGAGGAGCTTTGCAGGTGCTGTTTCCTGCAGTATATTGCAAGTAAACCTGACAGGTTTGGGATCAAGTTTTGGGTGGCCTGCGACCTAAAATCCAAGTACATTTGCAATGTCCTCCTATATCTTGGCAAGGACCCCAATCGTCCCAGTGGGGAGAGACTGTCTGAAAATGTAGTGATGAGGCTGATGGAACCATTCCTAGACAAGGGCAGAAATGTTACCACGGACAATTTCTTCACATCGCTTTCACTTGCGCAAAAACTTCTTAGACTGAAAACCACCATCCTCGGCACAGTCAACAAGATTCGCCGGGAAATTCCTCAATCCGCTAGTTACACAAATCGCAATGAATTCACCACTCAGGTAGGCTGCAGGTCTTTTGTGGTTCTATGTTTATGTGTTTCATTGTGTGTAAAAGTGCTATGGAAATAACAATTTATCTTATTTCTTAGGTATTTTCAACCTCTGCTGCCACGCTGACGGCGTATGCGGCCAAATGGAAGAAGACAGTCTATATTCTTAATAGCATGCACAGCGTGGTTCAGACTGATAACACCACCAAAAGGAAGCCAAACACTGTCACCCTTTACAACACCACAAAGTGTGGCGTGGATGTGATGGACCAGATGGTGCGGGAGTACACGGTCCGCAGAGGAACACGGCGCTGGCCAGTTGCCGTGTTCTATAACATGATTGACATGGCAGCACTGAATGCACATGTGCTGTATCAAGCATGCAACGGGACGCAGGAAAGACGGGTGGACTTCCTGGTGGAGCTTGCAAGAGAGTTGGCTAACTCTCATATGGCTGGGAAGAAGGCAAGAAAAGAACAGTTGCTTCGGACACAACCCTCCACACCTAGCCCTGGAAAAAGAGCCACGTGTCAGGTCAAACACAAATGCAAGAACAATCATGCCACTGTGCGATGTGTTCACTGCTACAGATACACATGTGGTAAATGCAGACTACAGATACCATGGCAGTGCCAGGATTGTGAGTGATTGCTGAAAATGTTGAAATGTACTCACTCACTCACTTTTTATTATTATTTGTAAATATGTGTACAAATGGTTGTTTTTTTATTTTTGTTTTTTGTACTGTTTTATCAATAAATCTCAGCAACAAAGGAAATACACCCATGTGTGTTGATTTCTCCCTAAGAAGGCAAACTGAAACACAAGTTTCCTTATGGCTTAGGAAACTAACCACTCCAAGTCGTTCAGCATGGCCCCACCGTATTTACATAACAAAAGCAGCTGTTCACAGGTGATTAAGGATATTAGCTAAAAGCCTACCAGCCAAATGGCTCTTCTCTGGGACTTCTAGTGTTAAGTTGCTTGAAGACGTTTCACCTCTCATCCGAGAAGCTTCTTCAGTTCTAAAGTCAAATGGCCGAGAGTCCCAGATTTAAACCCAGTGGGAGTATCCCCCCCAATGAGGGACAAAGGACCCCCTGGTGATCCTCTAATCACATGCGCCAAGGTGTGAAAGCGGGTGTGGGACCTAATCAGCCAGGGTTTCGGGTGAGCCCATTGTGAAACCTGGCCCCACCTTGTCATGTGAATTCCTGAGGTCAGATGGCCCAGGATGTGAGTGGGCATTAAGGCGTCTGGGGAGGGAACTCAAAACTGGATTATAGATGGCAGACAGTTGGTGTCGTAAACCACCGCCTCTGTTCAAAGATGGTCGCTCACAGTGGACATAGATGGCCTCTTTCACTCCTCTTTCAAACCATCTGTCCTCTCTGTCCAATATGTGAACATTGGCATCCTCAAAAGAGTGACCTTTATCCTTAAGATGCAGGTGGACTGCTGAGTCTTGTCCTGTGGAGGTGGCTCTTCTATGTTGTGCCATGCGCTTGTGAAGTGGCTGATTAGGCTGATTAGGTCCCACACCCGCTTTCACACCTTGGCGCATGTGATTAGAGGATCACCAGGGGGTCCTTTGTCCCTCATTGGGGGGGATACTCCCACTGGGTTTAAATCTGGGACTCTCGGCCATTTGACTTTAGAACTGAAGAAGCTTCTCGGATGAGAGGTGAAACGTCTTCAAGCAACTTAAAGAAGTCCAGACGCTTTTCTTTGCAAACTCCTTTGACTACGATGACCTGGATGACTGAGAACCTTCACAGACACAATGCTTTCATCCTCTTCACCGCTGTGGACCCAGAGTGGAACAGAGGAAAGCGCTACAGGCGGCGTCTGTTCATAGAGCAGGTTGGCAGAGCCCTTATCACCCCGACCATGATGAAGATAACACGCCTGCCTAGAACACCATTTGCAGCCAGCCTGGTCTTACAGGCCCAGGGCAAAGAGCAGCAGCAGGGGCAGCAGGAGGAGGAAGAGGAGCGTTCCATGATGCGGAACCAGTGCACATCATGTAAACAGTGCAGAAGAACCCGAACGAGCTGCTGCAAATGTGGTGCCCCGGTCTGCAAAGTCCATTGCAAAATGCTTTGTGGTTCATGTTATAAGATGTAAATAACATCTTTGTTCAGTTTGTTGTTTTGTTTGTTTAGCTTAGTTCAGTTTGTTTTTGCAATAAATTTTCATTGTTCCAAAAACAATAATGCATCCAAATCAATGTTGTTATGAATTATTTACCTATCCAAGGCTGTAATAACCTCATGCCAAATATTTCCATTTGCAACTAGTTTTTTGAAAATATTGCATATTATGGGTCCCCCCCCCCCCAAAAAAAACACAGGGGTCTTTATGACAATAAAGCCATAAAAACCTAAAAAAAATATTTAAAAAATAATGAAAAACTTTATATCTGTGGTTAGGTCTGAAGTTGTTTAAAAGATCTGATGTGAAAATAAAAAAGCGAAAAATTAATTCATATATGATATTGCTATATCACCTGTTGTCAGGGGACCCGTTTGGGTCCCAAGGGCAAAGGATGGGTGTAAATTTTGAGGGATGCTCACCTAAAAAAAAAAAAATCAACTCATATCTGGTGTCTAATGTGTGCCAAAATTGAACTTTTTGTACAACGCCTGCATATTTATGTATTAACAGTGCTGTAATTTTTCACTGTTTCACTTTAGAAAAATAAATCTGTGCACATATAATGTTTATATGTTGGTTGCTGAATTTGTGTAATAAAATGTAAACTAGATCATATTTTTAAAAAGCATATTTGCTAAATATATACATTAGGTGAGGATAAAATCTACATATTTGTTTCTGTGTTCCAGTATCAGTAATTTTAGCATAGTAACATGTGCAGCAATATTTACACCTCTGGTGAAAGCTCAAAAGTGTTACCTTTATTTTGATACCAATATCGTTGTCATGATGTGCTGTGTGGCAGGCAGGAATTGGACCCAAAATGCAGGACTCAGAGGCAAAACGTGAACTGAAAAACTCTGCTTTAATGCATGCTTGCGAGGAATACAGAACAACACCAAACTAAACTGGGAAATCTAAGGATATGAACTTACAAGGAAACACACAGCAAACCGACGTTAACGACACGACAACAAGAACTAACTGACAGAAACGAGGAACAGCTGGGACGCATTAGGCTAGACAAGACAAGGGAGTAAAGCAGAATACACTAACATGAGACAAGACCTGAAAAGTAAAACTGGAAATCAACAACACGAACTCAGAATAAGAATAAACTAGAACAGAAGACAATAATCATACTAAACACAAAACGCTGGTCAACGACCCAGCACCATGACAATCGTTTACACAGAGTTTGAAATTGCAGAGAGAAAGCTCAGAAAACTCATGAGGGCCTAACAGGTTAAAGATAAACTCACACAACACTGACAGACTTTCTATATTCTCTATAACACCTGGCACTGGTTGCTGAATGAACTGATTGGCCACAGGTCACCAAGTAACCTGGGTGTATTTTCTGAATCAGTAGCAGGTGTTAAACAGCTAACAGAGTTAACACCATGTTTGCAGGTAAACTCGGGACTCAGTTGTGTCAGAAGGAAAAGGTCAACTTGTGATTAATGTCACAGACACTCACAGGTTTGAACCCGGTCAACTGTAAGACAGCTTCTGTGTGGATCCTGTGAGGTGTTGTGTGTGTTTAAGTGTTGTGGTTGAGGTGTCGTATGGCTTGATGTTAGAAACTGTGTTTAAGTCTTGTAGTTCGAGCAGACAGACTCCTGTAACGTCTGCCAGATGGTAACAAGGAGAACAGCTGATGGACTGGGTGGCTGTGGTCCTTGATGATGCTGTGTGCTTTACGGAGGCATCGCTGAAGATAAATGTCCTGAATGGCAGGAAGCCTCGTGCCAGTGATGTGCTCTGCTGCCTTCACCACCCTCTGTACTCATTTACGGCTGCTGGCAGAGCAACTTCCGTACCAAACTGTAATGCAGCTCGTCAGCAAGCTCTCAATCGCACATCTGTAGAAATGTAACTTTTGACCAGCCTCTAAAGGCACTTCAGAGCAACAGGATAGCAGTCATTCAGGAGACCATTGACCACAATTTTTTTTGTGAGGTCTTTAACCTGATCAAGTTGTGACATAATCTATTCAGACAAACTGACGAATTGGCAAATGTAAACATGTAAACAGATCTAACCAGTTAACATTAAAACCAGTTAACCTGTGTCATGCTCAATTTTTTTTTTTAATTTCATTCCCACCCCATCGCCTGGAACACCGGGCAGCTTGTTACTGACATAAAGCTGCTCTCATGTTTGACCCAGCTCTTTGACACTTTTTGTAGTGAACTGATGAAAGCTGTGTCTCAGATGGATGTTAGTCCAACACATCAGACACGACCTCTGCAGCTCTCAGTCGATGTGCACATGAATGATTTGTGTTTCCTCTGCAGGTAGAAAGTGTGTGTGAGCTGAATTGAGCAGCATGGATCAGTGTGAGGACAGAGAGAGAGGAGTCCCTCCTCTAAAAGCACTCTGTGTGGGGAACATGAGAGCCAGACCAAAGCTCAGAGGTGAGATGACCATCTCTAACTGTCCATGACTCTTCTCCATGTCACAGCTCAGCACTCACATCACTGCTCCATCACTGTTCACAGGAACCCACCTGGACCTCCACCCAGCTCTGTGTCCTGTAAGAGTGACCGGTCTAGAGGTGGTCTCATTAATTTTAAAGTCCAGCCTGTGTCTGCTGCAGAGAGGTGAGCTGTTAGTAACATGAACTCTTTGATTTAACTGCTTGATGTTGTTGGATATAAACTGCAGTGCAAACATGCAATTAATACATGTTTGCGCGATATGGCAGCCTCGCTTCTGTCAGTCTGCCCCAGGGCAGCTGTGGCTACAACCGTAGCTTGCCTCCACCAGTGTATGAATGTGAGCGTGAATGAATAATGTCATTGTAAAGCGTTTTGGGTGCCTTGAAAAGCGCTATATAAATCCAATGCATTATTATTATTATTATTATTATGTCAAAGCACAGCTCAGCACTCATATCACTGGTCTATCATTATTCACAGGAAGAAACGAGGAATTAAAGGCAAACATGAACCTGAACCCAACTCTGTGTCCTTCGAGAGTGACTCGTCTAAAGATGATGCCGTTGATTTTAAAGTCCAGCCTGTGTCTGCTGCAGAGAGGTGAGCTGTTAGTGACATGAACTCTTTGGCTGTATCCCAATTAAGGGTCCACAGACTTGGAGGACACGCCCTTGGCAGTCTACATGGGCTGTGTCCTCGAAGACCAGGAAGGCCGTAAGTGCGAGGCTTGTGAAATGGGAAGGTCTCGCCTTCGTTGCACTGCTCAGGTTGCCTAGGAACCATTATACTGACCGCTGGAAACATTTCATACAGCATTGTTTGACAGAAATGAAGGGAAAAAAAATGTTTTGTTATTTTGGGGTTTTTTTTATGAGATGTTTTGATTTGTCGAGTATCTGAAGCTGAGACCACAGGACTATAACAACATGATTGTTGGGCTTCATTTCTGTACTAAAAAGTCATTTTAAGATTAGCTAGTAAATAACAATTAGCTAATGTCATTTATGAAACAAGCAGCATTACGCTTTGGTAATGTATATATAATATGGAATATTATATTTATTATTATATTAATTAATATTTATTACAGCAGTGAGCTTGAACTCTGTCAAATACTGAGCTTCAGTACAGATTCAAGTTGCAGTTATTATATTTCCTATCACATTTAATCTTCACTCAAAGACAAGTATCTTTGATAGTGTATATATAGATGTATCATATATAACAGACAAATATTATTCTTTTGATATGTTGGTATTTCTATATCTGTCTGAATGCTCCATTCTGCTGCTGATACATACTTTAGGTTTCTGAACATGAAACTTGTTGCTGCCTTTCATAGTGTGTAACTTGAAGGCCCTGAGTACTTTCTCCCACACTGAAAACACTGGGATGATCACATTATTTGAACATTACCTAATAAGACTGATTCAGGACAGACAATTAGTGATTTTAAACTTTCCTAGCAGTCCTTCACAAACAGGGAACAGTCTGTCTATTTTCTCCATCTGTCAGCTGCTGCTGGCTCTTCCTCCTCCTCTTCATCACACACTGCTGAGTTTGTCCTGGTGGATCATCAGGGGTGCAAAGCCTCACAGATGATGTGCAGCAGTGGGTCCCTCAGTCTGTCCTCACTCTGGACACTTGCAGTCGTCACACATGGAAATCAAATGTGTGATAAGCTGCAGGATTCAAACACAAGTGTAACTTATAAATACATGTTCATACTTTTATTCCACAATCAGAGAGAAAGAAACAGAGAGAGAGTGCAGGACAGACAGACAGGTGACAGTCTCAGGTGTATACACTGCTACAAAACAGCACAAGAGAAGGAGGATTTAGTGTTTGTGTTATTACGAGTGCTAAACAAGAAGAGTTCCCAGATGGTCCAGTGGACACATGTGTGACTCCTGTGATTAAAGCATCTTTCTTTCAGCTTAACGAGTGAACCGTCAGCTCGTTCAAACACACGTTAAAGTCCGTTTGGCTCGACACCACCGAACAGAGGCAGCAATATAACATAGCTAACATTAACAGTGCAGTGAATCCTGCTTGTGCCGTCATATTCAGGACTGCAAACCGAGCAGCATCACTGACTTTCAGCTTGTTGTGTTTGTGGATATATGACTGACTTTAATTATCCATAAAATCATCACATTCTCTGTAAAAATAATGTCAACTATTGAACGGCGTATATTTTAAAGTAGAGGCTTTAAAACCAAGTTGACGCAGCAAAATTATCCACATCCACCGTTAACCTATTCTGGGATAGGTTGGGCCACGAAGGTTACACTGATCCATCCTTAAATTTCAGGGAAATTAAGATTTTTAAGGTTTTTCAGCTGCACTTGTAGCAGCCTCGAATTGGGACAGCCTTCGTCGCGTCGCTGTGACATAATTGGCCTTAAAATGCAGCTTTAACTGCTTGATGTTGTTGGATATAAACTGCAGTGCAAACATGTCATTCCCTCAATCTCATTTAAACTGTCTTAAAAACAAGTCTTTGGTTTCCAAACAACTGAAAATCCACTTCAGCAAGCTGGAAGTGAACAGTGATGGAATAATGGCGTTCCAAGTAACCGCATCACTAAAGGCATTACTTTTTTCAGTAACGAGTAATCTAACTAATTAGAAAATGCAGCGGTTAAAGCTTTGGTCAGCCTACCGCATCTTATATCAGTTGCATGGAAGTAGCTGTCTACGTAGGTAATGTGGGCGCTACATTTTTAAGCAACTGCGCGAGCTCCCGCGCACGGCAATCACTTTCTGGCAGTTGATAATTTTTTGGCACAACACCTGGAGCTGAGGGGGCAAAACGATTGCATGAGTGCTGCTGTTTGACTGAGGAAGAATAAACTAGTTGTGGTAAGCCAATCACATGACCACTTCAAGATGAAGAAGCAACAAGGTGATATATACCGGTTTTTAAATTGGGCTGATAGGTCACGTAAAACCAGTGTCATGATCAATTCAATTCAAAGTTCAAAGTTTTATTGATCCTGTAGGTTAAACCCCGAAGGAAATTGGGTTGAGACTGCCGACCATTGCCAGCGCCATCTTACCCTTCACACCATACATAAATTACACAAACGTCACATGGGGAAGACAGGTCAGAGAGGTATAACAATGGGAAATGCACAACATGAGGAAAAGACAAGGCGAAGAAAAAAAAAAACTCCCCCCAGACTGAGCTCCAACAGGGAGATCAGTTTGAGAACAGAAAAAAAACAAAACACCTCAGCACATGATTCATCACATCTCACAACATAGAAGACATAAGCTTCCAAGGCATTTGGAGGGGGGGGGGGGGGTGAGTGTACTCTCCAAAAAAAAAAAAAATCTGCTGTTGGATGAACACAATTTAATCATGGAACATTTTTCCACGTGATTTAACTAGTCCAAATACCCATTTTTGACTATATCAAACCAACACACTTGGCATTTGGTGTTTTGATGTAATCAGATTACCTTGGATTGACGTAGTATACTTACACTGACTTAAAGTGATTTATTGAAGTATGTAAAGTCAAATTTGTTTTAATTCATTCAACACAAGTTAAAAACTTCAGGAGAACACAATGAAATCTTGTTGTTTGAACAACTACTTTGTTAATCAAGGCAATTACTGCTAGTCTTGCTTAATGAACCAATATGTGGGGTGATGATTAAATAGAGACAAACAACCATTTGCACTTACGTTCATGGATAATTTAGAATAACCAATTAACCTGAGTAATTACACACTGCAAACCAGCCATACTGTGGTTTTGAACCCAGAACCTTCTTACTGTGAGGCAACAGCACCAACCATCACACCACCAAGCTGTCAAGCCAGGCTTAACAAAACTAGGAAAGGTATGATTACAAGGCTTGATGCAGAATTTTCTGTACGTTTCTGTCCTTGACAGGTTAAACTACAATAAATAGCAATAGCATACACATGGTGTGGGTGTAGTTGTCCGCCTCTTAAAACTCCAGTGATTTTCCTGCAGTTTGACATCTAATGTGATCTTGTGAATTTCCAGGCAACTAACCACTCTTACTAGATTGTATCATGTCATCTCAACAAGAACAAGAATTAAGTTGCTGAATTTCATGCAGATGCTACATGATTTAATTATGTTCACCATAGAAACATGAAATTATTTAGTTCAAATTACAAGTTTAAATCTTGTACATGTAACAACCACCAAATTTCATTTTTTGAGTGTAGGTGTCACGGTTCTGGGTCATTCTGACCCAGCTTCTTCAGTTCTTTATATTTTGGTATATTTCTATAGTATTGATTATTATTCTAGATTAAGTGCAGTGTCTGTCTGCCTCCTTGTAAGTTGTTTCTTGTTTCCTGTTTTACTTTGGAGGTTCGTGTCTGGTGTCAGTGTGTTCGGTTTACTATTCCCCTGTCTCGTCAGCTGTGATTTCTCCCAGGTGTGTTCCCCTTCTGTGCCTCATTCCTTGATTACTGCCGTGTGTATATTAGCCCTGTGTTACCTTTGTTCTCTGTCGCATCGTCAACGTCTACTCACCCTCAGTTTCTGCTGTGTGTCCTGTTACCTGTTTTTGCCTGCCTGTTAGTTTATATTTTCCAGTTTAGTTAGTCTTCTGTTTGGTAAGCAGCCTGCAATAAAGCAGTTCATTCTGAGTTACTTTCGCTTCCGTGAGTCCTGCGTTTTGGGTCCTTCCTCTCTGCCTGCCTGCACACAGCCATGACAGAACGATGCGACCAGTACACGGACCCAGCGGACTCACGGTGGAAGCGCAGCTCCCGTTTTGACGGGACCCGGCTAGCGCTTGGAGGGCCTCCGTGCTGCCTTTCCTCGCTAGCAGCCTACACTTCGGCCCGCTCATCTGCTTCCTCCCCTCGGACGCCCCGGTCTCGCAGAAAACGCTCTAGCCGGTCCCGGGAGGATTACTACGAGCCCGCAAGCAACCAGCTTACGCCGGCTCAGGCATTCTATAAGATGTTAGGGATTATTATCGTGCCACCCGACTCACCCAGCGTTTCCACATCACAGCAGGAGCAGCCTCAGCCGAGTCATCCCTCGTCGCATTCTGCCAGCGCTGCTCCCTCTTCTACGAGTAAGCGGCGAACGCGCCGCCAGCACTCACCGCTCCAGCAGGAGCCTGGGACTCTTTTCGAACAACCGCCTAGGGTGAGTGACAAAGTCTCGCTACATTCGCCCTCTGTGTCAAGGGATAAACACACTGTTTCCCCCAAGGCCGCTAACGTCGGCTTCATGAACTCTGGGACTCGTGTTTCTCCTGTTGGGGAAAATGAAAGTATTCGTTTTGAGAGTGATCGTTTTCCTGTTGAGTCAAAAGACTGTGCGCCTAAAGCTCCTTCGGACCCAGGAGTTAAGACTGGAGGTATTTATCCTGGGGCTATGGCTGTTCAGTTAGCCGCCCGGCCCGAAACTCAGTTAGCCGCCCGGCCCGAAACTCAGTTAGCCGCCCGGCCCGAAACTCAGTTAGCCGCCCGGCCCGAAACTCAGTTAGCCGCCCGGCCCGAAGCCCAGTCGCCACCTCCACCACATTCAGCCTCATTACCCATAGCACAGTCACAACCACAGCTAGACTTACTACAAACCTTATTACAATCCATAACCCAGTCAGTAGCTCGGTTGGCAGAAGAGTCACTAGCCTTATCATCCGGTCAGTCTCCAGTGTCCTCATTACCTGTTGTTCAACCATCTTCTCCACCGCTAGTTTCATCCTCTCCTCATCCGATACTTCAGCCTGTAGCAGCCCAGTCCCCTGTAGCTCAGTCATTCTCTCAATCACCAGTTCCACCTTTACCACAACCACCACTACAACCTGTTCTTCATTCAGTTCAGTCTCGTCCTGTTCTCCAGTCTGTTCAGTCGAGTTCAGTGCACTCTCTTGTATTGCCAGCACCTCAGCCATTAGCACTGCCCGCTCCTCAGCCACCATCTCCACCCACTCAGTTTCAGGAGGAGGATAGCCCCACACCGACTTTTGCTGCTCCTCAAGACCTGGCTAAATCAGAGACTTTTACTCTTTCCGGGGCCTCCCCAGAGGTTAAATATCAGCATTCAGTTAACTCTGGCCCCCTGGACATAAAGAGTCCAGCTGAGGACTGCAAGCGGCAGTCACTGCCTGAGCAGAATCAATGCTCCGTGCAGCTGCAGTCTGCTGTGTGTTTGCCAGAGGCCCGTGAGCCTGCTGGTTCTGTTCTGTTCCCGCCAGAGGCCCGTGTGCCTGCTGGTTCTGTTCTGTCCCTGCCAGAGGCCCGTGTGCCTGCTGGTTCTGTTCTGTCCCTGCCAGAGGCCCGTGTGCCTGCTGGTTCTGTTTTGTGCCTGCCAGAGGTCCCCGCACCTGCTGGTTCTGTTCTGTGCCTGCCAGAGGCCCGTGTGCCTGCTGGTTCTGTTCTGTCCCTGCCAGAGGCCCGTGTGCCTGCTGGTTCCGTTCTGTCCCTGCCAGAGGCCCGTGTGCCTGCTGGTTCCGTTCTGTCCCTGCCAGAGGCCCGTGTGCCTGCTGGTTCTGTTTTGTTCCTGCCAGGGGCCCCTGTGCCCGCTGGTTTTGTGACTGTCTCCGCTGGAGGGCCCGAGGAGCCCGTCCAGCCACCTGCCTCGTCAGCTGGGGGGCCCGAGGAGCCCGTCCAGCCTCCTGTCTCCGCTGGAGGGCCCGAGGAGCCCGTCCGGCCACCTGCCTCGTCAGCTGGGGGGCCCGAGGAGCCCGTCCAGCCACCTGCCTCATTCACGCCGCCTGCAGCGGCCTCCTCATCAGCATCATCGGCGTCGTCTGGCCCAGCCTCTGCTTCTGCTTCATTGGCTTCGTCTGGCCCAGCCCCTGCATCAGCGTCATCCACGCCTGGTCCAGCCCCGGCTTCATCCACGCCTGGTCCAGCCCCGGCTTCATCCACGCCTGGTCCAGCCCCGGCTTCATCCACGCCTGGTCCAGCCCCGGCTTCATCCACGCCTGGTCCAGCCCCGGCTTCTGCTTCATCGGCTTCGTCTGGCCCAGCCTCTGCGTCGGCTTCATCCTCGCCTGGTCCAGCGTCGGCTTCATCCTCGCCAGCTGCAGCGCCCTCATCATCCTCGCCAGCTGCAGCGCCCTCATCATCCTCGCCAGCTGCAGCGCCCTCATCATCCTCGCCAGCTGCAGCGCCCTCATCATCCTCGCCAGCTGCAGCGCCAGCTTCATCAGCGTCGCCTGCAGCGCCAGCTGCAGCCTCCTCCTCATCTGCTTCAGCGCCGCCGGCGGCAGCAGCCTCATCCACGCCACCTGCAGCAGCCTCCTCATCTGCTTCAGCGCCGCCGGCGGCAGCAGCCACATCGGCGTCACCTGCTGCAGCGCCTCCGTCTCCGGCTTCCACGCCGCCACCAGCTGCAGCCTCAGAGTCTCCACCCTCGCCAGCTGCAGCCTCCTCATCACCTGCATCACCCACGCCGTCGTCTGGTCCAGCTCCAGCTTCACCCACGCCGTCGTCTGGTCCAGCTTCAGCTTCGCCCGCGTCGCCTGCAGCAGCCGCAGCTTCATCCACGCCTGCAGCAGCCGCAGCCTCTGCATCAGCTTCAGCCCCGCCTGGTCCAGCCTCCGAGTCTTCAGCCCCGCCTGGTCCAGCCTCCGAGTCTTCAGCCCCGCCTGGTCCAGCCTCCGAGTCTTCAGCCCCGCCTGGTCCAGCCTCATCGTTTGCTTCGCCATCACCTGGTCCAGCTGCGGCCTCATCCTCGCCTGCAGCGCCACCGTCTCCGGCTTCCACGCCGTCGCCTGCAGCGCCACCGTCTCCGGCTTCCACGCCGTCGCCTGCAGCGCCACCGTCTCCGGCTTCCACGCCGTCGCCTGCAGCGCCACCGTCTCCGGCTTCCACGCCGTCGCCTGCAGCGCCATTCTCGTCTGGTCCAGCCTCCGAGCCTCCAGCTTCGCCTGGCCCAGATTCAGCATCAGCTCCAGCGTCGCCTGCAGCAGCAGCCTCCTCGTCGCCAGCTCCAGCGTCGCCAGCACCAGCACCTGCTTCGTCCTCGCCTGGTCCAGCCTCTGCTTCGGCTTCGTCCTCGCCTGGTCCAGCCTCTGCTTCGGCTTCAGCTTCTCCTGTCCGTCCTGTCCGTCCTGCTCGTCCTGTCCGGCTGCTTTCCAGGCCTATGACTGGACGTCCTTGCCGTCGTGGACGGCCCCCTTCCGGCCGATGGTTGGGCGTCGCCGCCACTGCCTCCGCGTGGCCGGCCTCCAGACTGCCTTCGTTTGCCTCGCCGCCGTTGCCGCCAGCACGGTCGGCCCCCAGAACTGTTTCTACACCGTTGCCGTCCATACGGTCGGCCCCCAGAACTGTGTCTGCGCCACTGGCTACTGCATGGCCGGCCTCCAGACCTGCCCGCTGCCGCTGCCTTTCACACGGTCGGCCTCCGAACTGAACTGGTTTGGCCTCCTGTGCGGTCGGCCTCCGGGTCGGCCCCTGAACTGTTTGTTAGGTCTGTGCTTTTTGACCGCCTGGGTTTTTGGTTTGTTTTGGACTCTGTCCCTCCTTCCGGGACCCCACCGCCCGCCCTGGTTGGGTTGTTTTCTGTTTTGTGACGTTTCTTCTTCTGTTGTTGTCATGTTGGGCTGTCTGGAGCCAGCCCTTGAGGGGGTACTGTCACGGTTCTGGGTCATTCTGACCCAGCTTCTTCAGTTCTTTATATTTTGGTATATTTCTATAGTATTGATTATTATTCTAGATTAAGTGCAGTGTCTGTCTGCCTCCTTGTAAGTTGTTTCTTGTTTCCTGTTTTACTTTGGAGGTTCGTGTCTGGTGTCAGTGTGTTCGGTTTACTATTCCCCTGTCTCGTCAGCTGTGATTTCTCCCAGGTGTGTTCCCCTTCTGTGCCTCATTCCTTGATTACTGCCGTGTGTATATTAGCCCTGTGTTACCTTTGTTCTCTGTCGCATCGTCAACGTCTACTCACCCTCAGTTTCTGCTGTGTGTCCTGTTACCTGTTTTTGCCTGCCTGTTAGTTTATATTTTCCAGTTTAGTTAGTCTTCTGTTTGGTAAGCAGCCTGCAATAAAGCAGTTCATTCTGAGTTACTTTCGCTTCCGTGAGTCCTGCGTTTTGGGTCCTTCCTCTCTGCCTGCCTGCACACAGCCATGACAGTAGGTCTGTGTCAGTGTACATGCATGTGTGTGTGTGTGTGTGTGTGTGTGTCTCAGATCTGAGATTGTCTCAGAACAATCTCCGATTGTTGGAGTCAAATTGTTATGACTGATATATATTTACAGTATCTCACAAAAACATAAGTACACGCTCACATATTTGTAAATAATTGCTTATATCTTTCTATTGGGACAACACTGAAGATATGACTCTTTAATACAATGTATGACCCTGAAGCTCTAATGAACTACAAACCCAAGTGAGTTAAGACAGTGTCAGAAAATATTGGTGGAATCCATACAAAATATTGGCACTTTAGGCATATTCAGTTGGAGCGTACTTACTGTTGTTGCCAGTGCTTTGTGTTGTGTTATTTTGATAAGACGGCAAATTTAGACTTTTAAACAAGCTGTACACTACATTGTATCTAAGTGTCATATCTTCAGTCTATCCAAATGGAAAGATAGAATAAAATATTTTAAAAAGAGGTGTCATAATGTGGCTGTGTGCAGGCGGGATGAGGACCCAATCATAAACTCATGGGAAACGCGGGCCGAATAGCCAGGGGAGTCCGGAAACCATCCTCTGTAAGCGAGTGGCTAACAACTCCTGGTATTCTGGAACTGGCAGGGCTACCCACTCTTGGCAATGATACTCCACCTCGTAGACTAGGTCCGCTCGGAGCTCAGCTGAGGGGTTGTGAGCTGCTGGGTCCATGTCGTGGTCGCGTTCTTCTGTCATAATGTGGCTGTGTGCAGGCAGGATGAGGACCCAAACGCAAACTCACAGGAAACGGGACTGAACTCAAAATACAGCTTTATTGCTGACAGAAGTTAAAGGCGATACAAAATAATATGAAAATAAACTGGGAAGTTCTAAAGAAACTGTCTCACGAGGAAACACACGGAGGGGCACACAGTCATGAGGGAGAACGCGACACAGAACTGAGGGAGACACGGACATAAATACACAGAGGGTTAACGAGGGGAGTGGGAGCACACGGGGAACACAGCTGACACAGATAATCGTAACGAGACAGGACAGGAGCAAATACAACATGACGCATACTGATGGGAGACTGTTAAAGTAAAACAGGAAGGACACAAAGGTGCAGACAGGAGGAGAGAGAGAGAGAGCACGGGGAGAGCACAGACATAACGGGCTGGGAAAACATGGAATAAAACACGAGGGGAAATGAGGGCTCACAGATACACAGAGGGGCACACAGGGGGTAAAGTCACAAGGGGAAATCAAATAAGGAACATCTTAACAGGACAACCCAGGAACCATGGCCTAAATAAAGAACAAAATACACAAAAACTAAGAATGCTGGGTCAACATGACCCAGGATCATAACAAGAGGTTCATGAGGGATATACCAACTTTTGTATGATACTGCATTTGTCTGCTTTAACAAAAAAAAGACCTAGCTTATTTAGCTCCAGCAGAATAATTGGAATATTTCCATGAACCAGAATTATCCCATCATTAATTTTACTGAAAAGATTTTGTCAGGAATACTTCATCAGTTCTCTTTTGTCCAGTAGTCTGGCATCTCGTTTTAAGTCTCCATTAGTTTGTTTATTTTGGCAACCTGTTGTCACGTGTGTTTGGTATTTAGTTTACTTTTCTGATTTTTCACGAGTAGTTTCAACAATGTTGCACTACATGAACATAACGACGTCACAAGGAGAGAGTAAAACTAAAAACATTGAACATAGGAAAACAGGTCCCCTTCAAAATAGAACAGGAAACATAATGAAACTCAGACATGACAACCTGAACTTGACAACGTAAGACACAGACATGAAACACATGAAGGGCAAGGGAGACTTAACAGGGATTGGAAGACACAAGGGGAATCTAATAACAAATGAACTTGAATAACTTAATGAACTTAAACATAAACATCAAAATAAACTAAAACTCAAAACGCTGGGACCCAGGATCGTGACACTCTTCTCTTATCTTTCCTGCTTGGCTTTCTCATGTCTCTGTCTAGTCTTATCTACTTCTCTCCCTTTACCCTGGAAGAGTCTCACAGTCTGTTCTCTAAAACCTAAAAGAGGAATTATGGATTTGATCAACTGGTCCCTGAATGCAATTGACACCCTCTTCTCGACGAGAAGCCTGGGTTCGGAAGAGCCCAATGAAGACATCTACCTTTTCGGAACCATGATAACAGGGTTCTTGCTGATCGGCGCTGGCTTGGCCCTGGCTTATCGAAAAAGAAAGAAAGTCCCATTTTGCTGCAGGGCAACTTGCATGTGACAAATAAATGTTTTCTTGACTTGACTTGACTTGACTTGACTTGAATTTGAATTTTTCGTAGATGAGATTATGAACTGTACATATATTTTAGAAATAAAATATCAGAGGCAGTAATATCTTTGTATGCAAGCTCTTTTCCCGTATCTCTTTGGATATTAAAATTATCTTTGAATTCAGTTTGGAGATACTGTATATTTAAAGTACCAAAACTAGAAATGTGACATATGTCATCTGCATACTAAATGGTCCTGAAATGTACGCACTAGATATAAAAAAAAAACAACAAAAAACATCATTACTGCAATGCTTATTTAGAAATCCCAAAATGCATGTTTGATGTCATACTGTACAATATCTGAAAAGCACATGCACTCCTTAACTTGTCAACAAAACTGTTCAAATGTCTCTGGATGGGTGGAGATCTAACAACGCAGGAATTCCAGCAACACTCACACACCGAACGCGAAAGAGGTGGCCAGAGCGTCAGGTTCACATGTCCGGCGAAAATGCGGAGGCAGATTTGCGTCGGGAAAACGCCAAAACCCGTGAAACGCGCGTCAGTGTACCGCGTGGGGCGCATGTGACTCATGAAAGAAAACCACGCGCGTCAGCTCGTGTGTTGCATTTTGTGCACACGCTGAGTTGGAAAATATGAACTCCGGTGTCAAATCACGCCCCGACAACCAATCAGGAGCCTGGTGACGTGGCTGTAACTAGGTCAAAGGGGCAGATCCAGTCACTCCGTATGGAGGAAAAGCTCATCAGTGCCGTGGCTAATCATCCAGAGCTAAATGATACTAGTTGCTACTTCTACCGAGACAGGAATAAAACGGACCTAGCTTGGAGGCACATTAGTGAGGAGATTGGGCAACCTGGTAAGTTTATTCATTCTGCTTTTTAATTTCCAGACTGACCCAATGAAACCGTGCAAAAGCTAGCAAGCCCGCCGACTGTCCCGATATTTTCCTACTGATGTACAAATACCTTTCCACTAACAAGATAATGTGTTTATTCAGAGGACATCTGCAGCACAACACATCTGGCACAACTTCCTCCCACATTTCCGGTTCACGCGCGTGGAAAGATGCAATTTTGAGGCGCGGTGGATTTTCCCTGGACACGCGTTGAGATGCAAATGTGCACGCGTGACATTAGGGGTGTTTGGGCGTTTTCGCTCGCCTCTTTCGCGTCCGGTGTGAACGCACCGTTAAAGGGAAGATCAGCCACTTTTTTGACTGACCAACCCATTTTGGCTTGTGGCCTTCATCAGGGTCATAGTAACACAAAGTAGAAGTGTGCGTAAATAAAAGACAGGACACAGAAAATAAATTCAAATTAACAATCACATCTTCATAGATAAACCAGCTGACATATAACAGGTTGGTTAATAGGTTAATTGGTTAAGTCACGCCCAAGTAAATACTGGACTAGACCATTAATCATAAAGACGTCTTTATCATGAATGGTCTAGTCCAGTATTTACTAGAGATGGCACGATACCACTTTTTTATGTCCGATACTGATACCGATATCATAAATTTGGATATCTGCCGATACCGATATGAATCTGATATAGTCTGTTTTTTAATCAATAAAACTGTTTTTTTAATATCTTGCTGCATTTTATATAAGTTCATACTCAAGTTTTAATAAACAACAACACTAAAGCTATTCTGTTATACCTGTATGTAAAAAATACACTGCACCCAAAATATTTCATAGTTCAGCAACACTAATCAATCTAATAAACTTAAACCTACTCCATCCTTCCTATTCTGGTATTTTAAAGAGTACTTAGCAGAAATATTAAGCAACCTAACTAATAGGGTTGCAAACTCCCAGCAAAAAAGAAAAAAGGGAACCACCCCCACCCTCCACCTCGTGATGCTTAATCAATGTAATCAACTTTAATTTTAATGCAGGGTGAAAAAAATGCACAGAAACAAATTATTTTTCAAGAATAATTAAATAGACATCTTTCTTCAACAGAATGGCAGAATTTACAGATGATACTTTCCCAAAGGAAAAAGTACTATAGCTTACTAGGGTATATTAGACTTAACAGTTACTATATACAGTAATGGACTTCTATACATTTTACATCAGATTAAAACTTTGGGTGTAAGATTCGGATATCTATTTATTAAAAGCTAGACATTTTAAATGAGAATAAGAAAGAAAAGTATGTCTTTGTGCCCCCCTTTCCCCTGTTAATGCCCTATCGGCCCCCCTGGCTAAACTTTGCTAGATCCGCCCCTGCACAGTTACCAGCCGTCAGCTACGTAGAAAAGGATCCTGGTGTAGAAAGTAATATTAAATAAATTCTAACGACAGCTTATCAAGGTTAAACGTGCTGCTGTTGTTCAGCCGCTGGTTTCCTCTTTCTGGTGCAAAGTGGGCCAAAAACAAAGAAGAGAGACTCGCGACAGAAAAGCCGATCAGCTGATCATTAAGAAGTTTCACGACTGAAGTACCAGCAGGAGAGGGAGAGAGAAGAGGCAGACGCTCCATATATCGGTTGTTAAGCTTAACGTGGGAACGCTTTACAAACATTCAGAAATGAACTTACACACTTGCTTTACTTCTCTCTGGGATAACTTCCTCGGAGATGAAATGCTGGTTTGGTCTCGCCGATATGCGATCCAGTAATTTAGGTCAGTATCGGACCGATACCGATACGTAATATCGGATCGGTCCATCTCTATTATTTACTTGATTATTACTATTTACTGTTCTGTTTAAGTAAGATGTCTGCCGTGACATTGCAGACATACCAGAAACACTGAAATCAGTGTTTTTTCTATCTTTAATTGCTGAGGTTCTCTATACCATAGTCTTTGATGGTACTGAATCTTTAGCTGTTCATATTTTCTAATAGCCATTTTTGTTAACAGTATTTTTTACAAAACCAAAAATCACTGTTCAGCTTTTGTTTTCAGGGTTTCAGGATTGTAGATGCATGCCGTTTATGTTCAGATGACAAAATAATATTACAATAACATGAGAATGTTAATGTAAGAGAACTGACATTATGTCTTTGTGTCAGATACGCTACAGAGCTCAAGGCATTATCAAGTGGAAGTGGGAGGGTTTTATTTTTTAATTTCTTTTGTTCTTTTCTTTCTTTCTTTCTATTAGGACCAGCAGGTTGCATTTTAGGTTGTAATGTATCTTATGAGCTTCTTCAAAATCATCCCTGACATCATCCAGGTCCATAAAAACCATACTAAAAATGACCCATATTTTCACAATCTGAGAGTTTAAAACTTGACAAACCTGATTCAGATTAAGTTATTTGGGTAGAAAACTACTGGATCTTTATCCTGTGCTTGAACTAATTCTTGATGGTTCCTCCACAGATTGGACCAGCAGAGCTCAGAGGTTCCCAGTGGTCAGTCTGCCCAACAGCATCATGCACACCTGGACTCCATTTTTCTGGTCTGTACATGTACAATAACTACTTTTACATCTGTTCTGTTCACAGTCATCTCCATGCTGGGTTCTGGCTCAGAAGGTAGAGCGAGCTTTCCTTTAAACAGCATGTTGTGTTTAGAATTGTGCCTCCACTAAACTGCAAAAACATCAGCAAATATCAAGCACATTTTAGAAAAAAAGCAAATGGCACATTTTGGCAGATGGGCAGGCCAAAAATAATAAAAGGATCATTTTATTCAGATACGCCTTTCAAGACAATCAAGTAAACCTGACAAGTAATTAAAACAACAAAATCACTGTAGGCTAACAACACTTGGAAGTAGGGTTGTTCGATATATATATCGGATGACAATATAAAAAAGTCTATCGCTTCCTATTACGCCATCGTTTGTTTTGTGATGTTGTAAAATAAACTGTTTACAGCAATATTTTTTCATTGTTTTGATGGTCACTGTAGTGGCTATATTTGTCACGGCTAGCGAAGCAGACTCAGGCGCAGACCACAAACTCCTTCAAACAAGAGTGAATTTATTTACAGTGCTCTCCACAGTGAAATATATATACACAAAGGTGTTTGGGGAAAAGGGGTCAGGGTTCCAGGGTCCAGGAGTGAAATGGGCAGGAGTCCAGGGAGGGAAGATTTCCACATGGCTTCCTTAAACACAAACAGCTCCTCTTCTCTCCACCACCACTCTGGCTCACGCTCAGTCACCATGCACAGGGAACAGGTCCAGGGGGAATCTAAACACATACAGATAATCAGTCAGTCTCCAGGTTCAGGCATACTCATGAGTTAAACTTGCAGGTTGCAGGACGACTGACGCTGATGCAGGGCTGGACTGGGACAAAAAATCGGCCCGGGCATTTTGACTAGAGACCGGCCCACCAGGTATTATGGGAAAAACCATAAAGCCTTTGAATGAAAACAAACGTTGTTGTGACAGTGATGTGCACTGTCTTGTTGGTATATATGTATCACTCTAGTACTTAACTTAAACCTAAACCATCCTCCCTATTCTGGTATTCTAAAGAGTACTTAGCCAAAACCCAAAGACTGCTTGGTTTACCTCCTGAACTTTCTACAACATATGGTGGAAACTTGAAATTAACTAGAGGTGAGGCATGACCATTACTGAATATTAAAAATAATAAATGACAGATTTAGTGATATTTTCATAAACTGTTTATTTACCACATCAATAAACAGCATGGCAGGGCAAAATATTTTTTTCTAACATGGCAACCTTTAAAAAGTGAAAGAAGACAGAAAGAAAGGTGAGAAAGAATAAAACTTCCTTACTCAAAACTTAATTTTGATGGTATTTTACACACAGTACTGGTACAGTATCTAGAAAATGTGGGAAAATACTGGCATCATATACAGTACTTACTTCTGAAGAAATTATGTTGGGACCCTGAAAAAAATTACAATAATGGATTTCTATACATTTGACATCAGATGAAAACGTTGGTTGTATGATTCAGATAATTATTTGTTAAAAGCGAGACATTTTAAATGAGAATAAGAAAGAAACGTATTTTTTGTGCCCCCCTTTCCCTGTTAATGCCCTACCTGGCCCCCTGGCAAAACTTTGCTAGACCCGCCCCTGCACAGTTACCAGCTGTCAGCTACTTAGAAAAGGATCCTGGTGTTATTTGTCTCTCAGAAACAGTTCATAACTTCCCTTCAACCCTTCATCCCTCCAGCAAACATCAGCTGATACTAGAAATTAATATTAAATAAATTCTAACAACAGCTCATCAAGTTTAAAGGTGCTTCTGTTGTTTAACGCGACCTCCGCTGGTTTGCTCTTTCTGGACGAGAGAAAAGCCGATTAGCTGATCATTGATCAGCTGATCGGGACAAATCGCGTTGCTTTTCACCTCAACTTTAAAGTTCGACCTCCTCGGCTGTAATTGGTCCAGCCCAGAGTCGATCATGACCAACTGGCCAATACACCACTATATAAAAAAAATCCCAAAAAGACCCCATCGGGCCATAAAAACGAAAAATCACGAGCGGCCCTCTTAAGTAGCACTCTAATTCATAATCAGCGGCAGGTGTGCTGATCATCCCCAGGTGCGTGAGCCAGGAGCGGGAGCTCACACTGAGCTCCGTCCCGGCAGGAGAAAGAGAGAGCGGTAGAGAGCGAGAGAGAAAGGGAGAGCAGAGGCGAGAGAGGGAGAAAAACAAAACAAGGTGTCTGACTGACGTCAGCTGGTGAGGTGCGGGGACCATAACAATAATAATTTCTCTCTTCAAGTCCTCTCTTTCTCTTATATTTAATATAACCACACTATGGACGGACAAGCACCTGTTTTTACGTGATGTCATTAGCAACAATGACAGTAAAACCATTACGTGGCTCCCAAGAAGGGTTTATTTACAATGCACCAGGTGTATATACAAGAATGTGCAGGGGGGTGCTATATACAGCTGAGTGAGGGGAGAAGGGGTTTCCAGGGAAGTCCAGGGGAAAGCACGCGTTCTTCAGAATATCCACTCACACGATCACAGGCTCACACTCTGACACTGCTACACGGGAATCACACACGGGGGGAAATCCAGGGAGCTCTGTAGACAGGGAGACAGGGTTAAGTACGACGCACACAGGAAAACACTCTAAACTGACTTGCTGTAGCTTGGCTTCACTAACGCGTGGTAGACAACGATCCAGCGACGAACAGCAGTCACCTCCTGGCTTAAGTACAGATCACCTTAATGAGACCCAGGTGTCTCATCTCCCGAGGGCGTGGGCCGAGGGCGTGAACCCACAGTGAGTTCCGCCCCGGCGAGAGAGAAGAGGAGAGAGAGAGAGAGAAACAGAGAGCGTGCTGATCAGCGTGCAGCTGATCCGCCTGGCCGTGACAATATCGTTGTCAGGATGATAAATATCTTATATCAGGATATGAGATTTTAGTCATATCGCACAGCGCTACCAAGAGAACATACAACATAATACTATGTAATACTACTTACTATTAAGTAATCTAAGGTGCTTGGAAAGAAAAGCATCTGGACTTTTTTACATTTATTGAAAATGCCTTAACAGCCAATCACATCCTGGGCCTCTTTGACCTCAGGAAATCACATGGGTGGGGCTAGGTTTCACAATGGGTTCACCTGAAACCTTGGGTGATCTTGACCTACACCCGTTTTTACACCTTGGCTCATGTGATTAGGTACAGGATCAATAGGAGGCCCATGACCCTCTTGGGGGACCACGGCCCTGTTAGGGGACACTCCCATGGGGCGATCGTGGCTCAAGAGTTGGGCGTTCGCCTTGTAATCAGAAGGTTGCCGGTTCGAGCCCCGGCTTGGACAGTCTCGGTCGTTGTGTCCTTGGGCAAGACACTTCACCCATTGCCTACTGGTGGTGGTCAGAGGGCCCGGTGGCGCCAGTGTTCGGCAGCCTCGCCTCTGTCAGTGCGCCCCAGGGTGGCTGTGGCTACAATGTAGCTTACCATCACCAGCGTCTGAATGTGTGTGTGAATGGGTGGATGACTGGATATGTAAAGCGCTTTGGGGTCCTTAGGGACCAGTAAAGCGCTATATAAATACAGGCCATTTACCATTTAAATATGGGACTCTCCAACAATTGCTTGTAGAAGTGAAGAAGCGTCTTGGATGAAACATCTTTAAGAAACTTAAAGAAGTCCAGATGCTTTTCTTTCCAAGCTCCTTAGACTACGATGACCTGGATGACTGAGAACCTCCACATATATTTTTGGGTAGTAGTGTAGTGAATACTCAATAAAATGAGTGTGTTTTAAGGCTACTTTTAATGTAGGGAGAGAACTAATGTTGTGAATGTGGTTTCGGAGAAAGTTCCAGTGGACACTCGGCTGAAAGCACTGGAGGGTAATATGAGCAGATAGGAAAATAACAGGAGCAGAGATGAGGATATCAGAGTACTATAAGGTGTGGTAATATGCAGAAGATCAGATACGGAGGCGTGAGTTTATGGAGAGACGTTGAAGAAAGAAGCAGAATCTACAATCAGACTGATATTTCACAGGAAGCCAGTGAAGTGATTGAAGGCCAGTCATGGGTTCTATTAATGACACAAGCAGCTGAATGTTACACTGACTAAAATTCAATGGAGACATTTGTATGGTAATCTAGAAAGGATAAATTATGATCATCCATATGGACTATACAACCAGAGCTTGTACAAGAATAGCATTAGTGTTAGCTGTGGGGAATGATAAATGTTTAGAAAGACGGAGGATCCTCAACTCCGAATAGCAATGTATGGTCATACAATGTACTATATGCATTACCTACAGCCAGCTGATGAGGGATCGTAAAATTATAGTACTGAAAGGGTCATAAAAGTATTAAAATGCACGATGCAGTAACGCTAAGGTGAAAATTTTAGGTGGCTGAAAGACACTATTATAGTAGAGAAAATAGCTCTCCTGTTCAACTCAACAGATCTGATAAATATTCCATAAAGTCAATTTAAGCTGCAGATAGAGCATCCTTACATATGTTCTTCTTTTCTCTCCTGTGTGAGAAAAGCTTTTCATTCACAAAATATTCTGTTGCAGATACTGGAGGGCAAAATCATCACTTTTGTGAAGAATGAGCTGAAGAAGATCCAGACAGACCTGACTCCAGATGACCTACAATGTTTTAAGAGTCAATTGGAGGATGAGGATGTATTACAGAGCGTGGAGGAAGAACAGAGTAAGAGAAGCAGAGAAGCATTTGTGACAATTACAGTGGACATACTGAAGAGAATGAAGCAGAATAAGTTCGCTGAGCGTTTGCTGAGAAGTGAGCATTATTCTCTAAACATTTACACTGCTAAAACATTCAACAATGCCTCAAGAGATGGACAAAAAGACATTTTAAAAAATATGTGCACTTGATAAATCCTGGATATGTGTGTGTGTGTGTGTGTGTGTGTGTGTGTGTGTGTGTGTGTGTGTCACTCAGGAACCTGCACCATGGACTTCCAGTGGTATCAGCATGAACTTAAAACTGCTCTGAAGAAGAAGTTCCAGTGTGTGTTTGAGGGGATCGCTAAAGCAGGAAACCCAACCCTTCTGAATCAGATCTACACAGAGCTCCACATCACAGAGGGAGGGACTGCAGAGGTCAATGATGAACATGAGGTCAGACAGATTGAAACAACATCCAGGAAACCAGACAGTCTAGAAGCAATAATCAGACAAGAAGACATCTTTAAAGCCAAACCTGGAAGAGATGAACCAATCAGAACAGTGCTGACAAAGGGAGTGGCTGGCATTGGGAAAACAGTCTTAACACAGAAATACACCCTGGACTGGGCTGAAGACAAAGCCAACCAGGACATCCAGTTCATATTTCCATTCACTTTCAGAGAGCTGAATGTGCTGAAAGAGGAAAAGTTCAGCTTGGTGGAACTTGTTCATCACTTCTTTACTGAAACCAAAGAAGCAGGAATCTGCAGCTTTGAAGACTTCCAGGTTGTGTTCATCTTTGATGGTCTGGATGAGTGTCGACTTCCTCTGGACTTCCACAAAACTACAATCCTAACTGACCCTAGAAAGTCCACCTCAGTGGATGTGCTGCTGATAAACCTCATCAGGGGAAACTGCTTCCTCTGCTCACCTCTGGATAACCACACGACCTGCAGCAGCCAATCAGATCCCTCCTGACTGTGTTGGCATGGTGACAGAGGTCAGAGGGTTCACTGACCCACAGAAGGAGGAGTACTTCAGGAAGAGATTTACAGAGAAGAAGCAGATCAGCACCATTGTCTCCCACATCAAGACGTCACGAAGCCTCCACATCATGTGCCACATCCCAGTCTTCTGCTGGATCACTGCTACAGTTCTGGGGGATGTGCTGGAAACCAGAGAGGGAGGACAACTGCCCAAGACCCTGACTGAGATGTACATCCACTTACTGGTGGTTCAGGCTAAAGTGAAGAAGGTCAAGTATGATGGAGGAGCTGAGACAGATCCACACTGGAGTCCAGAGAGCAGGAAGATGATTGAGTCTCTGGGAAAACTGGCTTTTGATCAGCTGCAGAAAGGAAACCTGATCTTCTATGAATCAGACCTGACAGAGTGTGGCATCGATATCAGAGCAGCCTCAGTGTACTCAGGAGTGTTCACACAGATCTTTAAAGAGGAGAGAGGACTGTACCAGGACAAGGTGTTCTGCTTCATCCATCTGAGTGTTCAGGAGTTTCTGGCTGCTCTTCATGTCCATCTGACCTTCATCAACTCTGGACTCAATCTACTGGAAGAAGAACTAAGAACCTCCCTGAAGCCTGAAACAAGAGAATCTGAAGAGAAACACTTCTACCAAAGTGCTGTGAATGAGGCCTTACAAAGCCCAAATGGATACCTAGACTTGTTCCTCCGCTTCCTCCTGGGTCTTTCACTCCAGACCAATCAGAGTCTCCTACGAGGCCTGCTGACACAGACAGGAAGTAGCTCACAGACCAATCAGGAAACAGTCCAGTACATCAAGGAGAAGCTCAGTGAGAATCTGTCTGCAGAGAAAAGCATCAATCTGTTCCACTGTCTGAATGAACTGAATGATCGTTCTCTAGTGGAGGAGATCCAACAGTCCCTGAGTTCAGGACATCTCTCTACAGATAAACTGTCTCCTGCTCAGTGGTCAGCTCTGGTCTTCATCTTACTGTCATCAGAAAAAGATCTGGATGTGTTTGACCTGAAGAAATACTCTGCTTCAGAGGAGGCTCTTCTGAGGCTGCTGCCAGTGGTCAAGGCCTCCAACAATGCTCTGTATGTATGCATCCATGCACACCTTTTTTGTTAAAATTTTTATGCAATGTATGGTTTATAACAGCAGGACGTCTTAGCATTTCTAAAACATTTTGTGGATTTAACCCTTATAAAAGTGGACCCAGAGCTTTCTTTAACTCTTCAAAATCTAATGTAAATTATAAGAAAATAATAAAAATCCCTTGAACAAGCTAAAGCAGCTTGTTTCCAACAGAGTATGAATGATGGCTGCATCAGGGTTCAGTATGTCATAATGAAGGGTTATTTTGAACTGTATCTAGCAAAAACTATTACAGATATTCTAATTTAAAAAGTATGAATGGCTGTGTCAGTGGTATTGATATATAATCACTAAAAGTACTAGCTCCTCAATTTTATTCCACAACGTATACATCCACATTACTCACACTCAGATACAGAGGTGCAGTGTTGGGAAGGTTACTTTTAAAATGTATTCCACTACAGATTACAGAATACATGCCCCAAAATGTATTTTGTAATGTATTCCATTATGTTACTCAGTGAGAGTAATGTATTCTGATTACTTTGGGTTACTTAATATATTATCATGTACTATTGCTTTGTGATTGATTACTATTACTGAAGGTTACTCGTCATACCAATACCAACTAGATATTTATATCTTAATATAAAATGAGTAACAGTAGGGTGGACATTACGTAAGGCTGCACTTTTTGCAGTGATCTCGTATAGAAAACTATTCCGTGCAAATATAAAAACAGGTCTGCAGCTCTGAACCATAGTAAAGGGACCTCTGGCTAATACGTCGGGTTAGGCGTCAGGCTCTTTGCTAGTGAGAGACAGAGAGAGGCGAACACAGTGTACAGTCAAATCTTAGCAGCTTACTTACAACTGGGCTCGTCAGGAACTATTTTTGGCTTCAGTGGCTATTATTATATTTACATGCTTTCATCTCCCGTTTCTGCTCGGGGATGACTTGTACTTTTCCACTCTCCTTTTTCTCTTCCTCCCCTTACACTCACACACACATAACGGGAGGGCCAGTCCCACACATTCTCCCTGCAGCACGGACTACACCGTCCATGAGGGTACATTTATTAAGGCTATGCCTGAAATAATGCTCATATTTCCTTCATATTAAAATATTTTTAAAATATTAATTTCAAAATATTTTTTCACATCATTATGTGGGCCACAAGTAGGGTTGATATGGGCCGCGAGATTGAGACACAGGCATTAGAGCCTCTTAATAGTGTTTTGTTTCCACTGGCGTGGAATTACCAAAAATAGAGAGGGAATAGCCTAACATAGGAAACAGAAAAAGACCGCTGTGTAATCTATTTATTTCAAACAAAGTAACTGTATTCTGAATACCACCTTTTTAAACGGTAACTGTAACAGAATACAGTTA
Source organism: Oreochromis aureus (assembly GCF_013358895.1). Classification (NCBI taxonomy): domain Eukaryota; kingdom Metazoa; phylum Chordata; class Actinopteri; order Cichliformes; family Cichlidae; genus Oreochromis; species Oreochromis aureus. The sequence continues at coordinate 125,610,908 of NC_052944.1, read as the reverse complement.
CTCATAGTTTTTATTTTAAATACGTAATGCCGGTACATGTATTCCGTTACTCCCGAGCACTGCAGAGGTGCAACTACTTTTCCAAAGCAAGTTCTTCTTTCTATGCTTGAATTACAAATTGTATTCTTAGTTATGAAGAGGAAATGGAATTATTTGTTTTTCTTGTGGTAAGTTAAAAATGAGTCATTTCATTTGATAACACGTATAACTGATTTTCAGACTGGCTGGCTGTAACCTCTCAGAGAGAAGCTGTGAAGCTCTGTGCTCAGTTCTCAACTCTACGTCTTTTAGTCTGGGAGAATTGGACCTGAGTAACAATGACCTGCTAGACGCAGGAGTAAAGCTGTTGTCTGCTGGATTGAAGAGTCAAAACTGTTCACTGGAAACTATCAGGTGATGTTTAAAGCTTTTTTCATTATTTTATATTCACAATCTGCATTATACTATTGCTTAAACAAAAACATTGTTGAATTCTAAATTGACAATTTATTCATATTTTGATTTATCAGTCTCTGAATTACTATTTTTATTTATAAATTTTCACATCAACTAAAAAAATGTGGATAACATGCTTTTTAAGCACTGATCTTTTCAAATATTGTGGATTCATAAAATATCAATTTCCCTTCATTGCTGTAAACTTTTTCATACAAAATTGCAGCAAATGTAGTCCAAACCTTTTATTTACGGCAGCACAGTGGTTAACAGGTCCTGAGCTCAATCCCACCACCTCACCGGGTACTTTCTTTGTGGAGTTTACATGTTCTGCCTGTGTTTGCAAAACATGGGACATCACCAGAGACCAAAAAATTATACAATAAACCTAGAAAAATGAAAGAAAGGTACACTATGACATTGCAGCAAAGGCTAAAAGGAAGTAGATAGCATAGTTTCTCCAACTTATACTTTTGTCTCGTCCAGTAAGTCAAACCTATTTACAGTAGCTTGCAAAAGTATTCACCCCCCTTGAACTTTTCCACATTTTGTCACATTACAGCCACAAACATGAATCAATTTTTGGGGAATTCCACGTGAAAGACCAATACAAAGTGGTGTGCACGTGAGAAGTAGAACAAAAAATCATACATGATTCCAAACATTTTTTTTTACAAATAACTAACAGAAAAGTGGGGTGTGCGTAATTATTCAGCCCACTTTGGTCTGAGTGCAGTCAGTTGCCCATAGACATTGCCTGATGAGTGCTAATGACTAAATAGAGTGCACCTGTGTTAAATCTAATGTAAGTACAAATACAGCTGCTTTGTGATGGCCTCAGAGGTTGTCTAAGAAAATATTGGGAGCAACAACACCATGAAGTCCAAAGAACACATCAGACAGGTCAGGGATAAAGTTATTGAGAAATTTAAAGCAGGCTTAGGCTACAAAAAGATTTCCCAAGCCTTGAACATCCCACGGAGCACTGTTCAAGCCATCATTCAGAAATGGAAGGAGTAACCTACCAAGACAAGGCCGTCCACCTAAACTCACAGGCCGAACAAGGAGAGCGCTGATCAGAAATGCAGCCAAGAGGCCCATGGTGCCTCTGGACGAGCTGCAGAGATCTACAGCTCAGGTGGGGGAATTTGTCCATAGGACAACTATTACGGTGTGTTCACACCAAACGCGATAGACGCGATCAAAACGCGCCAGACGTCCCTAACTTGACACGTGCAAATTCACACCTCGACGCGTATCCAACGCGAATTCATCGCGTGTCAAAATATGCAATTTTGCCGCGCGTGAACCGTACATGTGGGAGGAAGTTGTGCCACACGGTATCTTTACAAAATGGCAGCTGTTGAGCTAGCATTTGAGGAGAGAGTCACTCTACTCTATTTCCTGTGGAGAACAGAGCAGCGGCGTAAAAGACGTCCTCGCCATACCTGGGTCCATCAGGTCCTGCAGAGGCGTGAGCAGTTTGGTGAGTTTCACCACTTGCTCTTATACACTGCTAACATGGATGTGGTATGCTATCAGTGAATGCTGTCGATGTTTACTGATAGCAAACTGTGGTATGGAGACGACTGTTTATAATATTTCTAGTGATACTCAGAAGGTCTCATCAAGTCCTGATTTAATTCGATTTATGCTATGTTATCAGTGTTTGCAATGATAGCATGGCTGTGGTGTCATATCAATGTATGCTCTCGGCGTTTGCTGATATCAAACTGTGGTATGAGGACCACTGTGGGTTAATCTTTGTAGTGATACTCACTCCTTTTTTTTACATTTAGACCTGGTTTAATTCTGGTATAGTTGAATATTTGTATAGAATCCCCGCAGCTGTCAGACTCTATAACAGGGGTCACCAGCCTTTCTTAAAACTGAGAGCTAGATAAAATTGTGAATAGTTTGGTTCATCTTTAGTTATATGGTTCTATCTAGCATATTCTATCTTGATATGCTATGTCTTATCACAGGTTAATTTTTCAAAAATATTAAGAATGATATAAGCAAGGAAAGGGCTACATGTCAACATACAACTCTTTATTTCTATTAATCTCTTACTTCATTCCTGCCTGATTGACATGTCTAGGAATTATGAGTGATTGGCACATTGTAGAGGTAAAAGTTGCTGCCAATGAAATTATGATATGGTAAAGTTAAAACAAAACACAACTGACTGTTTTATATTATAGCTAATATATATTATGTAATTATCCTTATAATTACAAAATATTTTATGTAAGATTTATGTTTTTGTGATTTAAATCTGACACCACAAAAGTATTTTGGAATTTGAATAATGTATTTTGTAACTGCAGTACACATAATACTAATTTTGAACAATTTTGTCCAGCTTCCTTGCCACCGGGGACTCAGCCTCTGGGGATTCAGGACCATCGCGTTCAGTTTCAGAGTCTGACACGGTGTGCCAGATCACCCGCCAGGTAGCGACGGCCATCTGGGATTGTCTAGTGGACGACTTCATGGCTGTGCCTTCACCTGGAGACTGGCGGCCCATCACAGAGGGATTCCAGGAGCGCTGGAACTTCCCTCTCTGCTGTGGAGCTCTGGATGGGAAGCACGTCCAGACAAAGGCACCCCATATATTATATAGGAGACAAACACATTGATATACACTAAAAATGTATTTCATTTCTGTGCCCAAATTTATGCACCAGCTTGATTTTGTTTAAACAATTATTGCACACTTTTTGTAAATCCAGTAAACTTCTTTTCTATACACATATATATATATATATGTGTATATATATATATATATATATATATATATATATATATATATACAGCACAGAGGACAGACACTGGTAGGGCTGGTACAACACTCAAGCACTAAACACAAGAACCAAATCCTAAGAACTAATACCGAAATCAGAATAAACACAAAACACAAGGTGAAACCAAAAAGAAACACAAAACGCTGGGTCAAAATGACCCAGGATCATGACAGTCCCCCCTCCCCCCCTCAAGGGCTGGCTCCCGACAGACGCAAAACACACCACCAAACCCAGGTGGACAGTGGGGGGTCCAGGAAGGAGGACCCGGAACAGAACAAAACAAGAGCCCCCCAGGAATCCAAACAAAAATGTCCAAAATGCACACAGGGGAGCAGAGTCCGAAACACAGTTCAGGTGGCCGGCCTGGGGGCTGATAGCACAGAAGGCCAGGGTGAGACAGTTCAGGGGGCCGGCCATGAGGAAGGCAGTGCGCAAACAATTCAGGAGGCCGTCCAGAAGGCGGTGGCGGCAACAGAAGTCCGGACGCCGGCCACGCGGGAGGCGGTGGCGGCATCAGAGCAGATCCGGAGGCCGGTCACGCGGAAGGCAGTTGCGGCGTTCAGGAGGTCGTCCACAGTGGCAACGATGCCCAACAAGCGACCTGACAGATGACCGACAATGTTGAGGCGGCAGTTTGGGACCTGAAGGTGGCGTGGTCCCCGCAGCACCAGACGAGGCAGAGGCAGAGGCTGGACCAGACGAGGCAGAGGCTGGACCACACGAGGCAGAAGCTGAAGCCGATGCAGGCGAGGCTGATGAGGCTGCTGCAGGCGGGGCTGAAGCTGATGAGGCTGCTGCAGGCGACGCTGAAGCTGATGAGGGTGCTGCAGGCGATGCTGAAGCGGATGAGGCTGCTGTAGGCGACGCTGAAGCGGATGCGGAGGCTGGACCAGGCGACGCTGAAGCGGATGTGGAGGCTGGACCAGGCGACGCTGAAGCGGATGCGGAGGCTAGACCAGGCGATGCTGAAGCTGACGCGGAGGCTGGACCAGGCGAGGCTGAAGCTGATGCGAAGGCTGGACCAGGCGAGGCGGAAGAGGCTGCTGCTGGACCAGGCGAGGCAGAAGCTGAGGCAGAGGCTGGGCCAGGCGAAGCTGAAGCTGAGGCAGAGGCTAGACCAGGCAAGGCAGAAGCTAGGGCAGAGGCTGGGCCAGGCGAAGCTGAAGCTGAGGCAGAGGCTGGACCAGGCAAGGCAGAAGCTGGGGCAAAGGCTGGACCAGGCGAAGCTGAAGCTGAGGCAGAGGCTGGACCAGGCGAAGCTGAAGCTGATGCGGAGGCTGGGCCAAGCAAAGCTGAAGCTGGCGTGGATGAAGCCGCTGCTGCAGGCGTGGATGACGATGCAGACGAGGATGACGCTGCAGGCAATGGCGTGGGAGCCGCAGATGGTGGCACTGCAGGCGACGGTGATGACCGGACGGGCTCCTCGGACCCCCCAGCGAAAACAGTCACAGAACAAGCGTGCACAGGGGCCCCTGGCACACACAGGGCTGAACCAGCAGGCACGTGGGCCTCTGGAAAACACAGAGCAGAACCAGCAGGCGCGCGGGCCTCTGGCAGGGACAAAACAAAACCAGCAGGCGCATGGGCCTCTGGCAAACACAGAGCAGACTGCAGCAGCGCGGAGCACTGACCCTGCTCAGGCAGCGACAGCCGGGTGCAGTCCTCATCTGGGTTCTTAGCCTCCAGGGGTCCAGAGTGGGCTGAGGGCTGAAACTCAGCCTCTGGGGAGCCCCTGGGGTGAATCACAGCCAGCTTTAGAGGAACCTTTCCATTGTTAACAGGTTTTTCTCTCTGTTCTGAGTGAGTGCTAGAAAAACAGTCCAAAACGGGCAGCGTAGGCACACCCTCCTGAAGAGAGGCAAGTGCAGACTGAGACATGGAGCAGTGAACTGAACTACTGACTGAGCTAGAGGTAATGGAGCTGATTGTGGTGGAGGTGTAGACTGAGCTAATGGCTGCCGAGCAGCCAACTGAATTAATGGCTGAACAGGTTGCACTGACCGAAGTGGAGCAGGTGAAGTAGGGAAATCACTGGTAGTACTGTCCCCTATCACGAAACACTCAGCCCCTGAGTACAAAGTCCCAAAGCCAGAAACAACCCGATCAGTGTCCTGTACACTCACCACAGCTGGGCGTGTTGAAGTCCCAAACTCTGGCTGCGGTGAGGAAACACTAGTATAGCCGGGTGGCACAATAGTAATCCCCAACATCGTGTAGAATGCCTGGGCAGGCGTAAGCTGGCTGCTCACGTGCTCATAATACTCCTCTTGGTACCGTTTGGAGCGTTTTCCACGAGACTGAGGTGCTGGCATCTGAGGGGGGGAGACGGATGAGGGAGTTGAAGCCTGAGTGGCTGACTGTAGTGTCGGTTGCACAGGCAGTAGCTTGACTGTCCCGGAATCCAGCTGTGGAGTGACGCGCCGGTGGTCGGTTCGTCGCTTCCACGGCGCTGACGGCTCTGACGGGCTGGACGAAACCTCTGGTGGGCGAAGTTGACGCGGCTGCTCGGGAACGGCCATAGACTGCTGTTGCTCGGCAGACTCCACCAATTCCCAAGCTTGCACCGCCTCTCGGGTCTCATGCAAATCCGAAATTAAGTCCTCAAATCCCCAGACCAGGCGGAGGTGGGGATTTCCGTCGAAGATCGTTTCAATTGCATTTATCCCGACAACCCTCGCCCTTGCGTTGGAGGTGTGAGTGACCCAATCCACCAGGCGAAGAACGCGTGTCAGATCGATCTCCCCAGGCCAATCCGCTGGATCCATACCTGGTCGCGTCGTACTGTCATGGCTTGGGCAGCAGTCATGGTTGAATAAATGAAGATCCAAGATGCAGATGGCAGTGGAGATGCGAGTGGAGCTTTATTTACAGTGAAAAATAACAAAGGTGAGGGCAGAACTGAACATAAACCTAAACTGGGCAAAACTAACAAACAAACCAGATAACATAATGACACCGGAAGATATACAGAGAAGGCAGATGAAGAAGGCTGGGCAGAGAGACGCGGGGAAACACTGAATTAACACGGAGTTACACAGAGAATTCACTGAGAAACACAGACGATGCGACGAGGAGCACAGGCAGACACACACTATAAATACACACACCATGCAATCAGGAAATGGCACACAGGAGGGGACACAGCTGGAACTAACGGGCATAACGAGACACAGACCTACAAAGTAAAACAGGAAACACACAGACTGTTTTACAACACAAAACTCGGGGACCCGAACAGAGCACAGAGGACAGACACTGGTAGGGCTGATACAACACTCAAGCACTAAACACAAGAACCAAATCCTAAGAGCTAATACCAAAATCAGAATAAACACAAAACACAAGGTGAAACCAAAAGGAAACACAAAACGCTGGGTCAAAATGACCCAGGATCATGACATAGAGAAAGTATGTACAGTGGTCCCTCATTTATTGCAGCAGGGGTTCTCAGAATAACTAGCCCCTCGCCACGCACTTTATACACCTTTTTCCACACACACATGAACACATGAACAGTAGTTTTCACAAGTTGATTCTCAAAGTGCAAACCTTTGTAGATTGCAAAACGTAAATGTATTATTATGTCACGTTTTTTCTTCATCTGCCTGCCACTTTCGTGCGCCTTTTTCCCTCCCGGTGCAGGTGCCTATTTCCGAATGAGGGTCATAGTTATGGGTGTTTTTGTGCTTTTGTTTTTTTCTATTGGACGTGATTGTTATCAAAACCAAACATGATAAATTTGGCAAGCGCAGGAGACACGACACGGAGATTTGTCAATCAGGCTGCAGAATGCAATGCGCATTGTTGAAAGCTGTACGGTGCAATAAAAACTCAGCGAAAAAGCGAGGCAGTGTCAGATGAACAGCGGGACCACTGTGTGCTGTTTATTAATGAACAATAAAATATACTCCTATATGACAACATGCATAAAAGCAGAACGGTATTTGTACATCAGTGGGAAAAAAGCGGTGGCTTCCTAGCTTTTGTGCGGCTTCCCCGGGTCAGTGAAAAATTTCAAAAGAGAAATGAATGAACTTACCAGGTTGCCAGCTTCACATATCTTCCTCCAAGCTTGGTCCTTTATATTCCTGTCTCGGTACAGAAAGCAGTCCATGTGTTAGAATGGCCCAGTCAAAGTCCAGATCTAAATCCAATCGAGAATCTGTGGCAAAATCTGCAAACTGCTGTTCACAAACGCTTTCCATCTAATCTGACTAAGCTGGAGCTGTTTTTCAAAGAAGAATGGCCAAGAATTTCAGTCTCCAGATGTGCAAAGCTGGTAGAGACATACCCTAAAAGACTGGCAGCTGTAATTGCAGCAAAAGGTGATTCTACAAAGTATTGTCTCAAGGGGCTGAATAATTACGCACACCCCACTTTTCAGTTATTTATTTGTAAAAAATGTTTGGAATCATGTATGATTTTCATTCCACTTATCACATGTACACCATTTTGTATTGGTCTTTCACGTGGAATTCCAAAACAATTGATTCATTATGGGTGTGGCTGTAATGTGACAAAATGTGGAAAGGTTCAAGGGGGGCAAATACCCAGTTTGATTTTTTTTCTGTATTCTGTTGGTTTTTACAAAGTATCTTTATATACTGGAGTGTGATTTATTTGTCTTAACCCTTACACCCTCGTGAAATTGATTATTTCTGGCTCAATGCGTGATGAGAAATTTAAACATCTTGTCATGGATTTTTTTTTAAATAACCTGCAAACATTTCACGAGCATCATTTAAAGGGGATATAATAAAGACATTTCAATGTGGGGAGAAACACTCTAGCCAAACACCCACGTGGTCTCTGAAGATAGGGTGGGGTTACTCATCTTATATTCCCTGACCAACCTCGCACACAAAGCAAATTCCTCAACACATCACATGAGTCCATACCGTCATTTCCTTTTTAACCCTTATGTTGCGTTCCAGTACCCCAAGACTGGGCATAACATAGCCTAAAAAAGAAACTTCTAATAAACCACCAACTAAATTTTCCCAGTTCTGTGACATGCCCACCAAGTAGGAAAATAATTTAATAAATAAAAAAAAAAAACTGGTTATTGATTACACTATCTGTTCTCAGAAATGTGCATGTAGACATTCCAGCAACTGTTGTATTTCTGGGGCCGAAGCAGATGACACGGAAACACATTTGAAACTGTAAAATTGACTTCCTAGATAGTTGAGAGTCTCTGGGGAAAGCCTGGACAAAATCTTGATGATCTGCATGTTTTGATTTGACAAAGATTTTGCACCAGATGACCTTCTTTATGAAAAACCCCTATATATCTCCCGGCTTGGGACCAGCATCACTTTACAATGGGTTTTGTCCCTGGTTACTTCTTTCATCTGACCAATAGTGCTAAAATTGAAAACTTTTTCTCTCAGAGTGATGCTGAAAAATTGGTTTGAGCATTTGTTACTTTGAGGTTTGAATATGACTGTAATTTGTTATTTTCTAAATGCTTCCACTGAAGTATTTAATTGCTCCAAAATACTGTGGTGAGATTACCGAGACAGAGTCACTGAAAGAGGGATCGTGCTTCTCCCATGATAGCTTCTATTAAGTGGCTTCCTTTGAAATTCAGAGTTGAATTAAAATCCTTTCCCCACAAAGTCCCGAAAGATCAGGCTGTAAAGAAAGCATAGCGTATTCACTTTCAGAGTGCAGGCTTACTTGTGGTTCTTAGTGTTTCCAAAATGAGATTTGCTTAATTAAACCTGAAACAATAGTGTTATCTAATCAAATGGATGGATGGCCCTGGATTTGGAAACAAGAAAAACTAATAAAACAATCCTTATGTGTAGTATTCACCGTGGGGTTGTTTTTTTGTTCTTTTTTTGTCTGCAGTCTGTCAGGCTGTCTGATCACAGAGGAAGGCTGTACTTCTCTGGCCTCAGCTCTGAGCTCCAACCCCTCCCATCTGAGAGAGCTGGACCTGACCTACAATCATCCAGGAGACTCAGGACTGAAGGTGCTGTTGGCTGGACTGAAGGATCCAGGCTGGAGACTGGAGACTCTCAGGTATAAGAATAATATCTGATAGGGAAGGAAGAGCTGGAAACATTTCCTTTAAATAATGTTTGTTTCATGCATACATAACATAAACAATCACAAAGAGGAAACTTCTAACTATTTATTGCACTGTTTCTTCCTCTTTCACCTCTTTTTCATCATTGTGTGTTTATACACCTCTCTGCATTTAATCATGGGGTATTATAATTCTCTGGCTCACTTCCACTGTGTCTTTTCATCTGTCTTCCACTTCTCAATCTAACTGGCTGTGGCAGCCCTTTTGTGGTTCTGCCAGATGTTCCTTCCTGTTAAATGGACGTTTTTTTCCCCCTTACTTCCCAGTTGTTGCCAAAGTGTTTGCTCATACGGGGTAATATGATTATTTGGGTTCTTCTCCTTACACTATAAAGGGCCTGGGGGATACTGTTAGTGTGATTTGGGACTATGTAAATACAATTTAATTTGAATATAAACTGTATTGTGAAAAGCATGTTATTAACCATCCAAATCATTGAATTCTGGTGTATAACATCAAGCAGCACCTAGGCATGAAGACTGCTTCTACAAACATTTGTACTTGGTCTCAGGATTTTAGTTCATTCCTTTGTGGTATCATGACAGATACAAGTTCGGGTGTAAAATGTCCTCACTAATAAATATCAATGTTTCAGCTGTGAGTGGGATTGTAATAGAGTGGAAGCAATTAGTCATAATACCATCTCAGCTGTGATTTTAACTACTACTTCTTAGTAATAGTTATAATCACAGAGTTTTGCCATCGAATTCTAAAGTAATTTAGACAAGCTATATTACTTTATTTTCAACTGTAAAGCCAACCAAGACTTTAACCATTTAACGGGCCACTAATCTGGTTTATGGCATTGGACTTTCACATTTCCACACACCAATACAAATCCGGGCTCTAATGATAGTTTTTATGTATGAAAACAAAATCAACAACACAAACCTGCACAAAGACTTCAAAGTGATCTTCACAGTGATTCTACTGTAGAAAAGTGAACAGGTAGAAATGGAAGCCACAATCCAGTTTGGAGATTCCTTCCCAGATGCCTTAACATCATCACATCTTGGGCCATTTGATCTCAGTAAATGGTGAGCTAGGCTTCACAATGAATTCATTAGAAACCTTGTCTGATTGTGACCCACACCTATTTTCACACCTTGGCTCGTGTAATTGGGTAGACGATCAGTAAGGGGTCCATAACCCCTGTAGGGACATTCCCATAGGGCTTAAAAATCTGGGACTCTCCAACAATTGCTCTTAAAATGGAAGAAACTTCTCGGATGACAGGTCAAATGTCAGTAGTAATACGATGGCACCTGTCCAAGATGGCGGCCAACCAAACCGGTTTAACCGGTTTCGTGCGTGTGCGCATGCACGTTCAGGTGTGCTACCAGTTATGCGTGTTTATGTGTGGAAAACACTCCCTCTGGGCGGTAACGACTCCTCCTAGTGGGATGGTCTAGGTTGTATAGGTATAAAAGCGATCCTTCCACATACTTAGAGCATCAACACCACAAAGACCTAAGGAGCACCGACACATCGCACTAAGGATCCCCGACGCATCGAACTAAGGAGCTCAGGATGACATCGGCATCAACCATGACACCCAGCCAGGACATCAGCCATGCCACAGCCGCTCTAGGTATGTCTACAGGAGTATGCAGTCGGGGTCCTCAATGTAAAAAGCAAAGCTGTGAAAACGCCGTAGATGGGACTGTATTAAAGTTAGAATATCGAGGTGCCAAAGGGTATGTGTATGGCATTAAATATACCGATGGGGCTGTAGTGCTTAGTGTAGATTGTCGCGAGGGATTGTTTTGGGGGGAATCCCGAGTCATGTCTACTAAAAACTGGAAGCTCTTCCGCACCGTAGTGTGTGCGGACCTGGACAATGTGGGCTTCCCAGAGCTGCTGTATGTTTCCTAGTGGAACAGTGCATCAGGCCCTGAGCATTACAGGGTTGAGGGTTGATCGTTTCAATCGCAACCCTGACGACTTTATTTTTCTCAGTGTATGTGATGACAGGGATAGTCTTATTGCTTCCAGAGGGCTTGAAAACTGGAGGTTAAATCCTTACCCTCTAAACCTCAAAGAGCGCACAAGATGGTTTAAGGACTTGTTTTTTATACAGTGGTGCCACTGGAGAGGTTTGTCACGTCTGTTTAGCCAGATGGATGATGCGATCAAAAGGGACAGACTCAACACTGCGTACGAGACCTGTGGGAGGAAACTGTAATCGACATCAAACTCGCAACTCTCCACCTGTTGATGTTGGCGTTGAATGAGTTTCTACAAGAGACATGTTACAGTTGTCAAACAGGCCACCCTATTCAGGTCCAACACAGCTAGTTGCAGGAATTGTCTGAGTATTTCTTCGACACATACTATGATGATGTGATGATAAGGCTCCAGACTGACCGATTCATCCCAGCCATCCGACTGTTTGTACGCTCATACACCGTAGATGGGACTGGAACACAAATCCGCAGGGTTGCAGAACACATCATGTGTGAACTGAGATCAGAGCGACATATAGTATGCGCCATTAATGACAACATTGCGCACCTGCTAGAAGCAAGTCGTTGCGCCAGCCGTGTTAAACCAGCCATGCTCCGCATGATTGGAAACTACTGGGCTGGGAGACACCTGGTTTAATGTATGCTGTTCAAGTATCCATTGTCTGTGTTTGTGTCTGAGTGAAAATTAAATAAAAAGACGTGTTAACATCAACATCTAAGTCATTTGTGGTTTGTAAATCATGGAAAGCACATTGCATAAAATATATCATGATCCAGCCCATCCTGCAGGGTTGGCCAGTTTAAATAAGCTACGTATAGCGGCAGGGGAGGCATCAGGTGTAACGCCTCCACTATCTCAGGTCAAACATTATTTAGAACGAGACGACACTTACACACTCCATAAACCTGCGAGGATCCATTTCCCCAGAAATAGAGTATTGGTGACGGGGCTCGACAAACAGTTTCAAGCCGATCTGGTTGACATGTGTGAATATATGGTAGATAATGATAATGTGAGATACCTGCTAACATGTATAGATGTATTCTCAAAATACGCATGGGTTAGATGCCTAACAAACAAGACAGGGACTGCTGTATCAGCTGCTTTTGAGGATATACTTAGTGAGTGAAGGATCCCTGTGAAACTACAAACAGATGAAGGCAAAGAGTTTTATAATGCAACCTTTAAACAGCTAATGAAGCGATATAATTTCAGGCATTTCTCAACAGCTAGCGAGGTTAAATGCAGTATTGTTGAGAGATTCAATCGTAGCTTCAAGGGTAGAATGTGGAAGTACTTAACATCAGCCAACTCCCGGAGATATGTAGATGTCATACCAGATCACACACGAGCATATAACAATGTTTATCACAGGTCTATCCAAATGGCTCCAGCAGAGGTGAATAAGGATAATGAGAAGTCGGTCTTTAACGCGCTGTACAAAACGAAGCCTCAGAGGGAACTGCGCTTTAAATTTAATGTTGGTGACACTGTACGTATATCAAAACTGAGAGGAGTGTTTCGAAAAGGATACGAGCAGACTTACACCAATGAGATTTTCACGGTCAAGGAGCGTATAGGGAGACAGCCCCCAGTGTACAGACTAGCGGATCTAGCAGGAGAGGTATTGAAAGGGACATTTTATGAGCCTGAGATACAACGTGTGGTTGTTGATGAAAATAAAACATTTAAAATTGAAAACATATTGGCTAGAAAAAAAGTGGGTCGGAAAAAGCAGGTGCTAGTGAAATGGCTAGGATGGCCCGCCAGCTTTATATGTCATTAGCAGACATCATAGAGGCGTGATTAACTCAGATGATGCAGCTCTACACAGATTCATTCAACACTGAGCAGAGACTGAGAAAGCATGAATAAAAAGAACAACAATGCAGGCTTCTATGTAAGCCTCTTCTCGAATGCTTCAGCACATGTTTACGCGGGTAATAAGATATCTAATTTTAGAACAAAGCTAGCAAAACCTATTGTTTTGGATCAGCCGTATGAGGTCGCTGTTATAGAGATACAGTACCCGCGCATATGGCTGTCTTTTCCACAATCAGATTCGCAAGTGGAAATTCATGACCCAGTCAAAGATGAAACCATAGCCGCAACCACGATCGAACTGTCTGTGGGTCATTATGCATCTGTGGAACAGATTATAAAAGAATTTAATTTTAAATGTCAGCAGCACCAAGCCACTGGAGACATTAAAATGCAATACAACGCAGTTAATAACCATGCCTATGTTACGGGGCCTAGGGGGGCCATTCTCACATTTAGAGGGATACTGGCAGAAATCCTAGGATTCAAAACAGGAGCCCCGTTTGTACTTCATTATAACACATATGCCCCGCACCCCGGAAACATATACGGTGGAAAATATAACATCTTTATTTATGCAGATATCATTGATTACCAGCTTGTGGGCAACGCCCACGCGCGGCTATTGGGGGCTATAAATATTACAGACGATGACCGCCGCCTGCCTATTCTACAATTTGACAGACCACACTACACACCTGTGTCAAAGACCTTAATCGACGACATAGAAATTGATTTAAAAGACGACCAAAATCAACATACCCTTTTTATACAGCAAGGTGTTTGTCAAGCTACACCTTGAAAAAAAAAAAAAGGATGGCTGTCTACAACACCGATGAATCAAAATATGTAAAATACTACTTATCACAGGATGGTGGAGACCTCGGAGGGTATATTGGGACCAGCACGCAATATCGGTCAGGGCTGGGTGGGTTGTTCCGCAGCTTGTTTAGATTTGCAGTACCGCTGTTTAAAAAAGGAGTCAGCATAGTCAAAACCCACCTAAAAACAGCCGCATCGGGCATAGTGTCTGATGTCATATCCAATATAACCAGGCCCTCAACCACTAAACAGGACGGTAAAGGTTTTTATGTGTATACGCCCAAGCCATCTAAGACCCCACCCACAGGGCAACCTCTGTCTAAAAAGCGTAAAACCACGAAACCTAGCAGGAGAGCCACCAAACAGACACAGCCACGCAGAGTGAAAAGACCCAGAACCAGTCGTTCAAAAACTTTTGACATATTCTAAATGGCGCTGTTACACAGTCATTCTGGAGAATGTGTAAAAACAGAGCTGGACCTGTTTACTGTTCCCTACACACAAACTAACATTGAGAAAAGTACATTTATCGAAATCCCACCTGTATCTGCAATCACTGATGGAGGACTGATCGAGTTTTACATCTCATCGTCTGGAGAAGATTACCTGGATCTAAATGACTCATATATCTACACACGTGTGAGAATCACAAACGCTGATGTCTCAAACCTGGCTAGGGACGCTAATGTAGGATTTATTAATTATCCTGGATGCACCTTGTTCTCCCAAGTCAATGTTAATCTGGGAGACAGACTCATTAGTCAATCATCCAACACATATCCATACAGAGGTGTGATAGAATGTCTTATCAATTATAATAAGGACACTTAAGACACACAGTTCAGCACCAGGTTATTCTGTAAGGATACATCATCACACATGAATGACACATCTATAGAAGGAGAGAACCAGGGGCTGGTGACCAGAGGTGGCTACACAGCAAATAGCAGTATTGTTGAATTGATTGCACCAGTACATGCAGACCTGTTTTTTCAAGAAAAACTGTTCCTTAATGGAATCGACCTGTCGCTGAAATTTGTGAGCTCTAAAGATGAATTTGCTCTCATGACAGCGGATGCCAATGCGTACAGAGTTAAAATTGTCTCACCCAGTCTCTTTGTCAAGAAAGTTAGTGTATCACCGAGCGTCAGACTTGCACACAGCAAGGCATTGCACCATGCAAACGCAAAATACACGGTAGACAGAGTGTCTTTAAAGACTTTCTCCATACCAGCTGGGGTACGAATATTAACAAATGACAATTTATTTATGGACAGGATACCTAAATTTGTCATCATTGCATTCATAGACAATGAAGCATACATTGGCTCCTACCAGCGTAATCCATTTCATTTTGAAAACTTATGCAGGTCTGCTTAACATGTATGGGTCTGATTTAATTTGTAATGATGGTATGGTGTGTCGATTTGTCAACAACATACAACCTGTTGCTGTATGCAGTGATTATGTGCGTGTGCAATGCGGATACTGACATGTACTAATGAGAATAATAAAAACAATATGAGAACATGATTTAATCGAGTCAATGTTATTTATTATCAAATCTCATATATATATATATATATACATATACGGCAGCAGTGATCAGTGAGATGCTTGGTTACAAGTTGAACAGCCAACTAACGGAGTTGCAGAAAGGCGCGACAAAGAAGGTGTATAAGAAATACAGCAATCTGTCCTGTCCATACCTGAGGCCTTGGAAACTGCCAAGCAAAGACTCACAGCCTTGGCAAGCCGCTTGAGGAGGTACACCAGAGAGATAGAAGGCAGGAGAATAAATCAGCTGTTCTCCACAGAACCAGCAAAGGTGTACTCTCAGTGGCAAGGGAACAATAACAGAACAGCATCGCCAAGGCTGGAGACGGAGCAATACTGGAAGAGCATATGGGAGAAAGACGCAACCCATAACTGCAATGCTCAGTGGCTAGTCGATCTGAGGGCAGACCATAGCGACCTCCCTGAACAGGGTCCAGTAACCATCACAGTGGCAGACATCCAAGAAAGGGTCTCCAGTATGAAGAGTTGGACAGCACCAGGGCCCGACATGGTTCATGCCTACCGGCTGAAGAAGCTAACTGCACTCCACGAGCGTCTGGCAGCACAAATGAACCAGCTGCTAGTTAACGAGAGACACCCGGAATGGCTAACCGAAGGTCGGACAGTCCTGATCCCCAAGGACCCCAAGAAGGGACCGGTCCCATCCAAATACCGACCAATAACCTGCCTCACTACTACATGGAAGCTCCTGTCAGGCATCATATCGGCTAAGATGAACAGGCACATGGGTCAATACATGAGCGGGACACAGAAAGGGATTTGCAAGAATACCAGAGGCGCAAAACACCAGCTACTGGTAGACAGAACAGTCAGCCGAGACTGCAAGACCAGACTGACCAACCTGTGCACAGCCTGGATTGATTACAAGGCCTATGACTCAATGCCCCACAGCTGGATACTGGAATGCCTAGAATTGTACAAGATCAACAGGACCCTAAGAGCCTTCATCAGGAACTCAATGGGGATGTGGCGTACAACACTAGAGGCCAACTCCAAGCCCATAGCACAGTTCACCATCAAGTGCGGGATGTACCAAGGAGATGCTCTGTCCCCACTGCTGTTCTGCATAGGCCTGAACCCCCTCAGTGAGATCATTGACAAGACTGGTTACGGATACCGACTACGGAACGGAGCGGTTGTCAGCCACCTCCTGTACATGGATGATATCAAGCTGTATGCCAAGAGTGAACAAGACATCGATTCACTGATACACACTACCAGGATATACAGCAATGACATTGCAATGTCATTCAGACTGGAGAAGTGTAGTCAGATGGTAACAAAGAGAGGGAAGGGAGTCAGAACTGAGGGGATCGAACTACCAGAAGGCAACATTGCAGACATAGAGGACAGTTACAAGTATCTGGGGATCCCGCAAGCGAATGGGAACCATGAAGAGGCCGCTAGGAAAGCTGCAACCACCAAGTACCTGCAGCGGGTCAGGCAAGTCCTGAGGAGTCAGCTGAACGGTAAGAACAAGATCCGGGCCATCAACACCTACGCCCTGCCCGTGATTAGGTACCCTGCTGGGGTAATAGGCTGGCCAAAGGAGGAGATAGAAGCCACTGACATAAAGACAAGAAAGCTCCTGACCATGCATGGAGGGTTTCACCCCACGTCCAGCACCCTGAGGCTGTATGCTAAGCGGAAGGAAGGGGGCCGGGGACTGGTGAGTGTCAGCACCACAGTCCAGGATGAGACAAGGAACATCCACGAGTACATCACGAAGATGGCCCCAACTGACAGCGTGCTCAGTGAATACCTCAGGCAGCAGAAACCCAAGAAAGAGGAGGAAGGCGAGGAACCATCATGGAAGGACAGGCCCCTGCACGGTATGTACCACGAGCAGATAGAGGAGGTGGCTGATATGCAGAAATCCTACCAGTGGCTGGACAAAGCTGGACTGAAAGACAGCACAGAGGCACTAATCATGGCAGCACAAGAACAAGGTCTATCACACCAGGCAAGACCCCAGGTGCAGGCTGTGTAAAGATGCCCCTGAGACAATCCAGCACATAACAGCAGGGTGCAAGATGCTAGCAGGCAAGGCATACATGGAACGCCATAACCAAGTGGCCGGCATAGTGTACAGGAACATCTGTGCCGAGTATAACCTGGAAGTCCCGAGGTCAAAATGGGAGATGCCCCCAAGGGTGATGGAGAATGACCGAGCTAAGATCCTGTGGGACTTCCAGATACAGACGGACAAAATGGTGGTGGCTAACCAACCGGACATAGTGGTGGTAGACAAACAGAAGAAGACGGCCGTAGTGATCGATGTAGCGGTTCGAATGACAGCAATATCAGGAAGAAGGAACACGAGAAGCTGGAGAAATACCAAGGGCTCAGAGAAGAGCTCGAGAGGATGTGGAGGGTGAAGGTAACGGTGGTCCCCGTGGTAATCGGAGCACTAGGTGCGGTGACTCCCAGGCTAGGCGAGTGGCTCCAGCAGATCCCGGGAACAACATCGGAGATCTCTGTCCAGAAGAGCGCAGTCCTGGGAACAGCTAAGATACTGCAAGAGGGACCCTCAAGCTCCCAGGCCTCTGGTAGAGGACCCGAGCTTGAAGGATAAACTGCCCGCAGTGGCGAGATGGGTGTTTGGTTTATATATATATATATATATATATATATATATATATATATATATATGTGTGTGTGTGTGTGTGTGTGTGTATTATAGATTCACAACATACTTTATTTAAACAGAAATAAAAGAAATCAAACATTAACCAGTAATAAAAGACATAAAATATTTAACAGTAATAAAAAAAAGAAAAACATATATTTAACAGTAATAAAAGACATGATATATTTAACAGTAATAAAAGAAAATAAAACAAAACAAAACAATTTAGCAGCAATAAGTGAAAAACATTACAGTAGAAAAACACCAAACAGCAAATATTTTTAGCAGTAAAAACAATTTCAGCTGCGATAAGGAAAAAAAGCCTGAATTCAAAAATCCAACCACTCTACAGGACCCCCCCTTTAATTTGTTTTTTTAGTCTTTATTTTTTTTAGTGTACTATGTCGCAGTTGTCCGCCAGGGGTGTTCTTTTTTGGTGTGTGTATTAAAAAACCAGGGTCTTCAGGCAGTGTGTGCTAGGTTTTATACATGGCGATGGTCTTACATATGCCTGTGTTAGATATGGCTGATAATGGTATGTTTAAATCTGAGACAGCTTTTAAAAACTCTGTCCAGCCGATGGGTCTCAAACCCTCAGAAGGTGTGTGTGTGGTTGTGACGGCTTTAATTAGATCATAAATGTGTGAACCAGGGATGGTGTGTTTATCAACAACAATTTCGCCTTTGTCATTGTAAGAGATCAAGTCTGGCGAATGGCTGACCGCTGATAGAATAAGTTCTGCATTCCTCCTACTCCTTTTAGGTATGTGTGTTAAAACATTCTCCGCAACAAGATCCCTCACCCCTGCATCACCATGAACAGGCGATGTGTTCGTCACATTGTGGCGATGTGTCCGTATTTTTTAGCCTTCTCATACACATCTATGTCAGAATCTTGTAACACTTGTAACATCTCCTTGTCCAACTCGTTCTGAGCCTGTTGTCTGATGCTGCCTGTGTGCTGCTGCTGCTGCTGTTTTATTAAGTCCAACTGGTGTTGGGGTACCAAAAACATCTTTTGCACATGTTCCATATTCACCTGTTTGCTATCAGACTGGTTATGAAAGGGATTGCAGCCCCTAATAACGGCAGTAAAAACCCTCCAGATTGGTTGATTGTCTTTCTCTTTTTCAAAGTTTTGATCTTTTTCTCAGCAATCAGTCTGATTATTGTTTTTTTCTTTTTTAGCTGTTTGTACTGCTGATTGGTCAGTGGAATGTTACCATGCAATACGTTAAAGGCTATCTCACACAATGCATTGATGAAATCCATGTTTGAATTACTAATAATAACTCTTCGCAGAGTAGGGGGAGACTTGTATATCATCTCCAACAGAGACAGATTCCTCCGCATGCGCGATGACATCCTTTCACCTCTTTGTTGATTTTTGTTTTGGAATGTAAACAACCAGAGGGTCTGACAGTAAATTTGTTCTGAGTCTTAAATAGTCCGGGGTCTTAGCTTTGTATGTTGTGGATGTGGCATCATTAAACAATTCTATAAAATATTTAGTATTACCAGGAAACATTTGCCTACCTAAAAGCATAACCTGATATTTATCTCTCGGATTTTTAAACAATATTAGGTAGTCAGTGTTCAAGGAAATGGTTCTACCGGATTTTCCTTGAATAAACAAATTCTGAACTAGATATATACAACTCAAATTCCTATGATGCACATACTTTGTGAACACATTTTGTACTTCTAAATTGTTAGCGGCATCATTCATTACATCGTCTATAATTAACAAATTGTTCTTGTCTGTAGGCAGAAGGTTGTCATCAGCAAGAGATTCGGGTATACCGTTAACAAAGTTTATGTCTCTTATCTTAAGAAGCTGGTCATATAGTGGCTGCCAGCATGAGTATATATACACAATATTATCAATGCTGCATGATATAATCGTGGAAGAGTTTTCAATGACGCTTTAAAAAAAAAAAGTCTTGCCACAGTTACTAGGACCGCTGACCACCATGCTGAATGGGTGCTGCAACCGGGCGTCAAACCCCTGTTCTAATTTAAAATCCATAAGGTAGGGTTGTAAAGTCTGGGAGCACATGGTGTTTATTGTAAACAACTTTAACTTTTTTCACAATGGTTTCATTCTTCAAATGCAGCTTCTTTTTATCACGTCTGATGCAATCAGACACGGCAACTAGATGCGCGCCTGATGTCTGATTGGCCACAAACTTGTGGACTAAACCTTTCAAGGAGTCGTGGGTGACAACTTTCGAGTTTAATGCATTCAGTGTCACGCCTTTACATTTGACCAGGGTCTTGCCCAGCGATGTGTGATACACATAGCATTTAGTCCCACTGGAAACAAATTCCGCTATGTAATCCTCCACACCACCCTCTCCAGAATCTAATTCGCTTGTGAGATCCCCCAGAAATGGCTCTAGAGGAGGCATCCAGTCGCCAGGGCGTGCCGTGAAAATGACACTGTCCATGTCACAATACAGCACGCGCTGCTGCAAGTTATCTAGCAAATCATACAGCATGAGTCTGGCGTGTGCAGGGGTCATGGCCCCGACAAAGACATTAACGTCCTTCACACGGGATGCTCTACCATCAGCGCGGTGCCACTGCACCATTGCGACGTCGTCAGAGATGAAACAAAAACTGACGCACATCGTACTGGTCACTAAACATTAGCTGGCTAAATCTGGAAGGGTCTGTAATGAGCTCAGATGACGCCATGTTTGACCTCATGCTGAAACGACCCCATAACGAGTTTAGCAACAGCTTGTTACAGTTACGAACAGCTTTATTTACACAAATCTTGGATGGGTCTAGCATTATACCCTCCTCATAATACTCGTCTATGTACTTCTGCTGTTCCTCATGTGTTTTCACGTGTTCTGGATACCCCGAGGCCTCCTGTTTTAGTTTTAGAAAGGCTTTCACATAGTCTTTAAACAATGTGTCGGTCTTATTGGGGAAATGCCACACCTCATCAAAAGAAAGAACCCTGTATCCCTTCTCAACAGCTTTTTCAAGCTCAAATGAGACCCAAGTGCCTTTCAACACCCGCTCACTGTCACTGTGCCTGCATGCAGTGTGCTGGTTCTGGTCTTCAGCACACCGCATGCAGAGTGGAAACATCAGTTTGCTGTGGCACCTGTAGGGTAGGACGGGGTGAAAAAGACCCTTAGGTGGGAGCACTGTGCATTTAATAAAGCCGAAATAATTTTCTAGCTTGTCGAAGTTGGTGTAAATGACTTGAGGGTGTCCTACAGGCACTGTGGGATAGAGACTGGTGAAGTCGTAGTAAAATATTTTTTCATCACAAGCAGTCTTGTGGTACAGCTTTAGAGCATTTGTGCGACCGCCAAGAAGGGCGTCTCGGGGATTAAGGCGTTCTGGTTTTCTGTATGTGTGCATGAAAGCCACAACTGCAGGGTCTGTCTGCTTTAAGGCAGCCCATTCACATTCCCACATTACTATTACGCTCAAACTGTGTTGTGATCTCAGTGCATCCATTTTGTCACAAAACATGCAATGCAGCAGTCCATAGGATGCTTTGCTAACAGGATTAACTTCACTCTCGGGGTAGCATTTAACACAGCCGTGGTGAAAACATCCTGCAAATTCATAAGCTGTATTACTTGTGGGGTCAAAACCCTCCACAAAATACGGCCCAACCCTCTGTTCGCCTCCTCTGAGAGCATGTTTTACCACTGTATTGGTGGTGTGGGAAATGTATTGAAGCCATTCGATAGAGACGTTAGAAAACGTCTTATTCTGCTCCACGTATGCCATGTCATACATGAGAGCGAGCGTATCTCTAGGCAGAAACAGCGTTTTATACACACCCATACTAAATGCAGCCAAGGTGGTATATGTGAATGGATCAACTTGTGTACAACCCAGTAGCGTGTCACGATATATGCTGCATGCTTTACGCAGGACATCAACATCATTAACACAGTAGCTCCTGAGTTCAGCCTGAAAATCAAAGGGATTCTGTGAGGCATCCTGGTACCATTCCATGAATCGCACCTTATCACTTTCAGAGATGTGCTCATAGCCGTAGAAGGAGGGGTCTGGGTACGGGCCCACATAATGCTCATTATCCCTCGTATTAAACCTGTGTGGGAAATGGCCCTTCTGCAGGTCTTGAAAACCTAAAGCAGAGGGTATTTTGGCAAGGCCCATGGGCAAAAAGCTGAACGAATCAATCCACCGCTGGTCATAGTCCCGGTCACGCATCAAAATCACACGGCTGCCTTTCATTATGACACTAGGTGTTATGCTCTGTCTGACAAAGTACTCCAGGAGTATGTAGTTATCAAACCCAGATGCATTATGTGCTATGAAAGTGTACCCATGAAACCTTAGGCGTCTGTAATGCTGCACAAACGCCTCCACACACTTTAATGTATTAAATGTGAACTTATTGCCCTTCAGATCAGATGCACACACAAAGTTAACCTCGTTTTTACCGTTGTGGTACCTCATCTCAAAATCATATAAAATGTATTTATCGCTAGGCTTCTGTTTTTCAACAGGCTGCACGAAACACTGATGGTCGGAGTCTCCTGCTAATTTAGGTTGGCGGCAGTGCTCGCATCTAGGCTGCGCACATTTGTGTGGCAATTTCTTGGATTCTCTATATGTGGTGCTGCAGTGCATGCAATGTTTCATATTATCACAGGGGATCATGTTGTGTTTTAATTCTGGTAATTTGTGTTGCTGGTAACAGTGTTGTGATTTGCAGATGCGGTTACAGTCACTGCATTTCACTGTGGGACCCCTGTGGTGTTGACAGAGTGTGTAACAAGTGTTACATCTATGTTTACAGCTGTGCTGTAATGGGGTATTATATGTACTGTAACAGAAATTACACACATAAGATGCCCCCAAAAAAGCGGGCAGGTTTAAAATCAGGTGGTAATGTTGATTATGGAGATGTAGATGTAGATACATCATCAACGTGTTTGTGTTTGGCTCTTCATGTGTGAAAAAACATTCCAGCCGTTTACGCCCTTCTGTGTGGTAATAGATTACAATCTTAATGCTGAAGTGCTTCTCAAATTTGCTGACATCAGAGAATAATACTTGCTGTGTGTCACATAGACCTACTTCAGCATGCATCTGTTTAGCGGTAGCAAGTTTTTCAAGCTCAGAGGATGTTGAGTTTAATGAATGTGCTATGCATAGGGAGAAGCACAAATTGTTGTGTGAGTTGTTTGGTGTGTATAAATGTCTGCCTTTCTTTGAGACAATCTCATCATAAGGGATGTGCGCCAGTCTTAAGCGACCCCCGCCACTACTGTTCTGAGCAACCGTGACAATAAACTCTAATTCATCATCACCGATAGAGTCATCATTACTCTGCATAACTTGTGCAATTTGATCGAGAAACAGATCCGGATCATACCGATCATCAGCGTTTAAAACAGCCTGAACATCAGAAGCCAGTGAGGGGCCACGCAGGACCACGTTTAGAATGCTACCCTGTTGAGATCCTGCCACAGCTCTGTCTATCACGTTGGATAAGCACTCGCGCAGGCACTTGTTCTGGATGATCGAGACTTATACCCCTAAAATCAAGGCGCTCACGCAATTCACGAGCATTAAAATTAGGTATCTTTCTAATGTGTGGCTGAGAGCGACTGCCGGACCCAGACAGCACAATGGGGTTGATTACTGCAGTATCTGTTTGTGAGAAATTTGGAATGATTGAGGGGGTGTGTGGTGTTGCAGCATCAGCAGCGGCGCCCGGACACGCATGTGTGGCTGAAGTATTAGTAGAAGCGGTAACAGGTTCAATAGCAACCGCAGTAGCAGCAGCAGAGGTAAACCAGCTAGGTTGTGCATCAGACACAAAATCACCAGCAGGAGCAGCAGCACCAGTTATACGGTTGGCATCAGTAACAGCAGTGGCCCAAGCAACAGCGGGTGTACAATCAGCATTATTAACAACAATAGCCCCAGCAGCAATAGCAGGCATAGGAACAGTCTGTCGAGGATGTGTATCGGTTGAGGCTGATGCAGGCACACTATTAAGTCTAGCTATAATATTGTCTAATTTGTTATTTGTTTCTTCAGCCCACTGCATAAAAGTCTCTAAGTCAAAACATCTAACAGGAGTGGAGCTTCCGTTATTATGTTTAAATAATTTATTTGGAGGGTCCATGGTCTGGATTTTAAAAGTCAGGGATTTAAAATTCTGGTGCAGATGATGTCTAATGGAGTACACGTTTTGTTTATGAATTCGGTAAACTCTTGCCTTTGTATCTGAGCCTCTTGGTGGTATTGATTGAGTTTAGCTTCAAGCAAAGATAATTTATCAACAATTGAAGCTATATGACTCTGTTCAGCAGGCTGGGCATCTGGAACCTTCATGTAAGCATCATACGCCGCTGATATTTGAGAGTCTGTTATGCCGTCTTCTTCAAAATCTATGTGTGAATCAACGCTATTTCTGGCACATTCTGGGGTGGTGGGTATATGAACTAGATCGAAATCTGATATACTATACTCAAAAACATCAGAGAAATCGCGAGGCAGCCACTCACTTGGTGTTGTTGCAGGGTTGCTGATGAAGATCGGTTCTGACTCTCCACTGTTGCACAAAGCTCCAGGTTTTTGTTGTTGTGGGAGGTCGATACTACTTAAACATTCCAAAAACGTCAGGGATCGTACGGTGTCCTGATCATTATGAGGAGGGGTACTGTGCTGCAGTCTGTGAAGATAGACATGTTAAAACATTTTATACATGTCTCTACCCATTTCAAACAGAATAAGCGTGTCACCCTCTCTCTTTTTATCTAATTTATATATGCCTATGCTTACCTTGTAGTGTGCGTTATTCCAGACAGTCCTGCTTCTCCACACACACGGTTCTCTACCATGGCTCTGTATGTGTAAAATGGTCGGTCTTAGAACATTTGTAATTGTTTAAACCCGTTTATTTTTTTAAATACACAACTATACATGTCGTTGTATACACACCTGTTGTAATGTTGGGCTCTGTGGTCGCGGTGTCTGAATGTTTTCCTGCTCAGTTTGTTAACTCTGGAACAAATCAAAGAAAAATGCTGTTATTACATAATTTAAAACAATCGTGCGTTTAAAACATACATACGTTTAAAAATCCCGTAATTCTGTACACACCTTGTGCCTGTTAGAGAACTCGTTCCAGCTGTAAATGCGCCCATTTCTAAAGAAACTGGTCCTGTGCCGTTCTCCCGAACTCCTAAAAATTAAGCTTTTGTTTTAGGAATAAAATAGTTTAAATATCCTATAATATGTTAACATAACACCTTTAAAAATACAATAATAGCTTTTGTTTTACTTACCGTTTACGATGTCCATGTTATAAAGAACAATGTTAGTGTTGATAATCACAAAGAAAATGTTGTGCTCCGCAGCGGATCTTGACGGGTAAATGGCTAAGGGTTTCGGACTCTGAGCGTGTTTTATATAGGTTGGGTGTTTCCAAAAGAAGGTATGTCTCCAATCAATTTCAGGGCTTTTGTCTTCTCAAGGAATTACAAATGAGCCGATACTTCAGACAATAGGCGGGGTCCCCGCCCGACTGGTACACCTGCGGGGCTTTTACCTTTTTCCTAAGGAATTTCAAAAGATACGACACCGGCCGCTTTAAACAATAGGTTGGGCCCTTGTTCACATGGTACTCTCAACAACTAAGTGATACACCTATCCTTTACCTTTTCCTAAGGAATCACAACAATTAAATTATACCGGCCGTGGGCTTTTGCAATCCTGAACAATTTCAAACAATTAACCGGCAGTTGAAAAGAAGGAGCAGGTCTGTGCGACTGGTTTTAGAAGTATCACTTCAGCGTTTATTTTCTAAAGGGCTAAATGTTATTTGCGACAATCTGTTGTGTTAAAAAGTACTCTGAAACCATGAAACCCCTTTCGGAAGAAATGCCCGTTTGATCCGTTTTTAAAATAAAAGGCATGCATCGCAGCATGCTGTGACATCAGAATCACAAAATGAGTGTGATTAAAACACAATTAGTTTGAAAAGAGCGATACTACCTGCTTATAGCATTTATTTTCTAAAGGATTGAATGTTATTTGCAGCCATCTGTTGTGTTAAAAACTACTCTGAAACCAAGAAACCCCTTACAGATGAAATGCCCGTTTGATCCATTTTTAAAATAAAAGGCATGCATCGCTGCATGCTGTGACACTCACAAAATGAGTGTGATTAAAACACAATTAGTTTGAAAAGAGTGATACTGCCTGCTTATAGCATTTATTTTCTAAAGGGGCTGAATGTTATTTGTGACCATTTACTGTGTTAAAAACTAGCTGGCTCTGTCTCCCTCTTGGATCAACATTCTGAAATCCCGATTTTTAAATAAAATGACTCCATTAACCCATGAGAGAAACCCCAGTGGATGAGGAGACATCAGAATCACAAAATGAGTGTGATTAAAACACAATTAGTTTGAAACAGCGATACTGGCTGTTTTGGGGGAAAAGGTGACATCTTGTGCAACGTATTTTAGAAGTAGCCCAATAGCGTTTATTTTCTAAAGGGCTGAATGTTATTTGCGACCATCTGTTGCGTTAAAAACTAGCAGCCTCTGTCTCCCTCTTGGATCTACATTCCGAAATTCCGATTTTTAAATAAAATGATCGCATCAACCCGTGAAAGAAACCCCAGTAGATGCGTAAAAACTAGTTACATTAAACTAGTGGTTTGATTAATTGAAACGTTTGTGAACAGGCTGACATTGCCCATTGAGAAGAAATTCCCATTTGTGCCGTTTTTAAAATAAAATGCTTGCATCAGTGCAAGCTGAGATATTGTCAGAATCACAAAATTAGTGTGATTGAAACACTATTACCAACACTTCTGACTAGATGTAAATAAGAAGCATTCCCGCTTTGTTAAGGTGCACTGTTAAGCAAAACGGTTTCCACCCCTCCACGCAAAACAAAGAATTGCTTTTAAGAACACACATGTCTGCATAACTGAATGTTATGCCAAATGATAACTATTTTTATCACATACCAAAGTGATAAAAATAGTTTAATTAAAAACCCTATGGTTTGATTAAATTAAAACCCAGTTAAAAACACATAAACTCATTTAACCCCTCTGACGCCCTGTGTGTTTCCACATATGAACTCGCATACCCCCGAGTACACCTGAACGTGTCAAACCGGTTTGGTTGGCCGCCATATTGGACAGGTACCATTGTATTACTACTAATGTCTTCAAGAAAGTTGAAGAAGTCGCTTCATAACGCTTTTCTTTCCAAGCTGCTTAGACTATGATGGCCTCGATGACTGAGAACCTTGACAGACAGATTTATCATCATAGTAGATAGTATTGCAGAAGATTTTTTAAAATTCTTTTTTTAGCATTGTAGTAAAGGTCGTGATTGATACCAAAGGCAGGGAGGTGTCCTTTCCAGCTAAACAGAAGAGGAATATACAAATAATGAACGTCACAGTTTGAATCAGTCATATTTCATTCAATACAGTGGTGTACTGACAGATCCAGGATCAGTCCAAATGATCAGCAGTTTGATCCAAGTATGGATTAATTCAATTCAATTCAATTTTATTTATATAGCGCCAAATCACAACAATAGTCGCCTCAAGGCGCTTCATAGGTACAGAGAAAAATCCAACAATCATATGATCCCCTATGAGCAAGCACTTTGGCGACAGTGGGAAGGAAAAACTCCCTTTTAACAGGAAGAAACATCCTGCAGAACCAGGCTCAGGGAGGGGCGGGGCCATCTGCTGCAACCGGTTGGGGTGAGAGAAGGAAAACAGGATAAAGACATGCTGTGGAAGAGAGACAGAGATTAATAACAGGTATGATTCAATGCAGAAAGGTCTATTAACACGTAGGGGGTGTCCAAATTCATGGGCTGCATCCTCCTGAGGCTGCATTTGTAGGCTGATTACATCACAGCAACGCGACAAAGGCTGTCCAAATTCGTAGACTCCTCTGAATGCAGCCAACAAATGGATCCTCCTTTTCTCCGAATTTGAAGGATGGGTCGGGTGTGTCCTTCGTGGCCCACCATATCCCAGAATTCATAGCGTGGCACAGCCAGTTCCAGTTTTCAAAAATGGCGGCCGCTACTAAGCTTTTAATATTAATCTTATTACTCTTTCTGGGTCACAAAATAGACTTTTAACATATTTTCAGGCGAGAATGTAGCCATGTAAACTTCAAATATCTGCTCAGTTTATCAAGATATCACATATTTGCAAAAATGCTCAGACGTTTTCGGAGATGTCTGTTATCCACCAGCTCGATAGTTCTCAGACATGTGAAGCTAGAGACACCGGCAACCATAGTCAATTGTCTTCCAGGGGCCAGAGCAGGCGACATTGAGGGAAATTTAAAACTGCTGGCTAAGGGTAAACGTAAATTCAGTAAAATCATAAATTCACGTCGGCAGTAATGACACCCGTTTACGCCAATCGGAGGTCACCAAAATCAATATTGAATCAGTGTGTAAATTTGCCAAAACAATGTTGGACTCTAGTTTTCTCTGGTCCCCTCCCCAATCAGACCAGGAGTGACATGTTTAGCCGCATGTTCTCCTTAAATTGCTGGCTGTCTGAGTGGTGTCCCAGAAACGATGTGGGCTTCATAGATAATTGGCAAACCTTCTGGAGGAAACCTGGTCTTGTTAGGAGAGACGGCATCCATCCCACTTTGGATGGAGCAGCTCTCATTTCTAGAAATATGGACCAATTTATTAAACCCCCCAAAATATGACTATCCAGAGTTGGGACCAGGAAGCAGAGTTGCAGTCTTACACGCCTCTCTGCAGCTTCTCTCCTCCTGCTACCCCCCCAAAAACCCATCTCCATAGAGACTGTGTCAGCTCCCAAACAGACAAAAAACAAACTAAAAACCAGCAATAAACAATTTCAACATAAAAAATATCACAAAGAAAGAACAATACAGAATCCACATCTGAACCAAAGAGTAAAACAGTGAAATGTGGATTATTAAATATTAGGTCTCTCTCCTCCAACTCTCGAGTCATTCTAACTACCAGAAATCTCGAAGCACAGGCCACAATTTCTCCTGGTAGCAATTTTTCACACCAGCCTATTCATTAACAAAAGACCAAGACAGACTTCTAATTCATTTGAAAGCCTGATGCTCAGCCTTGTCCACCCCAGCTGTAAAACTCAGAAACCAGTCTTACTTGTCATCATCTATCGTCCACCTGGGCCTTACACAGAGTTTCTCTCTGATTTCTCAGACTTTTTATCTGATTTAGTGCTCAGCTCTGATAAAATAATTATTGTGGGTGATTTTAACATTCATGTAGATGCTAAAAATGACAGCCTCAACATGGCATTTGATCTGTTATTAGACTCAATTTGCTTCTCTCAAAATGTAAAAGAACCCACCCACCACTTTAATCACACTGTAGATCTTCTTTTAACATATGGCATAGAAACTGAACATTTAACAGTGTTTCCTGAAAACCCTCTGCTGTCTGATCATTTCCTGATAACATTTACATTTACAATAATTGATTACACAGCAGTGGAGAGTAGAATTTATCGCAGTAGATGTCTTTCTGAAAGCGCTGTAACTAAGTTTAAGAATATAATCCACCCACTGTTATCATCTTCAATGCCCTGTACCAACATAGAGCAGAGCAGCTATCTGAACGCTACCCCAACAGAGGTCAATTATCTTGTTAATAATTTTACCTCCTCACTACGTACGACTCTGGATACTGTAGCTCCTGTGAAAACTAAGGTCTCAAATCAGAAGTACTTGACTCCGTGGTATAATTCTCAAACACGTAGCCTAAAGCACATGACTCGTAAGCTGGAGAGGAAATGGCGTGTCACAAATTTAGAGGATCATCATTTAGCCTGGAGAAATAGTTTGCTTCTTTATAAGAAAGCCCTCTGCAAAGCCAGAACATCTTACTATTCGTCACTGATTGAAGAAAATAAGAACAACCCCAGGTTTCTCTTCAGCACTGTAGCCAGGCTGACAAAAAGTCAGAGCTCTATTGTGCCAACCATCCCTTTAACGTTAACTAGTAATGACTTCATGAACTTCTTCACAAATAAAATTTTTATCATTAGAGAAAAAATTACCAATAATCATCCCACAGATGTAATATTATCTACAGCTACTTTTAGTACCATCGATGTTAAGTTAGACTCCTTTTCTCCAATTGATCTTTCTGAGTTAACTTCAATAATTACTTCCTCCAAACCATCAACGTGTCTTTTAGACCCCATTCCTACAAAACTGCTCAAAGAAGTCCTGCCATTAATTAATTCTTCGATCTTAAATATGATCAACTTATCTCTAATAATCAGCTATGTACCAAAGGCCTTCGAGGTGGCTGTAGTTAAACCTTTACTTAAAAAGCAATCTCTAGACCCAGCTGTCTTAGCTAATTATAGGCCAATCTCCAACTTTCCTTTCATATCAAAAATCCTTGAAAGAGTAGTTGTCAAACAGCTAACAGATCATCTGCAGAGGAATGGCTTATTTGAAGAGTTTCAGTCAGGTTTCAGAGCTCATCACAGCACAGAAACAGCTTTAGTGAAGGTTACAAATGATCTTCTTATGGCCTCTGACAGTGGACTCATCTCTGTGCTTGTCCGGCTAGACCTTAGTGCAGTGTCCGATACTGTTGACCATAATATCCTATTAGAGCGATTAGAACATGCTGTAGGTATTACAGGTACTGCACTGCAGTGGTTTGTATCATATCTATCTAATAGACTCCAATTTGTACATGTAAATGGAGAGTCCTCTTCACACACTGAGGTCAATTATGGTCTTCCACAGGGTTCAGTGCTAGGACCAATTCTGTTTACATTATACATGCTTCCCCTAGACTTGTAGTCAAGACCGCCTAAACCGAGACTAAGACAAGACCAAGACCAGAGGGTATCGAGACCAAGACAAAACCAAGTCGAGACAAGACCGAGACCAAGTCGAGATGAGACCAAGACCAACACCAAGACCAAGACTGAGACAAAAAAGTCTTTAAACTGCAGCCAGATGCTGCTTCGTATACGGGTGTCAGGGATATTTATGTCTGTGAGGTGTGTTCCTCTATAGGCATATTTATGTGTTTTTGCTTTCACACAGCCATCCTCACCACTGTCTACTGTCTCACTCACTCACTGAGAGGACAGACGCACGCTCCACTTGACTGCCAGGAGAAATCCTCGGTGATGTTGACTCCAAGGAATTTGAAGCTGCTGACCCATTCGACCTTGACACCGTTGATGTGGATGGGCTGGTGTCCCTGACTGGTCGTTTCCGGTAGTCCACTATCATTTCTCTAGTTTTGCTGATGTTGAGAGTCAGGTTATTTTCCAGACACCACTCGTACAGTGCCATCACCTCCTCTCTATAGGCCGTCTCATCATTGCCTGTGATGAGGCCTATGATGGTTGTGTCATCCGCAAACTTCATGATGATGTCGGACTCGTGTTTAGCAACACAGTCGTGTGTGAACAGGGAATATAGGAGGGGGCTAAGCACACAACCCTGTGGCGTAAGTGTGTTTAGGATGAGTGGTGAGGAGGTGTGCTTACCAACTCTAACCACCTGGGGCCTGTTTGTGAGGAAGTTTAGAATCCATCTGCAGATTGGTGTTCCCAGCCCAAGGTCGACGGCACGTTTTAAGAGCATCCTTGCATATGTATTCCCTTTTTCCAGGTGATTGAGGGTGGTGTGCGTTGCCAGGGCGATGGCATCCTCTGTGGCTCTGTTTGTCCGATAGGCAAACTGAAGAGGGTCCAGTGTGTCAGGGAGGGAGGAGCAGATGTGACCTTTGACCAGCCGCTCCAGGCACTTCATGATGACAGATGTCAGTGCAACTGGACGGTAGTCATTCAGACAGGAGACCACTGATTTTTTGGCAACAAGAATGATGGTGGATGCTTTGAGGGACGTGGGGACCACTGGCTGCCTCAGGGAGAGGTTTAAGATGTTGGTGAACACCTCTGCTAGCTGGTCGGCACACACTCTGAGAAGCCGGCCTGGGATGCTGTCCGGTCCTGGAGCTTTGTGAGGACTGACCTTTTTAAAAGTCCATCTCACAGCTTCTGTTTTCAGAGTTAAAGTTACAGCTTCACTGTCCTCCTGAGGGTAGAGGATCTGCTCTCTGTTGTCTGTGTCAAAACGAGCATAGAAGTTGTTGAGCTCGTCTGCGAGAGATGCAGTGAGCTGAACACTGCCTGTGTTGTCCTTCTTCTAGTCAGTGATGCAGCACAGTCCATTCCACAGTCACCTGGTGTCAAAGCTGTGGTAGCTGGACTCCATTTTGTCCCTGTAGTCCTTTCTGGTCTTTTTTACGGACTTTCGGAGGTCATACCTGGCTGATTTATATGCATCAGCATCCCCGGAATTAAAGGCAGAGGTCCGCACTTTTAGCTTGGCGCGAACGTCTTTATTTACCAAGGGTTTCTGATTTGGATATATGCGGACAGTGGTTTTTGTGATGGTATCATCCATGCACTTTCCAATGTATCTAATGACAGAGTCTGTGAGTTCATTAATGTTGCCATCAGCTGCATCCACAAATATCTGCCAGTCAGTTGTGTCAAAGCAGTCCTGTAGGACCTCCTCAGCTTCACTGTCCCATTTGTAGATGACCCTGGAAACTGTTTTTTCCTGTTTTAGTCTTTGTCTGTATGCAGGCAGCAGCAGAATGGAACAATGGTCTGCTTTGCCAAAAGCTGGGCAGGGGAGGGGTTTGTAGCACTCTTTGAATGGAGTGTAACAGTGTGGTGTTTGATCACCACTTGTGGGGAAGGAAATGTGCTGATAGTATTTGGGGAGAACCTTCTTCATGTTGGCTCTGTTGAAGTCTCCCAGCACAATAAAGGCAGCTTCTGGATTTTTGTTCTCAAGTCCAATAATGATGTTATTCAGTTCGTCCATAGCCATAACTTTATCAGCATGTGGGGGAATGTAAACAGGAGAACTGAACTGGACTCCCTCGGGAGGTAAAAAGGCCTGACTTTAATGGTCAGTAGCTCGAGGTTCTGAGAGCAGTAAGTTTTTAAGATACACACATCTCTAGCCCACAAAGACTTAACCATAAAGCACACCCCTCCTCCCCTTTTCTATGTCGATTTCAGAAAGTAAGACCGACACAGTGAGACCAAGACCGAGACCAAAGTCCGTCGAGACCAAGACGAGACCAAGACCACGTAAAAGTGGTCTTGAGACCAGGACCGGTCTCGAGACATCCAACTCTAGCTTCCCCTAGGCAGCATCATTAGAAGACATAGCATAAATTTTCACTGCTATGCAGATGACACGCAGCTCTATCTATCCATGAAGCCAGGTAACACACACCAATTAGTTAAACTGCAGGAATGTCTTAAAGACATAAAGACCTGGATGGCCGCTAACTTTCTTCTTGTTAATTCAGATAAAACTGAGGTTGTTGTACTCGGCCCTGAAAATCTTAGAAATATGGTATCTAACCAGATTCTTACTCTGGATGGCATTACCTTGGCCTCCAGGAATGCTGTGAGGAACCTTGGAGTCATGTTTGACCAGGACATGTCCTTCAACGCACATATTAAACAAATATGTAAGACTGCTTTCTTCCATTTGCGCAACATCTCTAAAGTTAGAAATATCCTGTCTCAGAGTGACACTGAAAAACTAGTTCATGCATTTATTACTTCCAGGCTGGACTACTGTAATTCATTATTATCAGGATGTCCTAAAAACTCTCTGAAAAGTCTTCAGTTAATCCAAAATGCTGCAGCAAGGGTACTGACAGGGACTAGAAAGAGAGAGCATATTTCTCCTGTTTTGGCTTCCCTTCATTGGCTTCCTGTTAAATCCAGAATTGAATTCAAAATCCTGCTCCTCACATACTGTCACGGCTGGGGCAGCAGTCGTGTTGAGGATGAATGAGGACCCAAAATGCAAGCAAGCGACTGATGAAGAGTGTGACGTTTATTTACAAAAGTGGCAGGGTGGCAAACAGGCAGTGAGGCATGGCAAATAACTGAAGGAGACCTAAACTGGGATAAACTAAATAACAAACCTGAGAGCATACAAAAGGGCTGCGGGGCAGAGAGACACAGACAGGAACGAAGCACCATGGAACGCAGACAAACGCAGATTAATGCAGAGATACACAGACGAGCCGACCACAGGCACAGACTGACACCCACTATATATACACCCACAAACAAGGAGACCAGGTAATGACATACAGGTGGGAGCACAGCTGATTCTAATACACAAGACGACCTGAGGATACAAGCTGAACATGAACAGGGCACAAGGGGAGGATACAGAATACCAAAATCAGAATAACTAGAACAGAGGAAAATAATCATACAACACAAAACGCAGGGTCAAAATGACCCAGGATCATGACACATACCAAGGTCTAAAAGCCTTCAGTTTTCAGGCCCTGTAATGTCCTCTGCCTCTAACGCCTTGCTAGAGTCGACATTCAGACTAAACTCCTCTTCAAAATGACCACGCGGACAAGAGGGTTTGACTTAACTCCCTTTACTTAGGCCAGTTGAAGTAGGGTAAAACTGAGAAACAACATGAAATGCTCTTAGAAATCATAGATGAGGACAAATACACAATAACAGTACAAATGACTTGTTTAGCCAAAAGTGTTAGCAAATCTTCTCTTTACAAACATTTCTATTAAGCAAACACTGCAATCACATTTCTTCAAGTAGATTTTGTTCATAGTAAGGATGGAACAGAATTACATACCGACAATGCCCTTAAAGACCATCTTAAGGGAGACAGTAGTCACTACAGCAGAGAACAGGAGAAGTCTTTTCCCCAAACAATAGCACTTTCTGATGACATCATAGAACAGAGACAGACTTGCGCACGTTACACCAGGTCATGCCAGAAGGAGGCACTAAAGAGCAACTTTCTCAGGGAAAATCTATTTAAACAGAACACAGTTACATGGTGACAGAACAGGCCCCTCTTCTGTGGAATCAGCTTCCAGTTTGGATTCAGGAGACAGACACTATCTCTACTTTCAAGATTAGGCTTAAAACTTTCCTTTTTGCTAAAGCATATAGTTAGGGCTGGACCAGGTGACCCTGAATCCTCCCTTAGTTATGCTGCAATAGACGAGGCTGCCGGGATTCCCATGATGCATTGAGTTTTTCCTTTCCAGTCACCTTCTCACTCACTATGTGTTAATAGACCTCTCTGCATCGAATCATATCTGTTATTAATCTCTGTCTCTCTTCCACAGCATGTCTTTCATCCTGTTTCCTTCTCTCACCCCAACCGGTTGGAGCAGATGGCCCCGTCCCTCCCAGAGCCTGGTTCTGCCGGAGGTTTCTTCCTGTTAGAAGGGAGTTTTTCCTTCCCACTGTCGCCAAAGTGCTTGCTCATAGGGGGTCATATGATTGTTGGGTTTTTCTCTGTACCTATGAAGCGCCTTGAGGCAACTTTTGTTGTGATTTGGCGCTATATCAATAAAATTGAATTGAATTGAATTGAATCGATAGCTAGCCGGGGGCTCAAGGGTCACTGAAGCCGCCAAGAACGGCAAACTCCCAGCATATCAGATCGCCGCGGTCTTTCGCTACTCAGGTTAAACGTAATGTAAAAGTCACTTAGATAACCTAAAATGTTATTGTTTGGCTTTTTTCAGTGTTTTATTTGTTTGTGAGTAAATTGGTTTGGCTGAGATTAAAGTTATTAGATCAGATTAGATTTAAAAAAAAAATGTTTTAATCCCCTGGGTGGTTTTCACACAGCTGAATAAACGTCAAACAGAAAACTGATTAAACAGAAGTGTGAGATGTTCGAGAATTTATATAGATAGCAAGGAGCAGACGGCTGAGTTTATTAAACTCCATCGAGACAGTGGTGACGTAAATCTGAAGGCTAGACTGTCCAATTTCACAGCCGTTCACTTCCGGCCTACCCGACCTTCTGAGGCCCACGTAGACCGCGAAGGCCGGGTCCTCAGGAGGATGCAGCCCATGAATTTTGACACGACTATGGTGAGTGAGAAAGGAAAAACTCAATGCATCATGGGAATCCCCGGCAGCCTACGTCTATTGCAGCATAACAAAGGGAGGATTCTGGGTCACCTGGTCCAGCCCTAACTATATGCTTTAGCAAAAAGGAAAGTTTTAAGCCTAATCTTAAAAGTAGAGATAGTGTCTGTCTCCCGAATCCAAACTGGAAGCTGGTTCCACAGAAGAGGGGCCTGAAAACTGAAGGCTCTTCCCCTCATTCTACTTTTAAATACTCTAGGAACAGCAAGTAAGCCTGCAGAGCGAGAGCGAAATGTTGGACTGTTCCTTTATCAGTGTCTAAGAGTATGTGTATGAGAGCCATGTAATTTTCGTGTGTGCATACTGTGCTGCTCTGACCCCCCTCCTCCTTTCAGGGCGGAGCCTGCTGGAGTCCAATGGTTGAGACCAGGTCTGAGGAAGTGTAAGTGTGTTTTTAATGTGATTCATGAAAAAGCAGCACACATTTAACCATCTTCAAACTGCCACATCAGTCATTCACATCTCTGATGTCAGGAGTCATCATCAAAGTGTCAATCAATGAACAGATGATGGATCAATAACTGCAGCTGGATTGTGTTTGTTCTCTCCATCAGATTCCTGTCAACTCACAATCGACACAAACACAGTACACACAAACCTCCAACTGTCTGACAACAACAGGAAGGTGACACGTGTGCAGGAGATTCAATCATATCCTGATCATCCAGACAGATTTGATTGCTGGTATCAGCTGCTGTGTAGAAATAGTCTGACTGGTCGCTGTTACTGGGAGGTCGAGTGGAGAGGAGGAGTTTATATATCAGTGAGTTACAGAAGAATCAGAAGGAAAGGAGTTAGTGATGACAGCAAATTTGGATTTAATAATGAGTCCTGGAGTCTGTACTGCACTGATTATGGTCCTCATTCTGTCTGGCACAATAACAGAGAAACATCCATCTCCTCCTCCTCCTCCTCCTCTGTCTCTAACAGAGCAGCAGTGTATGTGGACTGTCCTGCTGGCACTCTGTCCTTCTACAGAGTCTCCTTTGACACTCTGATCCACCTCCACACCTTCAACACCACATTCACTCAAACTCTTTATCCTGGATTTAGACTCTGGTCTCCTGGTTCCTCAGTGTCCCTGTGCTGAGTTGAGTGTAAATTTGTCATGTTCAGTTTTTTAGTTGTCATATGCAAGTTAGCACAGGGTCAACATTGCAATGAAATGTATTTGACGAGCAGAAGACAGTCACTCACCAGAATGGTACAGTAGAAAAAAAAATAATAAAAAATAAATAGAAAAATAGTAAAGAGCAAAATATTAATAAGATGTAGTAAATGAAAAAAAAAGAGATTTTCTGTTAACTAACTATATATATATATATATATATATATATA
Organism: Oreochromis aureus; assembly: GCF_013358895.1. Classification (NCBI taxonomy): domain Eukaryota; kingdom Metazoa; phylum Chordata; class Actinopteri; order Cichliformes; family Cichlidae; genus Oreochromis; species Oreochromis aureus. The sequence continues at coordinate 125,573,368 of NC_052944.1, read as the reverse complement.
TATATATATATATATATATATATATGTACACACTAGTGATTTAATAATCACTAGTGTGGGGCTGGGGCAGATGGGATATTGCAGATACAGTATTGCACTTTTTTTTTTTAAATGAAAATATCATTAAAGTGGAGTGACCAGTGCAGATTATACAGAGTGTGTTTGATTTCTCTTTCTTAATGGGATGTTTCCATCATGGCTGAATAAGTGGGCATCCAATAGTACTGAGTGTATCAAATATTAAAGACATTTAGCATCTCTCATGTTTCTGTCATTCTATAAAAACAGCTGCTTTTAAAACTGATCCAATCACAGAAACATGAACTTCCATATTGATCAGATCAATACGTACAGCTCTGATGTCACTAACATCTCCTTGCACTAGTGATTTGTGGCCCTCTGCTGGTAAGAAGATGAACTGCATGATGTCAGTTTAATGAGCACAGATGACATGAAGTGTTTTTAAATCTGCTTTTTCTAATTGTTCAGGGTCCTGCTCAAGGAAACAGCTTCAACAAACTCTGGCTTTCAAAATAAGACCTCAGAATGAGTTTTTACACAAGCTCTTATTTTAGAGGGAGCTGACATTTAATCTTCATGTTATCAGTCCATCAATGGGCATTATTAGCAGTTATCAGCCCCATAACTGTGGCTCAGATTGGCCCTCCTGCACCTGCTAGGAGGCTCAGTAGGTCGTTATCACCAATTGGTGAGCCGGATCGCTGTGTCGCTGTTGGAGGGACGACGATGAATCCAGATCCAGTACAAACAGACTCCAGTTGACTTCACACTGAGACGGGCGCATAGCAGCTAACTACTGAAAAATGTTAATTTAATCAGTTTGAATATGATTTCCTGATGAACAGAAACAGATTTCATAATGAAAAGGCTTCTGAACTTTACTCTTTTGCTACGAGCATGATCTGTATGATGGAAGTTGAGCCTGGAAATGGTGTTTTACTAGTAGTGCAAAGTGTTCTAATAGGGTGATATGCTACTACAAGGTCATTAAGATAAGATGGGGCCTGATTATTTAAGACCTTGTATGTGAGGAGCAGGATTTTGAATTCAATTCTGGATTTAACAGGAAGCCAATGAAGGGAAGCCAAAACAGGAGAAATATGCTCTCTCTTCCTAGTCCCTGTCAGGACTCTTGCTGCAGCATTTTGGATTAGCTGAAGACTTTTCAGCAAGTTTTTAGGACATCCTGATAATAACGAATTACAGTAGTCCAGCCTGGAAGTAATGAAGGCATGAACTAGTTTTTCAGCGTCACTCTGAGACGGGATATTTCTAACTTTAGAGATGTTGCGCAAATGGAAGAAAGCAGTCTTACATATTTGTTTAATATGTGCGTTGAAGGACATGTCCTGGTCAAAAATGACTCCAAGGTTCCTCACAGCATTACTGGAGGCCAGTTAAAAGTCACATTGAAATTCAAAATGTCTTTTCAAGAGTCGTAACTTCAAAGCACGCCATGAGAGTGTTAATAACGTTACTAATGTTCAGCTACACTTTACTAGGTCACATCTGTGACACACGTCACTTAAATAAAGAAGGAAATATTGGCTCTGTTTTATCTGCTGGGCCCAAAAGTGACTCCCCGTATTTAAACTGCTATAAGATAAGATAAGATAAGATAAGATAAGATAAGATAAGATAAGATAAGATAAGATAAGATAACCTTTATTAGTCCCAGACATGGGAAATTTGTTTTGTCACAGCAGGAAGTGGACAGTGCAAAAGTTATATAGCAAAAATTAGAATGCAATAAGAATAAAATACTGTACACAACTGTTCAGAATAGAATACAATAAAATACTATATACAGTACAATAAAATAGAATAAAATACACAATAGGATAAAAATAGAATACAAATTCTATATACAACTGAGTAAAAATACATCTTTCTCAGAAAAGAGTATTGCACTTAGTCTTATTGCACATGTGTGGATGTGTGCGTTGTGTCTATGAATAACTTGTTGGTCTATAATATGTGAAACATGTGTCAAATGTCTCCATCATGAAAGATATCAGGTCATCTTGAGCCACAAAAACATTCCTATCATGAGGTAGAAGCTGGAATCAGTTTGTTGCAGAGGGACGTTTATATATCCCATATTTATCCAGTTAAAGTCACATTGAAATTCAAAAATGTCTTTTCAAGAGTCGTCTGTCCAAGAGGAGCAGAAACAAATATAACAACAGTTATTTAAGCTGTTTTAAAGGCCACAAAGGAGCAGATTGGTTATAATGCAGCTGCTTCAGAGGAATAAAGATGAAACACTGTTTTTATTTCATGTGTAACACCTTTCAATCATGTGTTGACTAAAGTCTATTGACCAGTATAAGTAAAGACATCACACACACACACTTGGACACACTGAAACCTGTTTTTGGTGCAGCAGCGGTCCCAGCTGCTCGCCTTTATCTAGACTGGGTCGGCTGCTTATCTCAATATAATCAATGTTTAAAGTTCTCAGTGTTTCTGTGTTGCTTCAGCCATAGGATCTCCCAGCATCATCACTGTGCTGTCCAATCATTGTGTGCTAGGTTACCCTTATAGTGCGATGTGTGTTTGCACAAAGAGAGCATGTGTGTCAAATATAAGCACAGAACAGAAAAAGCTGCCAGTTTCTTCTATTTAGAGTCAAGTTAGTGTTTTGTGTCTTTGTTTGAGGCCTAATGTCAAGCAGAGGTGTGTGTAACTGGACTGCTCTGTTATATGTGTGAAATGTGTGCTTCAGCATCATCTTCGTCACTGCTGATTCCTTTGTGTCATCATGTGTTGAGAAGAGAGAACAGTTATAACGGAGGAGCAACAGGAAGCCCTGAAATCTGCATCAACAAGGAAGTGTTGGCTCACCAGTGATCCCAGCAGAGCCACTGGTTTGGCTCCAGTTGTTCTAGATTCAATGATGTTGTTGCTACAGATACATGTTAGCATCTTTATTGTAGTAAAGTCTTGTAATGTGAAGCTAGAAACAAGGCAGGAAACAGCTCCATGATCTGATCTTAATGATGTTGTTTTTATTTGTGTCTTTCAGAACTGGATTGAAACTATCAAAGGTCTAAAACAGCCTCAACCCTCCCAAAGACAAACTTTACACACGTCATCTTTCAGCTACAATCTTTGTTGCAGGGATCTTCTGCCAAACAAGGCTGAGAGAAGATTTCTTACAGCTGTCATGTTGATGCTGTTTCAATCTTTGGGCAAACACACTCATATATTAGGGCTGATATCAGGGCTGCACAAGTTCTTTGTGATCATGAATAATAGAAGTGTGCCTGTTGAAGATCATGTTTCTACATGATTATATGTCCTGTTATTGTTCTGTATTATATTCAGCTTTCAGCATCCTTTCCCAGCCCCTGTTACACCATCCATACAAAGCCAATCTGACTGTGAGCCAATGTGTTTGATAGTTTGTGTTGGATCAATAGATTTGACAGACTTGGTTCTCATCCAGAGGAAACAGTCCAAATTCAGATCTAATGAAATGATGGAGGCTGTTTCCTACCACGGTGCTAATGTGTGACTAACAAGGCTCATGGTCTCCAGCAGACAAGCGCCTGGAATGAGGTGAGCTGAGTGTTGCTTTGGTGGGTCTGTGCCCACGTCATGCATCAGGATTCATATTGGCAATAGTTCATATCTCTGTTCTTTAGCCTTCATCACAAAGCTGTGAAGGAAAACAAACATCTAACAGGATTTGATGGATGCAAAGTCCACTGAGCTCTTTGTCATTTACAAACTTGTCCAACCAACAAGAGCACAGATGAAAAACACAGTGACACTTAAAGGATTTTGCCATATATGAGCATAGATTACTTTCATATAGATTTGCAATGCAGGCTTTTGGTGAGCCGCTGGGTTGTGTCTAATAATCATCTCAGCATTTTACAATAGAATAGCTCTTTATTAGCTCTTCATTTATTGTTATTGGACATGAAACAAGGAAGCTGTGTTTCTCATTGGATGTTAGTTTCATGTTCATCAGGATCATTTTCTAAAGAGCTGATATTTAGACCATTTACTGCACTGGCTGCACATTCTGTCTACATTTCTCTGTATGTGCTGTGTTTGTCTTTCATATTTCTCCATATTGACACAAACAGTGAACAGCAGTAGATCTACTCTTCATCTGTTTTAGGCCCAGTGAAAGATCTGAAGCAGAAATGGTGTCATTAGGGAGAAGAAGAGCGGCGAGGAGGCAGCAGCTCTTAAAGATGAAACACAGCAACTTAGCCCTGAGCTCAGAGAGCTTCACATGAAAAAGCTCCTCAAGCAGATCATGTCAGAGGTTTGTCATCAACAGGAGGAACTGTTCATATCATAGGATGAAGGATGCTGTCAGCTGGATGAAGAAGGTTATTTAATGGCAAACGTTCACATTGAAGTCAAATTGTTGTGGTGTTGAACAGATTCATGGACTGATTGTCTCCAGAATGTTAGAAGAGCTTCAATGAATCATTAGAAACAACTTACAGCTGCACAGTTGTGTCAAACACATCTTTGTGTCATTTTTGTGTTTCTACATGTGACACACGTCTAAAACATGCACACAATTTGAAGACAAACAGGGATCATTTGTTCCCACAGCCAGATGCTGAGAGCCATTTCCTTGTAGTCCTGTGTCTATATATATGCACCATTAGATGTTATTGGAATGATTGTCAGCTTTGATAGTTTCATGTATGTTTAGCTGGACGGCTGTTTGATCCTCCACATGTTTAAAGGTGTCCAGTCCTGAGACACTGGGGTGGAAACAGCTGTGATGTCATTGGACTGTCACAAAGACAGAAGTGCATGAAGTGAGCAGCCAAGGAGCCGCTGATGTTTTGGATTCAACAGCATTTGAAAGGTTGACACAGACACATTTGCACATAGAAAGCTGAATTTGTCATATGCCACAGTGAACTCACTGTTCAGTGTTTTTCAGGAAGCTTCTTAACTGCCTCTGCTGCCAAACAAGCAGCTGATGTCCTTGAGAAGAAGCTGAAGAAGTCTTCAACAACAAATACAGGAAGTGGACTTTCAGATACTAGACTGACTTTAGACTCACACAAGAAATGACTCAACTAGCTGTGTTTGATTGACTCCTTTGACTCTATGAAAGCTCAGTGTGTGTCTGTACACAGACTGTTGTGTTGGACTATTATTCAGTTGTTTTCAAATGTCTGCATCTCAGTGTAGATGAGGCTGGGGGTCATGGGAGGCCACCATAGCAGTCTCTTCAACATCATGACATCATCATAATTGCTGCTGGACTGTCTGATGGGCTGACGGTGAAAAAGCCGTCAGGAAGGAAACAGAAGACATTTCAGAGGCTGCAGCAGATTTCTTTGATTTGGGGCCTTTTTCAGCTTTATTGGACAGAGCAGTGAAGATAAGTGACAGCAAAGCAGAGGGAGAGAGAAAGGGGCGTGGTCAGAATCAAAGCCAGGCCAGCTGCTCTCCACCTCGTGGCACATGGTCACCTGCTCATCCTAGTGAGCTCCACCAGCAGCCCTTTCACACAGTTTACACTGTCAAACACTGTGTGTGGACCTCAGCTAACAATAGGCTACATTTAAGTCTGGACTACATGCTTTTATATTGAGGCAGATTTTTACCTGTTTTATTCCATCAGCAGCTCAACATCATGAGCAGCTTTGACATAAAGACATCAAACTCAAGCTGACTTTAAACTGGATCTACTTTTAATACAGGGGCTCAAAAACAACCAACATCTTTATTATATATCAGGACAGAAAGTCATCTCAAATGGAAAACAGCTTTATTTGGAATAATCAGCACTATCAACTGGTTTGGGATCTCCACCAGTTTCATGTCTTTACAGCTTCTCCAACAAAGTTCCTGTAAAATCAGCATCTTTATTGGTTTGATAGTGATTGATTATTCAGTCCCAATCTGCTGTCATCTAAAGAACAAAATGATGTTTCTATGAGTCAAAAAGCTCCAGATGTTGTTCACAAAGAAAACAAAGATTAGGAAGTTAAACACAAAGTGTTTGGAGCCAAAATGTTCTGTTGGGGTTCAAAACTTGGATAAAAGGAGTACGGAGGGCTCTTAAGGCAATAACGGCTGGTCCAGCAGGTACGATCAAAGCGAAGATTTATTCGGTTACATGCATGGAGTTCAACACTGTAACAGATTTCAGCATTGAACTGTCTTACAATAGTCACAACAAAGGTTTTATAGGGTTGGGATAACACAGCCCCCCTCTCTTGCATTAAGCAGACAAATACAGCATACGTCAATCCAAAACCACAAATGTTCAGTTAACTTTTGACATAGTTCAAAAGAACATCGCGTCTCGTCTCCATCCAGGTGTCGTCCCACAAGCAAGCTCGCCCGGTGTCGCTTATCTCTGGGACATCTGGTGTACTTCCTGGAACAGACTAGCACGACGACGCACCCAAACTTTGCAGTCACAGCAAAACACATCTTAACTTTAACCTACTAAACTGAGTCTAGTACTGTGTGTGTATGTGTTGACCTCTCCTGCACCCTGGCTCACCTCACACCTTCAGTCATCTTGAGACATAAGGCCCGCACGTACACAGCTGAAACTATACGTGTCTGTATGTGTATGTGTGTGTAATAATCTTGACTTATATGTAAAATATATAAAACAAATGTTTCGATCTAATACACCTACTTAAAACTTAATCAAAGCTTAATCAGAGATATTAATGCATAATAAAACAGCCTGCTCAAAACACCTTACAATCTGACTCTGCTTTCAGTTTCACTTCTGCAGAAGCATGCCTTGCAGAAGTGTTTCCTGTCTCATTTTGGAGTTACTCTACGTGGGGCCTTTTCTTTCACCATGCAGTCTGCATACAAACATTTAAGATTATAAATTCAACTTAACAGTTTGAAGTGGTTATAACTGGACCTGTAATAAAGACTGATATAATACCAATATATTTGAACATCTGAATGCAACATCACTATTAATAATGAAATGGTAATGATGATTATACTAATAGCAGCAAATAATAGCAGTAAAATATTTCTCCTCCTGACAGTTCCCAAGCTGCTCTTTTGAAATGGCAGAGGTACAGTGGTGTCTAACAGCACACTGTGGAAGGCAAACATGTTCTTGTTGGATGAAACTTCATGAATCCTTTGTAGATTTGAGCTTTTGGAGCCTTTCTTTTCTCTTCAGGTGTACAGAGGCTGAGGAGGCAGGTGAAGCAGGTGGAGCTGTTGTAATGCTGGCAGAGGGTGTGTCTTAGTAACTCTGTGAGGTAGAACTGGATCCAACATTGTGGATGTGTTGATGTTGGAGCCATTAAGATTCTCTGCACACTGTAGGATTTCCTGTGATTCACTGCGGGGCATTTTGGAGTCTGTCAATGAAACTCTTCATATTTGTGTTTGACACCAGTTTATAGAAACAGACAAATGTGTCATGCTTTTGTTCCACAAATATACACATTTGTTCATTGGTTGGACTTTTTGGAAGGAGACACATTGAAAACCATGTTAATAAGATCTTGTTGTTTCCTGTGGATCCGACACAGAGAGTGGACTTCAGACAGAAAGCATGGAAGAGATTTTAGAGGCCGTGTGTGGCAACAGGAAGTTTCTGTATGTTTGCTGATCTTACATGTGGAAAACAACACGTGATGTTTGTGAAGTTCTACAATGATCATTGTTCTGACAGCATTTTGAGTGGAAACAGTTCAAACTGGGAGTAGTGGGAGTTATTTACTGATTGAAACAAGCTGAATGTTTCTGTGCACGATGAAGATCAGCAGCTCAGCTGATCAATGAATTGACATCTATCAGTCATTTCATGAGATGAAGTCATCAGCAGACATTTGTTCTAACTGTGTGATAAATGTCAGAACGTCAGGGCTCTGCTTTAGTCACTACTTGATGATCATTGGCTCATTGTTGAATCACGTGGCCCAGTCTGACCTCTGACCCTTTGCTGCAGGTCTTCTGTGTTATCTCCACTTTCATGTCTGATCTTCTGCTGTATCGTCCAAAATAAACATCTGAATCATTTCCAACACTTCAGCAGATCTTTAGTTTGGGCAGCACAGTACAAAATAACACATATTGTACTATACTGCCCACTTCCTGATCTTATTGGATCTGTGTGTGAGGTTGGTGAAGGAAACACATGTTTACTGAGTGAATCGCTGCCATTAGGAACTAGTTTTTATATCACAGCCTAGAAATCACACAGGACCATTTCTGCAAGTGAAAAGTCCTAATTGGAGGAAAATAATTGTGTAGTTTGTGCGACTGTTGTTTGTAAATGAAGAATTGTCCCAACTACATGTGCTGCTGACCTTTGACCTTTTCTTTAGGTGCACAGAGGAGTCTGTGGAAACATCCTGAGGCAGTGCTACAGATGTCTTCAAATAAAGTAATAAACGTGTTCTCCAAATGTTCCCAAAGACTTTGTTCTAAGTAGTTCTACATGATGAAACATTCACACTAAGTTTAAGAAGGACACACAAACACCATCTGTCCTTTCATCATGTGTACAAACGTGTTCAGATGTCAAATGTACCGTGAATGGATGCAAATGTGGATCGTTCCAATAAAATGAGACAGTTTTGTAAGTGGATCCCAGTTTGAAGTTCATTGAAACCTATAAGAACATGTTATTCAAACCAACTTTATCCAACAGGAAGAAGCATCAGGGAAACAGGAAACATTCAAACATGTTTACTGTAAGAACTGCACAAAGGAAGGAAACACAATCCTACACACGACCACTTTAAAATGGACATTTAGCTTTTCAAACATCAGGGAGTGCTGCAATAACAACACTGTGCCCATTCTGATCAGACTGAAAGATTTATAGAGATTTATCCATGTGCTGGAAAAGGATTTGATATCAACATATATGCAGATTAGTAGGAGCATTTTCTTCATATTGATTTAGAGTTCAGTACTAGGAATATGTAGAATTAACATCTGTGTACATGACGAGTGATGAAAACTTTCAAAGGACGTCAGAATTGGTGTCTCTATCTGTGACTGTCCCAGAGGAACCTACCTGAGGGATTATTAAAGATCTGTCTATCTAGAAAGACTTGCATTGATTCACAGTGTACAATTCTTTCTAATCTATTAACATCTTCCTCCAAATCCTGTTTCTGCTGCATCAGAAGGGCTCAAACCTCCTGCTGTTGTCTGCTGGACCATCAATTCTACTTTATGATCATCTTCAAAGATAAAAACGTGAGTTTATTTGTGAACTCTGTGAAATGATGTTTAGTTTGAACCAATCCTGTGTCAGCTGCAGCCACATCGTTGCCACGCATACAAATGGCTGCGTTCCTGTTTAGACCTGCTGGCTGTCAATGGGCTTCATTCCATTTCAGACTGCCGGTGGTCGCTGTGATCTAAACTCAACATGGCTCCTGTGTTAGAAGAGCCTCTGATTTTAAACTTGCACATTGAATAGTTTCTTTGCAACACTATGGAGCTACCAGCCCAGTATATGTAGCCCACAGTAGATGGAGTTATCAAGCTGCACTGACAAACATCAGGACTCATGTGATCCCTACATGTGGACCTTTCACACATGGATCCAAGTGCAGATTCAACTCTGCATTACATTTGACTTCAGCTGTTACACACTTTCATTTTCTAGCTGTGGCACTTCCTGCTTTTTGGATCAGAGAGTTTATCCATGTCCACAAATGTTTGGCTGCATGTTTGTATCATCTATATTTTCCAGTCTTCATACAGCCGATATTTCATGTGGACTCCAATCTGCCACCTGCCATCACGTTTTCAGGGTTCATTCAGTGTTGAAATGTAGGACAAACAGCAGCACATGTTCTCTAAATGTTTGCAGTTATTTTAAATGAAGCTGATACTACATGAGACATTTTGCACATTTATTGTCTTTGAACAGAGAATAATAAAGCCATCAAACATATACAGGCTGTGCAAATACAAACTTCTGTGGTGCATTTGATGACCTGCAGAGGAGAACAAGTCGGGCTTTTCAGCCCTAACACGACCTCTTTGTTCTCAATACTACAAAACCTTCAAAGGCTGATATGCAAGTTTGCATCAATCACCAACACAGTTGTGTTTGTTTCTAGTATAGTTATAAATAAGCTGATCAAATATCTGCTGACTGATTAGATCCAGTATCTATTACAGATGAACTGGATATCACAGCATGTTGTTAATCCGTCATATCAAACTAAACAGTGTTGCTGGTGTAAATATCCTCCAATAAAGTCAGATGAGGGCTGCTGTTGCCAGGTAACGATGATGTCACACTGGATCTTCTGATCTTTAGCATCGTAGCGCTCGGAGTCTGATGTTGGCTCATGTGTTGTCAGACACCAACATGACGTTCTACTAGTCAAGGCCTCACCTTAACCCACTGATGCTGATCACACAGACCCACTAATAGAACTGTTTTATCAGGTTTATGCAGCGTCACCATTAATGTCACATTTAATCAGACACATTTACATTACAAGCCCACTACAACCATTATCAACATCTTAAATTACATTATACATCTGCACTTATTTAAAGTATTTTAACCTGGTTCAGTTTTTTCCACCTTAACAGTTCATTCCTCAAATCAAACAGGATATTTGACCCTCAAAAAATGTAACAACAAATAATTTTGCAATAAAATATTTATTTTTCAGCTTTTACAAGTGAAATCAAACAAGTGTGTTTAACAGTGAAACCAGAGTGGAAGCTGCTCATATAGAGTCCAACCCAGGCTAAAAGTAAGTTGAGTAGAGCAGCATCATCAAAGTGTCGGCTCTCTGAACACGGTGCAAGATCGCCATCTGGAGGACAAAACTAGTTTTTCTCCTCGTCAACGTCAAGATGACGTCATCGTACAGCAAAACATGCAGATCAGGTGACATGACTGTCTGAGAGGCGGAGTTAAACTCTGGCAGGTAAGCATGTGGAGGAGGAGCAACAACATGATGCTGGAACATCATCATTGCATTATACAGTTTCTTCTCTAACTGGATGCAGCTGTGAACAAGAACAGCTGTGGAACCAGAGTCCTGAGTGTCATCTATGGATGAATGCAGGTCAGTGTGTTGCTGGTGGAGGTGATGAATCACAGCGTCCATCTTACGTTGGAGTCACAGCTTTTCTTCAGCTGCTCTGCTCTTCAAATGTAAGCCAGCGAAGGCTCTCCTTTTCAGCTCCGTTGGAATATCACCTTCTTCTGTCTGATTCATGAAACAAACCTGACAAAACAAAAACAGCAGCAGTAACAGTAAATTGTACTTATAAACTCACTGAAAACCCACATTTGAACTCTACCTACTTGTTCATCAAGGCACGAATCCAAGAGAAAGGAGACTTCACAGACATGTTGAAAGTGTGATGTGGAGACGGTGGACTGTGGTGGCCACTGCAGACTGTTGGACTCTGCTACAATCTTCTTCAGTCTCTGTTACAGACGTGGGTTTACTTGGAACACCTTATAAGCATTTACATGAAAAAAGACATTTACAGAAAATACAAACACCAACAACGCATGACATTTTATTATTTATTGTATTATTAACATTTATTCATATTTACTTTTCAAAGAAAAAAAGCAAAGATAATATTTATTTTACAGCAAGTATTAACTAGCGGGCGATCGTGGCTCAAGAGTTGGCAGTTCGTCTTGTAATCAGAAGGTTGCCGGTTCGAGCCCCGGCTCTGACAGTCTCGGTGGGGTCCTTAGGGACAAAGTAAAGCGCTATACAAATACAGGCCATGTACTTTGAAAGAAATCTGAAATCACAACATTTATGAATATAAATAATAATTAGCTACTTAGTCTAAGGAGCTTGGAAAGAAAAGCGTCTGGACTTCTTGAAGTTGCTTGAAGACATTTCATCCGAGAAGCTTCTTCAGTTCTAGGGTCAAATGGTGGAGAGTCCCAGATTTAAGCTCTGTGGGAGTAACCCACTGAGGGGAAAAAGGCCCCCTAATGATCCTCTACCCAACCACATGAGCCAAGGTGTGAAAGCGGGTGTGGGTTACAATCAGCCAGGGTTTCGGGTGAGCTCATTGTATGTGGAGCGCTCAGTTTCTCAGTGGATTCATGTTTCAGTCCTGGACGTTGATGCTTGTTTGTTTGAACGGACACAGAGGGACCTTGTTTCCTTCTTTCCTTCCTTTTTGTGTCCTCTGTGCTTCACCTGCTGCTCTTCACTCTGTTACTTTCTGACTCTGGTTCTCCTAAAGACACGTGGGTGGTGCTCTCCACCTGTAGATGGAGCAGCAGCTGGTCTGGAGTTCCTCTGACTGTCTTTGATTTGTGCTTCCAAAGTTTAACAGGAAAGTGAGGCAAACAATTTTTTGCAGGTGCAAGTGTTGCATTTTGAGGAGAAATTTATTTTGAGCGTAGAAAAGCTAAATTTGAGTGAACAAAATTCATTGCTACATGCAAAAAATGTATTTCAGAATTTGCTATTATCCATACACACATACACAATAACAGCCCCTCTCACTCAGTTTTTGCATTTGCGTTTGCTCGCAATGTGTTGCTTGCGCTCTCAGTTGTTGTTACAATTTATTTTTTGAAAGTGGTGAAAGTCATTTGCATATTTGAGGAGCAGATTATATTAGGTTGTGGGCTTTATTTTGGTATCGAGTGGCTTTTTGCATTAATAATGAAAAAATCTTTCATTCTTTCATGTTTGTGATTTCAGGGTGGTGATACCATGACAGTGTCCCTGTGGAGAGAGGCAGCTATGTGAAGCTGAACCAGTCTGCATATGGACCACAGCTGCACACCACATCATTCAAAGACTGAGGTAGGAAGAAGCCATATGTTTGTACCAACCAGTAGCAATGTGATATTAACAAAATATTTAGAAGTGTAGGCTTTGAAATATAAATAGATGCTCTGTTACTGTAGGTGACAAAACATAGCGTATATTTTTTTAATCATGACTCTGGTTTTACGTGGCCTATCATCACAAATTAAAAGTTGGTATTTGAAGTCAACACTTTTGACACAAAAATGGAGATTCAGCCATCGCTCCCGGTAAGCTGAAGACAGCTTCAACTGTGTGTGTGTTGAAAAATAGTAAAGAGTCCGCACTGCATTTTCTTGTTTGTAATGGTAACAGTCTTGTAACTATAGTAATCTAGCTAATTACCCTTTCTAATAACTGAAAAAAGTAACGGCGTTACTAACAGCGTTACTTGGAGAATGGAGAATGGGATCAGCTCGAGGATCCAAATGATTCTCATCCCAAAGAAATTCCTGGAGTTAGAGAAAACCTGGAAAACAATGAAAGACAAAATAATATTGCCATCACAGGAGAATCTGGTTCTGGTAAATCCACCTTGGTTAATGCCATCAGAGGGATGTCTGTTAATGACGAGGGAGCTGCTCCTACTGGTCTTACAGAAACAGCCTTAGAGGGGACACCGTACCCCCTTCCAAACTATGCCAAAGTTAAACTGTGTGATCTTCCTGGGATCAGCACCACGAAGTTTCCAGCTAAGAAGTATTTGAAGCTTGATGGATTTGTTCATGCGTTTGGTGTCAATGTCCCGTCTCTGAAGGGACTTTCTGCTAGAACAGGTGTGCAATACACTGACCTACGTGCTGTCATCATTTCACCACTGGCTGCAATAACTAAAAGCTCCTCTTGAAGGTGATGACCCAACTGGCCGCACAGCTAGATTTTTGGTAGCAAAGGAAGCATCCAAATTTATTGCAGTTATTGGAATCCCAGTAGTAATGGGAGTCTCGTTCACCACAACCTAGAAAATTCTGAATTTGAGCCTAACAGAGCTCGCTGATGATGTTCAGAGTGTGTTTTAAAAGGCTCTGGGTCTGAATGCATCATGTAAATTTAAAAAGTAAAAGATGAACAAAACTTAAGAGTACAAATGAAATTAGTTTAAATCACTAAATATAAATACACTGAAATCATGTTGCAGCTGCACGTTTAAGCCATTATCCTACTATAGCTGATAACTGTATCAGAGACCTCAGCAGGTCTCATTTCTTCTCATCATCACATCAATACAGAACAAATGTGGTGTTATTATTCAGATAAAAACTGCATAGAAAAGCTACTGACCCCCCCTCATCGTTTGTCTGATTTAGTGATGTCAGCACTTTTCATAGATCAGGTGATGTGATAGTTACTCCTGAAACATTGTCATCTGAACTTCTTTTGTTTGATTTAATACTTCGTGATTAAACTTTTTTCATATTGTAGCTTACAACATATGAAATACTTTTAATGCAGAAAAAGGAAAAGAAAAAAACACCAGCGTTACTTTTAACGCGGTTATTCCCATCGCTGCTTGCATGTGAGGAGCAGGATTTTTAATTCATCTCTGGATTTACCAGAGAGCCAATGAAAACCTTAAACAAAACTGGAACAATACCAAACAAGACCTAAACTGGAAAACTTTAAACTGGAAGTTACAAGGGAAAACAGAGCACAGGAAAAACCACACAGCTACGAGAAACACAGGTGCGAGAGATCAAACATAACGAGACGGGGAGGAAGCAAAGCTGGAGACACTAACATAGGACGCGAGATTGTTAAAGTAAAACAGGAAACATTTCTTTGTTCTTTTTGGATGAAAAAGGTGAAGCTTGCAGGACTAAATATGTGTGTATGCTGTACCGACAGAGAAAAGAAGAGGACAGATCCGAAGTCCACAGCTGCAGGTACTCCTGGAAAACTGACAGAGCCTCTATAGTGAGAGGGAAACGTGGAAGCCAGTGATGGTGAGACGAAGCCTCAGGATGAACTGAAGCTTTCCATCCAACTGGCCGACTCATGGTTCGAAGCATTGTGATTATTCATTTGCTCTACTGAGCCATCAAGTGGACGATTCTAGTGAAACAGGCTCAATGATGATGTGATGTGTAAACCTCTAAACTGAATAAATAAATTGTTTTCATGGTTATTTATCCAGAATATTGTCTCAGCATGTCTGATACAAACGATACAGTGGAAATTATCAGGACAGAGTTTTGGTAAGTGTGTAATCGTGCTTTTGTACATCTGGATAATGACACAAACTAGTGTGTAGCGCTTCACTTTTTAATAAACCAAAGGACAGAAATCAGAATATAGTGGTGTTGTTTATTTATATTATGGTAATTATTATTTGTGATATTTATTACTGTGTGTACACCTTATTAGGAGAGATGAGATCAAAATGTTGCCAGACAGGGGAAAACCTTCCTTGCTGGTTCCATCCAAGAAGAAATGCTCAAGTAACTATGTAACACGTACGTAATCCACTGGCGGAATCAGCTGTGTTTCGCTGCGCATTTTACTTCGAATCTGGTGCGAACCGGCGAGCCAGTTCCTGAATCAGTCACGTGGTACAGACTGCCCACGAGGCCTCGAACGTCACTGCATATGTAATCAAAGCGTAGCCTCGATACGCGCTTCACAGAAACTCCCCGAGATTACCCGACACACGCTTCGAACCTTCAACACACAGGAAACATCACTAGTGGAAGAGCAGTGATACATACAATAATACAAGCAATGATACATGTGAGATTCATCACAGGTGTGAGCATCACAGCAGAGGCCTTTGTGTCAAAGTAACTGAGGATAAAACAGAAAACTATGAAGGAGAATTTGATGGCCTGGCTTTTTATAGCAGATGATTTAAAAAATATTCTGCATAATTTTAAAAAGTTTCAATTTCTTCAGTATTGAACAGCAGAAATTTCTTTTCGGAAATCATAAAAAAAACAGCAGCCGACAGCGCTGTACACAACGGTAGACTTGTGCGTAGTAAGCAAGCGAATAATGCAGAAAACAGAGATTTGACATGGGAAACTGAGAGAGAGAGCGCTGTGCAGGAAGTGTGATTTTATCGTGGTGGAAGCGAAACAGCAAAAGTAGGAGAGAATTCATGACAGTGTTTATGTGACCCCGATGGCGTGTCCGTGTACGTGTTGTCGAGTGAGAAAGCCGAAATCTCTTTGATTCTGATGCATCGGCACGTCCGATCTTTGTGTTTACGTCTTTGTGCAGAATCCACAGTGTTGGGAAGGTTACTCTTAAAATGTATTCCACTACAGATTACAGATTACATGCCCCAAAATGTATTTTGTAATGTATTCTATTACGTTACTCGGTGAGAGTAAGCTATTCTTAATACATCAGATGAAGGTAAAGTGTTACAGTAAAAGTTTAGTACCTCACACTCGACCATGATCACTCTCATCATGGATGTCTGACTGTCAGCAGAGAACTCTGAGGATGTTTGGATGAATGTGGAGCTGAAACAAAGTGTTGGCAGATGTTTGTGTTTCAAACAGGAAAATGAGCAGAAGTAAATCATCTCTGAACAAACAGCCGCCTGTCAGTATTATTATGGTCTGTGCAGACAAACATGTGCTGTCCATTCACTCAAATCAATTCAGATTAGTTTGAGTTTTCTACGTTCAACAGAAAATCTTATGTGCTGCGTTCACTGACTCCATCCTCTCTGACTGTTACTGACACAGTTTACTGCAGTGAATGACTGGATGTGTAAAGTATTTCAGGGTCCTTAGGGACTAGTAAAGCGCTTTACAAATACAGACCATTTACCTTTTACTCCTGCGGAGGGGGCGTGACAAAAGCAGAGTGAAACGGAGTGCTGTGATTGGTCAGAATGTTTGTGGCTGTGGACCCTCTGTCCCACAAGCCCCTCCCTGTTTTTTCTCTTCCCGAAGTTTTTCTCTCCTGAACTTTGACGCTGATCGTCTCCGTGTGAAGCTCCGTGTTAAGGTAACGTTAGCAGTGTGTAATGTTTCCTGGCTAACATCAGCTGTGAGCAGCTTAGTTCAGCACAAATCAGCCGCTCCACAGTTCTGATAGTTATTCTGATTCACGGTAACGGACTCACAGCTGGACCAAGAGGCTGAGCTGTGAGTGAGGCCGCTGTACGTGACGTGGAAACAGATGTTTCTGCTGAAAAAAGGAAACATGCTGTGAATATTTGCTCTGTTGTTTCTCTGCTCGCTCTGCTGTCACTTTGATTTTAAGAGAAAACAAAGTTTTCCGTTAGTCTCTGTGTTTCAGACTCTGTGCTCTGAGTGTTTGAATCTGGACTCTCCTGAAAGAAGTAAAGCTCTTTGTGATGAGGTCACACCAGAAACACGCATGTCTCCGCAGCCTCATTACGTCACGGAGTTATTCAGGAGAACAGACAGAAACTCCCACCAGTGTGTCCAACTTTAGCGAGTTTTCAGACCCCTTAGGGGGCTTTTTTTTTCTAAAAAGCGACTAGCGATAAATCTGGCGACTTTTTCCGGTGTTATTGACGACTTTATAACGTGAAAGCGTTATCGCTCTTCCTCTCAACAAGCGCACCTCGCCCGTGCCAAAGCTATCACAGGCGGCGGCTCGTCCTCAGCTGCTGTCAGAGCAGGAGACCCCTCCCACCCCACACGCCTCACAAGGGGGTTTCACTGTCCTTATGTGTCTTCCACAATGTTATATTTCTGTACAGGGTTACGATTACATAACCGATTATGCAAATTAGACGATGAAGTCATTTAGCGACATCTAGCAGCTTTTAGGACAGCCAATAGCGGTTTTCCTTACTGAGGAGTTGGCAGCACCCACACCTGTGTCATGAACTCATGCAGCTGCGCACACTGATGTCAGCGCTGAACAGCTGCACAACCTGTCTCTGCTCTAGTGGCACAGGTGACAGTCAGTAACCATGGTGACAGGTGGAGGCTCTGTCTCTTGGTGAGTGTGCAGTGATTTGTGTGTTTCATCTGAGGACTCACAAGCGTGTGCTTCAATCCACACATCCCAACCTGAGTAGATCCTCAACATTTATACTCAGTTTATTAAGTTCAGCTTCACCAATCAAAAACCTTCCTGTGCACAAATATCTAAATTATCTGGCTCCACACGTCCACGTGCAGTTTCGAGACAAATATCGCTGTCAGCTTCATGCAGCTTTCCACAAACTAAGCTACGTTTTGTCTTACAGATAAACAGATTTATCAACATTTTCATTTTTTTCCTTAAGATTATTTCTGTGGCTTAAAAACAAATTATGTGTAACAACGATGAAGAACTCAGTGCTCTGTTTGCTTATATCAGCGTCATCCTGTGACTCCAAGCTTTTCACTCTTTAATGTTTTATTTACATTTTCTGAGCAGCATTAACACGAGTTAGCTAGCAGAGCAGCTAGCAGTCAGAGCATGAACTCTGTAAGCAGCCAGCTTGGTCCTGGACATTGTTACTGACATAAAGCTGCTCTCTGCAGCCATGTTTGACCTGCTGATTTGTAGGACTACAGTAATGGAGGATTTGGAGGCTGAACTCGACTTTGTGACACTTTCTGTGGTGAACTGATGAAAGCTGTGTCTCAGATGGATGTTAGTCCAACACATGAATGATTTGTGTTTCCTCTGAGCTGATGTGAGTTCAGCAGCATGGATCAGTGTGAGGACAGAGAGGAGGGAGTCCCTCCCTCTAAAAGCACTCTGTGTGGGGAACATGAGAGCCAGACCAAAGCTCAGAGGTGAGATGACCATCTCTAACTGTCCATGACTCTTCTCCATGTCACAGCTCAGCACTCACATCACTGCTCCATCATTATTCACAGGAACCAGCCTGGACCTCCACCCAGCTCTGTGTCCTGTAAGAGTGACCGGTCTAAAGCTGACATTATTGATTTTAAAGTGTCTGCTGCAGAGAGGTGAGCTGTTAGTAACATGAACTCTTTGAGTTGGTTGGTTGCTAATAGATATAAATTAGTTTATGTTTAGAAATTAGTGACAGAAGCATTGAGTTAGTGGAGAATAAAAACACTGAAGCTAAAAATCTGTCTCACTGTTGTGCTGCTCTTTGCTGCAGCAACGAGTTTATTTAAAAACTTTCACTCTGTGTCTTCAGCAGGAAGTGGTTCTGCATTGTTTGCTGGCTGAGCTAAAACAGGAAAATCCACTTGTTAGCTGTAGTGTTTGTGACGAGGCTAAAGAGGAGAAACAGAGAGAGAACTTTATTAATCCCTCGAATTGGTTCTTCCGGGAAATTCAGTTTAAAAAAAGCTGGAACTAATCAGGTACAAAAAGACACAGACTGACTAGATGCAGGAGACAGACAGGAAGAGACAGGGACACAGAGACACAAATGAAGAGAAGACTGACTAAACATGGGGCATGTACACAGGCAGGGGCGGTCTTAGCCTGTTTGGTGCCCTGGGCAAACCCCCCCATATATACATTAGCTACATTAGAGATTTTGAAACTGGGCTTTTCATAAGGAAGACAGGATAAAGACATGCTGTGGAAGAGAGACCGAGATTAATGACAATTCATCAGAGAGGTCTAATAACACATAGTGAGTGAGAAAGGTGACTGGAAAGGAAAAACTCAGTGCATGATGGGAATCCCTGGCAGCCTACGTCTATTGCAGCATAACTAAGGGAGGATTCAGGGTCACCTGGTCCAGCCCTAACTATATGCTTTAGCAAAAAGGAAAGTTTGAAGCGTAATCTTGAAAGTAGAGATAGTGTCTGTCTCCTGAATCCAAACTGGAAGCTGGTTCCACAGAAGAGGGGCCTGAAAACTGAAGGCTCTGCCTCCAACTTTACTTTTAAATACTCTAGGAACAACAAGTAAGCCTGCAGTGTGAGAGCGAAGTGCTCTAATAGGATGATATGGTACTACAAGGTCATTAAGATAAGATGGGGCCTAAAAACTGAAGACTTTTCAGGAAGTTTTTAGGACATCCTGATAATAATGAATTACATTAGTCCAGCCTGGAAGTAATAAATTATCGAAGTAGTTTTTCAGCGTTACTCTGTTTACATTTCTTTTCTCTTGTTTCTAAACTGAGCACCTGCTGACCTTTTACCTTTTCTTATCCATCTTCCATTGGTGTTAATTTGCCCAAGAATTGCCACATCACAACCTAACAGACCCACACTTTAGTGCATTTAGTGCACAGATTCAGTTTGTATAGGGTTTTTTTTTTCTGGGATTTCACACAACCCAGGAACAATCATGAATACATAATGGGCTTGGATTGACATCATTATGAATAAAATGTGCTCTATTTGGAAACAGCTTCCCCCTCCCCGTTAGACCGGTTTTGTGTGAGACTTCAGCAGTAGCAGGCGCACTGAGGGCCCACGCTCACTTTTCTCGTATAGAATTTAGAAAACACATTGGTGCAAATGACTAGTCCGTATCATGATGTCTTCAGTTTTTGTGTTTGTTAGTTTGTTTTTATTCAGTTTTATTTTGCAAGCTGGTTATTAGGCTACGTTCACACTGCAGATGAAAGCGCATCAAGTCCGATTTTTTTGACCCTATGCGACCCATATCCGATCATGGTATGACAGTGTGAACGGCACAAATCCGATATTTTCAAATCCGAGCTGGGTCACTTTCGTATGTGGTACTGAATCTGATACATATCCGATGTTTTAGAAAGCGACTGCTGTTTGAACGGTCATGTCGCATTAAATCCGTCTTTTACGTCACTGACACAAGACGGACGCCAATTAACAGCGCCGGAGAAGACATCGCGAACGCTTCCTGGCCATCCAGTGTAGATGTTAGTGAAACTGTTGGGAAGACAACGTTGGAGAAACGTGAACATTTTATTTGTACTGTATAATCTGCAGATTCTGACAGAAATCTGCAACTATCCTTTGAAGCACCGCTCCTCTAAAACAGCAATAAGGATCATTATTAGGTTATTTACATTATTATGTAAATAACAAAATAACTTAAAATAACTAATTGTCTGTCCTGAATCAGTCTTATTAGGTAATGTTCAAATAATGTTATCATTCCAGTGTTTTCAGTGTGGGAGAAAGTACTCAGGGCCTTCAAGTTACACACTATGAAAGGCAGAAACAAGTTTCATATTCAGAAACCTAAAGTATGTATCAGCAGCAGAATGGACCTAAAAATAAATGTTTGTTTCAGTTCTATGAAGCTTTGAGTATTTTGGATTAGTAGCACTGCTGTGTTTGTTGCATCATATTGCTGTAATTGTTTATATATTCTGAGCTAAGTTGATCTATAGTGTTACATCATATTCTATAAGGATGTTATGTGTTTGTATACTTTCTGCCCAGTTTGACCCATTTAGCAGAAGTCAGCCTGTTTAAGGCTGTGATATCTATTCTGTATGACTTAAAGCAGTTATGACATGGTCTGATTTTCTCACCCAATAAAGGAATATTTAATATATCAGTCTACTCTTCATGTTATCAGCAACAGTTTTCACAGCTCGTACATTTTCCTTTTTACACATGTATGTAAGCATTGAGCCAAATGTAATAATGCCAACATATTAAACGAACAATATTTGTCTCTTATATATAATACATCTATACACTGTCAAAGATACTTGTCTTTGAGTGAAGATTTAAGGTGATTGGAAATATAAATAACTGCAACTTGAATCTTTGACCCAGAGTTCAAGCTCACTGCTGTTATTCATATATATATATATCATCATAATAGTCTGACAATACATATAACATTGGCCATATTATATTTACATTACCACAGTGAGATGATTTTAGTCTCATGAACAACATTAGCTAATTGTTATTTACTAACTAATCTTGAAATGACTGTTCAGTACAGAAATGAAGCCCAACAATCATGTTTTACAGTCCTGTGGTCTCAGCCTCAGATACTCAACTAATCAAAGTGATGTCATGACACAAATGAATGACCAACAAAACATTTTTTCTCCTTCATTTCTGTCACACAATGCCGTATGAAACGTTTCTCGCGGTTAGTATCATGGTTGCTAGGCAACTTGAACAGCGCGACGAAGGCTAGACCGTCCCATTTCACAAGCCTCTCACTTCCGCACTTCTCGTACTTATAGTACGCACCGTACGTAGTACGCGTAGTGTGCGTACTTCAAGCGTGCAGACCCTGAATTGGGACACAGCCAAAGTGTGAGTGAAATCAGTCCAAAGTAACAGAGTGAAGAGCAGCAGATGAAGCACAGAGGACACAAAAAGGAAGGAAAGAAGGAAACAAGGTCCTTCTGTGTCCTTTCAAACAAACAAGCATCAACGTCCAGGACTGAAACATGAATCCACATATTTATACACATATTTATTTAATGAGAATAAAACAAGGATATTTAGAAGTAGGGATGGGTACCGGTTTCCGGTGCCATCATGGCACCGGTTCTGACATAAACGGTAGTAACCAGACCGAAAAGCAGCACACATTTCGGTGCTTTTTTTTTTTCCTGAGATGTGATACACTTTAGATTCTAGCCAATCATTTTACGTTTCCGAGGATAGTAGGCGGGCCCAGGTACGTACGTTCTTTTAGAGCAGAGCTACAGATTAAAAATGCCCAAGGCAAAGCGGTCAAAAGTCTGGCTGTACTTCACAGCAAAAGATGCAAACTCAGCAGCCTGCAACAAGTGCTTTAAGGTGATACTGTGCAAAGCAGGTTGATAGGTTTGTAGCTTAACCCTATTAACTGGAACGTTGAAGGCAATGTAATTACACAGCAAGCAAGACACGAGTAGGCAACATTCTTTATGTTTCACGTGCAAGGGAGAGAACTGGACAGGCGCCGTTCCTTCGCTTGACCCCAGTTGCTCTCGTCCGCTCCCCCGTAACACTGCTCTTTTATTGTGGTTCTATGAATATGCATAGGTTCATTAACATATGACATCTTACATAGGTATACATGTGAACAAAGAATACCTTGTGTGTGTGTCTATGTGTGTATATGTGTGGGGTCAAGATGTGACCCCTTGAAAACTCCCCAAAGCTGGTGCCAGGAGTCTAGCAGTCCATCTAAACAAAAGACTCTTATGCTCAAACAGATATACGTGTGTTTGCTATACCATATATCAGCAAGAGAAGATACGACCTCTCCTAGGAGACGTGTGATCTATACCAGAACACTCTGAGGAGGAGTGAACGCACTCCCCTCTTCATGCTACACAGAGTTGTTACAGACCTCCTAGGATGAGACATTCTTTCAATCTACAAATGATTATATACTTCTAAGCATATATGAGTAAATATTTCTAAGCATAAATGGCGATAAACAATACAAATCTAACATTTCCCCCCTTTTGACAATTATGCTAGAAAAGTACCCAGTTATGAATACGTCGTGTCTGACAGTGTCAATGCAAACATTTTTATACTCAGCATATGTCAATGTACACAGTTTGGCAAACATATTAGCGGTTATCCAAGTTCTCATTGATCTCATTCAATGGTAAACTGCATCCTACAAGTGAACAAATGAATTGTCAATAGTCAAAAGAGAAATTAACATTTTCAAAAACACTCCAGCTTGGTGGTGCTCCTCTGCAAGACATGTAAATTGCATGTCTCTCTGCAGAGTGGTTTAAGTTCTGCAGGGCGTCATAAATGTGTCTTCCAGTTGTTTCCATCACCGTCCATAGGACCAGAGTCCAAATGTATGTAGAATAGACCTTCAAACATACCATTTGAGTTTGTTGTTTGTCAACATGGGTCTCAGCTGTCGTGAAAGCTGCAGACCTCTTCAGCACTCTAATTCTATGGCCTCTGCCCTGTGGGGGATATTTATGACTCCTCCATTGTCCATCCTCTGCAGGAAAACCCTCTGTGGAAATGGTGTTGGATGCAGTTATCTTATTGCTGTTGTGATCCCAATAGTCTTCAGAGTGTCATCGTATACACAGTACAGTGACACAGCATTAGGTGATGTTCATAGGAAACTGCTGTCATCACCACCATAGCTTCTGGTTCCTGTGCTTTTCACAGAATCATAATGTCATCCTTGGACTCCCCCTGCATTGTCACTTTTGGAGCTTGGCACGCTCCCCTCATCCTTCAGGTGTCCGTCTGTCGTCCACAATCTCCTCTGTTGGCCTCTGGAAAGCCCCCTTGGCAGAGCTCTCATTCCAACGCAGCTTCGTGGTCCTTGCTGTGGCTCCAAAGTCTGATCTCATGATGGGCCCCAAACAGCTCGACCTTTGACCTCAACCTCTGCCTGGACTGTCAGCTATGCCTGGAATGTGTTGCTTCTCACTGGGCCTCAGAAGATTCCTTTCAGCAATAAATAAGCCTGATGCTTAGCCTCGTCCACCCCAGCTGTAAAACTCAGAAACCAGTCTTACTTGTTATCATATATCGTCCACCTGGGCCTTACACAGAGTTTCTGTCTGATTTCTCAGACTTTTTATCTGATTTAGTGCTCAGCTCAGATAAAATAATTATTGTGGGTGATTTTAACATCCATGTAGATGCTAAAAATGACAGCCTCAACATGGCATTTAATCTGTTATTAGACTCAATTGGCTTCTCTCAAAATGTAAAAGAACCCACCCACCACTTTAATCACACTCTAGATCTTGTTTTAACATATGGCATAGAAACTGAACATTTAACAGTGTTTCCTGAAAACCCTCTGCTGTCTGATCATTTCCTGATAACATTCACATTTACAATAATTGATTACACAGCAGTGGAGAGTAGACTTTATCACAGTAGATGTCTTTCTGAAAGTGCTGTAACTAAGTTTAAGAATATAATCCACCCACTGTTATCATCTTCAATGCCCTGTACCAACATAGAGCAGAGCAGCTATCTGAACACTACCCCAACAGAGGTCGATTATCTTGTTAATAATTTTACCTCCTCACTACGTACGACTCTGGATACTGTAGCTCCTGTGAAAACTAAGGCCTCAAATCAGAAGTACCTGACTCCGTGGTATAATTCTCAAACACGTAGCCTAAAGCAGATAACTCGTAAGCTGGAGAGGAAATGGCGTGTCACAAATTTAGAGGATCATCATTTAGCCTGGAGAAATAGTTTGTTGCTTTATAAGAAAGCCCTCCGCAAAGCCAGAACATCTTACTATTCGTCACTGATTGAAGAAAATAAGAACAACCCCAGGTTTCTCTTCAGCACTGTAGCCAGGCTGACAAAAAGTCAGAGCTCTACTAAGCCAACAATCCCTTTAACGTTAACTAGTAATGACTTCATGAACTTCTTCACAAATAAAATTTTTATCATTACAGAAAAAATTACCAATAATCATCCCACAGAAGTAATATTATCTACAGCTACTTTCAGTACCATTGATGTTAAGTTAGACTCTTTTTCTCCAATTGATCTTTCTGAGTTAATAATTACTTCCTCCAAACCATCAACGTGTCTTTTAGACCCCATTCCTACAAAACTGCTCAAAGAAGTCCTGCCATTAATTAATTCTTCAATCTTAAATATGATCAACCTGTCTCTAATAATCAGCTATGTACCACAGGCCTTCAAGGTGGCTGTAGTTAAACCTTTACTTAAAAAGCCATCTCTAGACCGAGCTGTCTTAGCTAATTATAGGCCAATCTCCAACCTTCCTTTATATCAAAAATCCTTGAAAGAGTAGTTGTCAAACAGCTAACAGATCATCTGCAGAGGAATGGCTTATCTGAAGAGTTTCAGTCAGGTTTCAGAGCCCATCACAGCACAGAAACAGCTTTAGTGAAGGTTACAAATGATCTTCTTATGGCCTCTGACAGTGGACTCATCTCTGTGCTTGTCCTGCTAGACCTCAGTGCTGCGTTTGATACTGTTGATCATAATATCCTATTAGAGCGATTAGAACATGCTGTAGGTATTACAGGTACTGTACTGCAGTGGTTTGTATCATATCTATCTAATAGACTCCAATTTGTTCAAGTAAATGGAGAGTCCTCTTCACACACTAAGGTCAATTATGGTGTTCCACAGGGTTCAGTGCTAGGACCAATTCTATTTACATTATACATGCTTCCCTAGGCAGCATCATTAGAAGACATAGCATAAATTTTCACTGCTATGCAGATGACACGCAGCTCTATCTATCCATGAAGCCAGGTAACACACACCAATTAGTTAAACTGCAGGAATGTCTTAAAGACATAAAGACCTGGATGGCCGCTAACTTTCTGCTTCTTAATTCAGATAAAACTGAGGTTATTGTACTCGGCCCTGAAAATCTTAGAAATATGGTATCTAACCAGATTCTTACTCTGGATGGCATTACCTTGGCCTCCAGTAACACTGTGAGGAACCTTGAGTCATTTTTTGACCAGGACATGTCCTTCAACGCACATATTAAACAAATATGCAAGACTGCTTTCTTCCATTTGCGCAACATCTCTAAAATTAGAAATATCCTGTCTCAGAGTGATGCTGAAAAACTAGTTCATGCCTTCATTACTTCCAGGCTGGACTACTGTAATTCACTATTATCAGGATGTCCTAAAAACTCGCTGAAAAGTCTTCAGCTAATCCAAAATGCTGCAGCAAGAGTACTGACAGGGGCTAGAGAGAGAGAGCATATTTCTCCTGTATTGGCTTCCTTCATTGGCTTCCTGTTAAATTCAGAATTGAATTCAAAATCCTGCTCCTCACATACAAGGTCTTAAATAATCAGGCCCCATCTTATCTTAATGACCTTGTAGTGCCATATCACCCTATTAGAGCACTTCGCTCTCGCACTGCAGGCCTACTTGTTGTTCCTAGAGTATTTAAAAGTAGAATGGGAGGAGAGCCTTCAGTTTTCAGGCCCTCTTCTGTGGAACCAGCTTCCAGTTTGGATTCGGGAGACAGACACTATCTCTACTTTTAAGATTAGGCTTCAAACTTTCCTTTCTGCTAAAGCATATAGTTAGGGCTGGACCAGGTGACCCTGAATCCTCCCTTAGTTATGCTGCAATAGACATAGGCTGCCGGGATTCCCATGATGCATTGAGTTTTTCCTTTCCAGTCACCTTTCTCACTCACTATGTGTTAATAGACCCTCTGCATCGAATCATATCTGTTATTAACCTCTGTCTCTCTTCCACAGCATGTCTTTATCCTGTTTTCCTTCTTTCACCCCAACCGGTCGCAGCAGATGGCCGCCTCCCTGAGCCTGGTTCTGCCGGAGGTTTCTTCCTGTTAAAGGGAGTTTTTCCTTCCCACTGTCGCCAAAGTGCTTGCTCATAGGGGTCATATGATTGTTGGGTTTTTCTCTGTATTTATTATTGTGCTATCTACTGTACAATATAAAGCGCCTTGAGGCGACTTTTGTTGTGATTTGGCGCTATATAAATAAAATTGAATTGAATTGAATTGATTTGAATGTCCCAGGCAACATCAGGGCGTCTCCCCCGCTAGAGCAGCACCACCCCGGACCTATAACCCTGCAATAAAAGATATTAGTGTGTTTTGCATATTAAGTTTGCTTAAAACCTGGCTCTGTCTGGAGCCTGCATACACACCATCGTGGCCTGGAAAACAAGACCTGGAAGTAGAATCAAACTTCACACTTATAAGAAATGGTATAATAAGAGTAATAAAGCATTCAGCATCAACAGGACAAGTATCATGTGCAGGTTTTCTCAAATCAGTAAACTACAATTATTGGCATAATTCGCCTCAGACATGGATCATCCCATGTACTCAGTTAACATTAATGTAACCGGTGACTTCCCTTAAGCAAAGTCACTCCATGTATGTAACACTAGGAGCTCAGTAGTGGCCAGCTAATGAGCCCCATATTAAACTATTCCATAAACACTGCATCTCTTATTTGCTTTCTCACGTTACTTGTCCGTCTCTGCTGAATCCTCTGCATGCACTCTTAAAAAAACAAACATTAGCAACACACATGGATAATTCTGGAGGTCAGGCACAAGTTGACAGGGTCCAGAGGTGCTATAAAAAGACCATAAAGTTAGCCATCCATAGCTGTGGAAAGAAGTGACACTAGTTTCAACACAGGAAATGTCTCACATGTTATTCACATCGTCAAAGTAACCGTTAACAATTCACCAACAACACAGTGTAACAGCATCACCAACTCATAACCTGCAAACACAGTTTTCTTCACACATAAACCCAGAAATCCTGTTGTAGAAAAACATCAACCAGCTATCCTGGTATAAATCACATGATCAAATCACATGGAGAACTGTAATGCTGTAGAAATGTTAGCGCTGCGCAGGTGTATACACACTTTCTCACAGTTACCTCTGTGAACAACACAAGGTAGTGAATAACACCCCTGGTAGATGCAAAGACACAGAAAGTGGCATTTAAAAGGTTAAATCGGTATGGCCAAAGCTCACGCAACCTCAAATGTTGTTGTCATCTTTCTGCTCCAATAAAAAGAAACACACATAAATTCATCTGCACCTTTGTCAGGTGGGGGTTAACTTCGCACAGTCGTGTTACATCGGTAAAGTCTTGCCAGCTTTTGTCAGCTTTTTTTTTTTTTTTCCCTTTCACTCATTCATTCATTCATTCTTTCTTTGCTGTTAGTGGAACCCATCGTCGCCTTTAGCATCCACTCACAGCAAAATGACGTCATTTCAAAAAAGAAAATTTCAAAACAAGAATTTAGACTGGATTACCTTGCTGAATCGTTTTTGACAGGGACTTTCATTTTAATTGTCCCAGATATGAGCACGTTGCAATTTTTTTTGGAGAAAGTCACTTGCAACGGTTTTCTCGACATGTTGTATAGCGCTTTTGTTCCAATCGTGCAGATCTGCTCAAACAGAGATTATCAAACAAAACTTTCAGTGCACTGTGAAAGTATCAAAATAAAAAGGCCTCGTTAAGTCATGACACATGCTCCTCATCTCAGGAGGGTAAATCATACCATTAGCATGATCTATCAAACCATCATACTAATTGGCAGGCTCAACTTCACAACAAAAGAAAAATCATCAGCTAGATAAACTCCAAACAAACCATCAGCCGCACAACACACAACATAACCCTAATGTCTTATCAGCTATGAATTTAATCTGTACTTTTTACTCAGTTAGGCCACAAATTTTATTTAGTTTTCCTTTTTCCCCGTCATCATAAAACATGTGACATGTTGTCATGCATTTCACAAAAGAAGTTCGTTCTTATGTATTCAGAGTTGTGTATCTGGGTGCAGGATTCACTCACACATCACAACAGGAAACTCAGTGTTTTAGAGTCTCCACTCTAACAAACTCCAACACATCCCATTCACTCGTGCTAGAATTCAATCACCTTTCATTAATCTAAGAACGATCAACTAATTTGCATATCAGCTATTAACTCACTAAGATGACAGGACAACAGAAATGCATGTTCAAAATATTATCACAAAAATAGAATTTCCCTCATACAGTAAAATATTTTGTGCTGCATCAATCAGGCAGAAAGCATCTCCCAATTTACTATATTAACAACTAAATTTATTGTCTGATCACTGGCTAGTCAAACCAGAATCTTTTTTTTTTTTTTCACACAAAAGTTAAACTGTTGTCCTGCAACCTAGAGAGCTAACTGTCAGCATTGGATAAATTCAGCATTTGATAACAAGTCTCTGTTAAATTTACACTATTTTAGCACTGATGAGAGATAACAAGCTGATTTTCATTGCATGTGTGTTTGTGTTATTAGGCAGGTTTAATCAATGTGTCTGGAGCTGCATCTCCAGCAGGGCATGTTCTTAAAGCTGCCTTTCCTACACACTTCTCTGCTATTATTTGATCATTTTTAACTAACGTGCTATGAGTCCACTGGTCTTTGCATCACTTCTCATCACACTAAGTGACTTGGACAAGATGATAAACAGACCCACATGCTCAAAATGGTGTCTAATCTTCATGAGCTCTCTTATGTTTGTGTTAGTAGGGTTAATGCATGTTCTGCTTGTGTGATTTTGTACATGTTTCTTTTCGCAGTGTTTCAGATTCCTTCACAATTTTCCACTTAAGCAGTCAGTCTTTTCCCCAGGTTTGCTAACCCAAATTTTGATTTCCCACATTAAACAACAGCATTCCTCTGTGTTCTCACCTGCTCTCACTCTGTTGTCCTCTCCCACTTCAACAGTCCAACAGCCGGCAGTTCTTCTTCAGCTTTGTCCTGTGTTCCACTGTCTCTTCTTGCCATTTTCTCCAAAGGTGGCAAATGTCAACCTCCAACAGTCTCCTCAGTCCTCCTCAAACGTTCTTTTCACAAGCACAGTGAAGTTGCAGCTTGTTGGAAACACAGTGCCATTCATCCAATCAGTCAGGATGTTGGGTTTGCTCTTCTTCTCCGATGCTCTTTGTCCACACTGCTGCTGCTTGCTGGGTCTCTTTGCTCAGGACTTTGCTGCTGTCTCTTTATCTGCCATGTTATTGCTCTTGGGGCTGCATTCCTTGTCTTCAGGGAGGAGTGAGAGCTCGCTTGTGAGGTTGAGGTACACATGGTGCTGTAAATAAGTCAGCCAGAAACTTGGCCTGAACGTTTCCAATGATATTAAACTATAACTTTCTTCCGACTGCTGCGTGTGGAAAACTGATCCAGGTCTGCTTTTCATCTGAAAGTGACAAAACTAAAACATTTTCATTATTATCATCACTGCTTAACCAACACACATCTCTCTCTCTGTCTTTCGGGAACTCTCCTTTCTTAAAAGCAGAAATTAGATTGTAGTTGTTTCTTAGATTGTAGTTGTTTCTTGGCTGATAGACACAAAACCTTTTTCCTATAATTACTTTTCATCTACAATGTAAATTTTGTCTCTTTTTTACTCTCCTTTTTTTCTTTACAATAGCTGGTGACCTGCAGAATCACCGCTCTCACAATTGGAGACAATTACTTTTACACAACGCACACACACACTGCGACATCAGGCACATTCACACTCACTTTTTTCATCTGCGTAAATAAATCATATGGCTGATGATATGTGCCATGGTGATCCATAAGTATCATCACAAGTTTATTTAATCATTTTTCAACCCAACAAAACAAATAAACAGAAACATGATGCTGATGCTATGAACACTCTACACACATGAGTCAAGATACAGGAAAACTGCTGCGCATCTGAAGGAAGAAGCTGAACTCACGGATACGCTACATACTCGAGTTATCACAGTTCTGTTTCCCTCTCTTTGATGAGTCCTCAGCCAGCTCCTGATCTGATAATGTGTAGCTTGCTCATCTGCTCAGAAGAGACTGCAACGCAACCTCACACAGTGGTTGCGTGCTTTGCCCACAGTGGCAAAGACTTACACTTTTATATTCAATTCAGCTTCTCCATCATGTAGTTTTCAGCTGTTTTATACAGGGTTCAGCACATTAGTTGTATTCATAGCTGTGCTCTATATCTCAAAAATGGCTCATAATAAGACGACAGTCTTTCAAACAGGTCAAGTGCCTCTATGCACGTCATTAGTTTAAATATTTGCCTATTTTACTTCATCTCATATGTCATTGTACAGAATTTGAGCAACCCTAAGCTTAATGCAGATTACTTTTAACAACTGGTTAAATTAATGGTCCGGAGCACAGGCTGTTGTTGATCAGGGAAATCTAAAGAACCATCTAAAAATATTGTGTCAGCAAGGGGTGGGGGAAGCCATTCACCAGAGCATAGCTTAAATGCTGCTGATGTGGGCTGGCCTTCTCCACGGCTGCTGTGTTTCCTAAAAACTTCTAACATTTGAATCTCTTCCATTTATAAGCCTGCGATTAACCGCACGGCTCAGGCCCGCGTGAACCCGTGCAGCTACGGAGCCGTCGCTCTCTTTTTAAATACTTTGCGCTGCCAGGAGCGAAGACCAGCATAAAAGTCTGTCACGCTCGGACGCACTCTTGGTTGCTTAGGAACCCATGATAACAACAACAGTCGGCGTCACAGACACGTGTTCTACTCCGCACTCACTCACACAAACACACTCAAACACAACAACAACAACAACACAAAATAGGCCTATTGTCCAGCAGACCCCGCGGAACTTCTCAACGCCCCACAAAGCGGCGGACCCCACAAAGCGGTCTACATTTCGCCCCACTAAGACGGTGAACCAAACAAAAGTTCGAACTGCGCAACTCTGCGACTTAATGCTTCTGTACAACAACTTCACTGAGCGGTTTTGTACATCGCCCCACTAAGACGGCGAATTTTAGCCCCACTAAGCGGCCACGGACAACGCCCCACTGAGCGGCAAAGACGTACAGTGTACTCTAAACTTACTCTGTGTTGCTTAGCGTGTAATATCAGCCTCGGATCCCGCCGATCGTCATTCGTCGAGGAGAGAAAACGGACAGCTAATCCACCGGCCCGATGACAAATTCTCACGTCTCGCTGACGTCAGGGTTCTCTCCTCGGTGAATGCCGACTCCAGGGATCCGGCTCGGAGGACCAATTAATGATAGGTTTGTAGCTTAACCCTATTCGCTGGAACGTTGAAGG
This sequence comes from Oreochromis aureus, assembly GCF_013358895.1. Lineage (NCBI taxonomy): Eukaryota > Metazoa > Chordata > Actinopteri > Cichliformes > Cichlidae > Oreochromis > Oreochromis aureus. The sequence goes on along the minus strand of NC_052944.1, from coordinate 125,541,176 downwards.
CATACACTGTTCTTTTATTGTGGTTCCATGAATATGCATAGGTTCATTAACATATGACATCTTACATAGGTATACATGTGAACAAAGAATACCTTGTGTGTGTGTCTATGTGTGTATATGTGTGGGGTCAAGATGTGACCCCTTGAAGACTCCCCAAAGCTGGTGCCAGGAGTCTAGCAGTCCATCTAAACAAAAGACTCTTATGCTCAAACAGATATACGTGTGTTTGCTATACCATATATCAGCAAGAGAAGATACGACCTCTCCTAGGAGACGTGTGATCTATACCAGAACACTCTGAGGAGGAGTGAACGCACTCCCCTCTTCATGCTACACAGAGTTGTTACAGACCTCCTAGGATGAGACATTCTTTCAATCTACAAATGATTATATACTTCTAAGCATATATGAGTAAATATTTCTAAGCATAAATGGCGATAAACAATACAGATCTAACACAGGTAACACCTCGAATCTGATGAAACACCTGGCGACGCATAGGCTACGTTCACACTGCAGGTCTTAATGCTCAATTCCGATTTTTTGATCAAATCCGATTTTTTTGTCTGCTTGTTCACACTACACATAAAATGCGACATCAAACGCTCTCCAGTGTGAACGCTCAAAGCGGCCCGCATGCGCAAAAGAAGATGTCACACAGAACTCGCTCTGTTTAGACCCAGAGCAAACAATATTGTTTGACTGATTGCCCTTAATATAAAGACTTCGGACTTTATGTTTCCAGATTTTTTTGCTTTAAGTTATTTTGTTATTTACATAATAATGTAGATGACCTAATAATGATCCTTTTTGCTGTTTTAGAGAGAGCGGTGCTTCAAAGGATAGTTGCAGATTTCTGTCAGAATCTGCAGAAAATACAGTAAAAATAAAATGTTCACATTTCTCCAACATTGTCTTCCCAACAGTTTCACCGGATGGTAGGAAATCGTTCGCGATGTCCTATCGGGCGCTTCCGGCGCTGATAATTGGCGTCTGTCTTGTGTCAGTGACGTAAAAGACGGATTTAATGCGACTTGACCGCTCACACAGCAGTCGCTTTCTAAAACATCGGATACGATCGGATTCAGTACCACATACGAAAGTGACCCAGATCGATTTGAAAATATCGGATTTGTGCCGCTCACACTGTCATACCAAGATCGGATACGGGTCGCATAGGGGCGAAAAAATCGGATTTGATGCGCTTTCGCCTGCAGTGTGAACGTAGCCATAGTGTTTTTTTAAAAGCCGAGAAATGCGCCGTATTTGATAGCTTGCTGCGAGACCTCACACCGAGCACATCTACTGCGGGTGTGGTGCCTGTTACCGGACCCGGAGTTAGCAAAATCCCCCAAAAACCCGAAGAGGAGAGTCCTGGCCCCTAGCCCTGCCAGTGTAGCAGAAATGATGAGGATGATGGCGGCAGCAGCTGTTCTTCTCTGGGTCAGTAGCTTAATGTTGTTCATGTGTTATTTCCGTTGAGTAGGCTAACCACATTATTACATTAATGCATGTAAGGTGAACTAGCAAACACCGTCGTAGTTACATGCGGCTGTCTTCTTGTTTGGTGGCAGATACTCCCTTCACCTTGGCCAAAAAGGCTAAAATGACCAAAGAAAAATTGGAAAACAGTTAAACATGAGAGGTTTTTAGACAAAGTTTGTGTTTTTTTCCATTGTTTAAGCACTGCTTCCAGCCAAGAGTGATACCATATATGCCCTATAGCTGCAGAAAAGGCTAACATTGTTATCTTTTTACAAAAAAAAAACAGCTGAACATGAGAGGTTTTTGGACCAATTTTGTGTTCTCCATTCTTTAAGCACCGGTTTGAGCACCGTTTAAGCACCGGCACCGTTTCAAAAGTACCGGTTTGGCACCGGTATCGGATAAAACCTAAACAATACCCATCCCTATTTATAATACATCAGCGATAATCTGTCAGGTTAAGGCTGTGTGCAGGCAGGAGTGGTAGCAGGAGGACCCCATGTGCAGACACTCGGAGGCGGAAGTGTATTTCAAAACTCAGTTTTAATGCTGGAAGGCAAAAAGTAACAAAAAAAAACCCGAAAATACAAAATAAACTTACACGGGCAGGCAGACGGAACACACAGCAAAATGAACGGTAGATCACAACACAGACACAAAGAAACACAGGGCTTAAATACACAGAGGGAGCAATCAGGGAATGGGTAACAGGAGGGAAACACAGCTGGGGCAAATCAGGCCTAACGAGACAAGGGGAAGCAAAACCAGACACATTAACATCAGACATGGACTATCAAAGTAAAACAGGAAACATACACAGGCTGAACTAAAGACACAGACTCACATGCAGGCACTACAACAGAGGGAACAGAGACGTGGAACCAGGGCAGACAGACACTGACTGGACGTGGGGATACAGCAAACAGGGGAGACAGCAAATAAGGATCACAGACAGAAAACCAGAACACTAAAACTCTAACAGAACCCCACCCAGAGAACCTAAACTAAGAATAATCCTAAAACCCAAAAAGCAAAGCTAGAATATAATGAAATAACAAAATCAAAGAACCAAAAACACAAAACACTGGGTCGACGACCCAGGGACCCTAACATAATCAGGCCTGGGATCCTCCTGGTTACAAACAGGGTCCAGGACTGGGACCCTCAGGTGGATCCTGCAGGGTCTGGTTCAGGAAAAGGTGGAGACCAACAGAAACAGTTTTAGTAGAAAGGTATGATTTCATTTATTTGAAGAGATCAGAGCATTATTCTGATTATTAAGCTTAAGTCAAATAAACTAATGTGCACGGCGCCGTGACACTTAATGATCTGTTATTGTACATTTGTCACATGTGTGTATTTGTTGTTGTTGCTGCCATGATGCATCACATGGGACCATCACACTACCACCACCATATGTGACTGTTGCTATGAGGCTCCTTTTCATTGATGCTGTGTTAGTTTCAGATGTAACAGGACTCGTCAGAAAGCTTTTGTCTCATCAGTCCACAGAGTCTTTCCCAAACGGGATCATCAACATGTTGTTGCACAGTGTGAGACCATCCTTTGTGTTCTTCTTGGTCTGCAGTGGTTTTCTCCTTGGACTCCTCCATGGATTCTCTTTCTTATTGTTCAATGATGACCTTAACTGAGGCCTGCAGGTCTTTCATGTTGTTCTGGGCTCTTTGTGAGCTCCTGGATGTCGATGTGCTCTTAGAGTCATGTTGGTGGCCACTGGCTCCTGGGAAGGTTCCCCACTGATCCACACTTTCAGCATTTGTGTCTAATGGCTCTCAGCGTGGTTCAACAGAGTCCCAAAGCCTTAGAAATGGCTTTGAACCCTGTGCAGACTGACAGCTGTGACTCTGTCAGCTGATTGTGTAGATGGTGGCATTATGTGTTGCTGTTTGACATCTTTCAGCCTCTTTCTCACACAGGTTCTGTAGAAGTTGATGAGTCTGTTGATCCAACAGGTCTTCTAGTAATCAGGCTGAGTGTGTTTGTCAAACTCAGCTTTAGAAACAAATGTGCTTCATCACAGTTCATTCATGATTGAAGCAGAGGGGCAGTTATTTTTGCACACAGCTCAGGTAGGTTGGGATCACCTTTGTGCCTTAATCAATGACATCATCATTTATTTACTTGTGTTATCTTTGTCTAACAGGAACATTTGTGTGATAAAAACAGTCAGAAATGACTGAGTGAAAAGACTTTTTCACAGCACTGTGTGTGATCGTTGCCCCTGGGAGAGTTCACTTATCTGCAATGAGAGGTGTGATCAACACGAGTGCACGAGTGTCACATGACTCACAGCTGTGCATGCAGTGGCAAAAGGCTGAGTGTGTGTCATCAGTCTGTACTCAGTCCTCACTCTGAGCCTCTTCCTGCTGCTTCATGAGAGCAGAACTGAACTTCCTGGCTGTGGGAGACACGAGGAGGATCCTGGTGCAAGAAGCACAAATGATGCAGTTTGTTTCCTGTTTACACTCAAAGTGACTAAAACCAGATTTATGAAAGTGTCATTTCTCTGAGTCCCACTGATGGAAACATCAGCTCTTATGAACTGTTCAGTCTGATGGATCCTCTGAAGTGTGTCAGTGAGCTGTTGGAGTAAAGCTTAGTCAGACTTGGACCTGGTTGGTAGTCGTCATAGATCTGGACCACGGCTGGCTTCAGGTCGTCCACTGGGAGCTCCTGGATGATCTCTGTGGTTGATGGTGTGTCCTTTGATAACTGGACGAGACAGAAACAATCGCAGACACAGTTTGTACCAAAGATCATCATCTGGTGTCCCCACTGTGGACTTCTCTGACCTCCTCTAAGGACACCAGAACAGGATCTTCCTTTGGTTCAACACGACTCACCAGGAGGCCACGTTTGAGCTGTGAGGAGATGACATCATCACAGTGATCACATGACGTGTTGGTAGAGTCTAATGACTCACACTCTGGGGAACATCCAGGACCACCATGTTTGTAGTTTCCTCCTTCCCACTGTAGCTGTGTTTGAACAGTGTGTGCACACATGCTCTTCATCCACCCACAGTGACTCCACGCTGGTACAGAGCTCTCCTCTAACCTGTCACATACTTACAGGGATGTATTTCCACAGTCAGTCTGGCTCTGGCAGACTCACCTGTGGGCTCCACCTCTGTGTGGACTTTCACACTGAGAGTGGGGACATCAGCAGGTGTTGGGATGTTGTAGGTGGCACAAATCTGGAAACAAACAGAACCAATCACAGCTCAGTGCAGCCTGCTGTCACTTTTCTACACCGTGACACTTTTATATTTATATCTCTATATTTATCTATTTATCTTAATATTTATCATCAATATCTGTGTTTCTCATTTTCTATCAGTGATGTTTGTTGTGTGTTTGCTGCTCCGACAGCTCAGTTTCCCTCTGGGATGAAGAAAGTTTCTCTGATTCTCATGTAGACACAAAGTGACTTTATTGATTTTTAATTTAGTGTCAAACAGAATTGTACTGTGTGCAGTTATTACTGTCAGCTCTAATGTTGTCTATGAAAACACATTTATTACATGTGAAAATGCTTCTTTAGCGTTTTATAAGTACAAAGAAACAAAGAAAGCCTGTTTGACACCAACCAGGACCTGGTCACATGATGCTGTCACTGAGCTGCACTGAAGCACATGCAGCTTCACCTCCAGCCTGTATTTTCCTGAAACGTCCTGCAGCGCCTCCTCCTGGTGGAGCAGTTTGTTGCCCTTATCAAATGTCAGCTGACTGCTGGAGCCTGAACTGTCCCTGTGCTCCAACCTTCAGGACTGAACACCAGAGTGGAGCAGAGAGCCTGAAGAGCCTCCACTGTGTCCTACAGGATGGATTCATGTTGACATGAAGTTCAAAGTGCCTGTGTCACTTCAACACACTCTCACAAAGAGTTTCTAACCTTCACTTCCTGGTTAAATAAAGGTTAAACAGGTTAAATATGTTTAACAGAGATGATCTCAGAGAAACAAAGTAGAGAAATCACAGGTAGAAACTTACAGACTGCAGCTGAGCTGTTATTTACAGGCTGTTACGTGTAGTTGGTGCACAGAAGGCTGTTCTGTTAAAACAACACATTTTTAGACCAAAGTCAATTTCATATTGTAAATAAAGAATAAAAACATCCCTGCCTGCTAAAACAAGTCTGCATATCTGAGAGAAAAGCAACAACATGAAAGCTTCAGGATTATTTCTTCTGATTTGGTCCAAGACTGTAGATGAACTCAAAGATTAGCTTCATGCTGTTCGGGTGGTGTAGTACCTGAGTGGAGGAGAAGCCTCCGTAATAGTTCTGCTGCCCAGTCAGCCACCTGATAATACCAGAGGCATATCCCAGATCCTCAGCAGTCGGGGAGGCGCTGAGTTTGGCCAACAGCACATAAGAACTGATCTCCACTGACAGGGAGGCTGATGTTTCTGCTGCTGTCTGAGACCAGCAGAGGAAACCTCCTACAAACACAATAACAGTCACAGTGATGCTAATAAAGCCTGAATGATGTCCTGCTAAAGGATGACTCACCTTCCCTCACTGCAACTGTGTCTAAGTGCTGCTCAAGGTGAGCGCGGGTCTCCACGTCTCCTGCAGGTGAACACTGAGGCCAGCAGAGCTGTAGTGTAGGTTAGAGTTGGATGTCTCAAGACCGGCCTTGGTCTCGAGACCAAGGTTGACACAGACACATTTGCACATAGAAAGCTGAATTTGTCATATGCCACAGTGAACTCACTGTTCAGTGTTTTTCAGGAAGCTTCTTAACTGCCTCTGCTGCCAAACAAGCAGCTGATGTCCTTGAGAAGAAGCTGAAGAAGTCTTCAACAACAAATACAGGAAGTGGACTTTCAAATACTAGATTCACTTTAGACTCACACAAGAAATGACTCAACTAGCTGTGTTTGATTGACTCCTTTGACTCTATGAAAGCTCAGTGTGTGTCTGTACACAGACTGTTGTGTTGGACTATTATTCAGTTGTTTTCAAATGTCTGCATCTCAGTGTAGATGAGGCTGGGGGTCATGGGAGGCCACCATAGCAGTCTCTTCAACATCATGACATCATCATAAATGCTGCTGGACTGTCTGATGGGCTGACGGTGAAAAAGCCGTCGGGAAGGAAACAGAAGACATTTCAGAGGCTGCAGGCAGATTTCTTTGATTTGGGGCCTTTTTCAGCTTTATTGGACAGAGCAGTGAAGATAAGTGACAGCAAAGCAGAGGGAGAGAGAAAGGGGCGTGGTCAGAATCAAAGCCAGGCCAGCTGCTCTCCACCTCGTGGCACATGGTCACCTGCTCATCCTAGTGAGCTCCACCAGCAGCCCTTTCACACAGTTTACACTGTCAAACACTGTGTGTGGACCTCAGCTAACAATAGGCTCCATTTAAGTCTGGACTACATGCTTTTATATTGAGGCAGATTTTTACCTGTTTTTATTCCATCAGCAGCTCAACATCATGAGCAGCTTTGACATAAAGACATCAAACTCAAGCTGACTTTAAACTGGATCTACTTTTAATACAGGGCTCAAAAACAACCAACATCTTTATTATATATCAGGACAGAAAGTCATCTCAAATGGAAAACAGCTTTATTTGGAATAATCAGCACTATCAACTGGTTTGGGATCTCCACCAGTTTCATGTCTTTACAGCTTCTCCAACAAAGTTCCTGTAAAATCAGCATCTTTATTGGTTTGATAGTGATTGATTATTCAGTCCCAATCTGCTGTCATCTAAAGAACAAAATGATGTTTCTATGAGTCAAAAAGCTCCAGATGTTGTTCACAAAGAAAACAAAGATTAGGAAGTTAAACACAAAGTGTTTGGAGCCAAAATGTTCTGTTGGGGTTCAAAACTTGGATAAAAGGAGTACGGAGGGCTCTTAAGGCAATAACGGCTCTGGTCCAGCAGGTACGATCAAAGCGAAGATTTATTCGGTTACATGCATGGAGTTCAACACTGTAACAGATTTCAGCATTGAACTGTCTTACAATAGTCACAACAAAGGTTTTATAGGGTTGGGATAATACAGCCCCCCTCTCTTGCATTAAGCAGACAAATACAGCATACGTCAATCCAAAACCACAAATGTTCAGTTAACTTTTGACATAGTTCAAAAGAACATCGCGTCTCGTCTCCATCCAGGTGTCGTCCCACAAGCTCGCCTTCGGTGTCGCTTATCTCTGGGACATCTGGTGTCTTCCTGGAACAGACTAGCACGTACGCACCCAAACTTTGCAGTCACAGCAAAACACATCTTAACTTTAACCTACTAAACTGAGTCTAGTACTGTGTGTGTATGTGTTGACCTCTCCTGCACCCTGGCTCACCTCACACCTTCAGTCATCTTGAGACATAAGGCCCGCACGTACACAGCTGAAACTATACGTGTCTGTATGTGTGTATGTGTGTAATAATCTTGACTTATATGTAAAATATATAAAACAAATGTTTCGATCTAATACACCTACTTAAAACTTAATCAAAGCTTAATCAGAGATATTAATGCATAATAAAACAGCCTGCTCAAAACACCTTACAATCTGACTCTGCTTTCAGTTTCACTTCTGCAGAAGCATGCCTTGCAGAAGTGTTTCCTGTCTCATTTTGGAGTTACTCTACGTGGGGCCTTTTCTTTCACCATGCAGTCTGCATACAAACATTTAAGATTATAAATTCAACTTAACAGTTTGAAGTGGTTATAACTGGACCTGTAATAAAGACTGATATAATACCAATATATTTGAACATCTGAATGCAACATCACTATTAATAATGAAATGGTAATGATGATTATACTAATAGCAGCAAATAATAGCAGTAAAATATTTCTCCTCCTGACAGTTCCCAAGCTGCTCTTTTTGAAATGGCAGAGGTACAGTGGTGTCTAACAGCACACTGTGGAAGGCAAACATGTTCTCGTTGGATGAAACTTCATGAATCCTTTGTAGATTTGAGCTTTTGGAGCCTTTCTTTTCTCTTCAGGTGTACAGAGGCTGAGGAGGCAGGTGAAGCAGGTGGAGCTGTTGTAATGCTGGCAGAGGGTGTGTCTTAGTAACTCTGTGAGGTAGAACTGGATCCAACATTGTGGATGTGTTGATGTTGGAGCCATTAAGATTCTCTGCACACTGTAGGATTTCCCTGTGATTCACTGCGGGGGCATTTTGGAGTCTGTCAATGAAACTCTTCATATTTGTGTTTGACACCAGTTTATAGAAACAGACAAATGTGTCATGCTTTTTGTTCGGCCTCCACAAATATACACATTTGTTCATTGGTTGGACTTTTGGAAGGAGACACATTGAAAACCATGTTAATAAGATCTTGTTGTTTCCTGTGGATCCGACACAGAGAGTGGACTTCAGACAGAAAGCGTGGAAGAGATTTTAGAGGCCGTGTGTGGCAACAGGAAGTTTCTGTATGTTTGCTGATCTTACATGTGGAAAACAACACGTGATGTTTGTGAAGTTCTACAATGATCATTGTTCTGACAGCATTTTGAGTGGGAACAGTTCAAACTGAGAGTAGTGGGAGTTATTTACTGATTGAAACAAGCTGAATGTTTCTGTGCACGATGAAGATCAGCAGCTCAGCTGATCAATGAATTGACATCTATCAGTCATTTCATGAGATGAAGTCATCAGCAGACATTTGTTCTAACTGTGTGATAAATGTCAGAACGTCAGGGCTCTGCTTTAGTCACTACTTGATGATCATTGGCTCATTGTTGAATCACGTGGCCCAGTCTGACCTCTGACCCTTTGCTGCAGGTCTTCTGTGTTATCTCCACTTTCATGTCTGATCTTCTGCTGTATCGTCCAAAATAAACATCTGAATCATTTCCAACACTTCAGCAGATCTTTAGTTTGGGCAGTACAGTACAAAATAAGACATATTGTACTATACTGCCCACTTCCTGATCTTATTGGATCTGTGTGTGAGGTTGGTGAAGGAAACACATGTTTACTGAGTGAATCGCTGCCATTAGGAACTAGTTTTTATATCACAGCCTAGAAATCACACAGGACCATTTCTGCAAGTGAAAAGTCCTAATTGGAGGAAAATAATTGTGTAGTTTGTGCGACTGTTGTTTGTAAATGAAGAATTGTCCGAACTACATGTGCTGCTGACCTTTGACCTTTTCTTTAGGTGCACAGAGGAGTCTGTGGAAACATCCAGGACTGAGGCAGTGCTACAGATGTCTTCAAATAAAGTGGTGTATTATCCATGTTTTCTATGGATCACATCAATATCCTGATCTAACAAGCCCCCTTTTGTGGATTTTAGAGCCTCTGACTTTTGCTGCGTCTGCGTCTCTCATTTCAAGCACAAGAGCAAGAAGTGGATGAAGAAATGGGGCGAGTGGGGTCAGTGTGGTGCATGTCAGCTGTGCTCATGCTTTCACAAAGAACATGTGTATTCATTGGCAGCATTAAGGTGCACTTTAGTCTTCATAATAATAAAGTATTCTGGACTTTATTGTGAATCCTCACAGTCATGTTGCAGCTCTGCTTTGCTTTAAGAAAATGTTCTACCAGGATGTTACTTTCCTAAACGTGTTCTCCAAATGTTCCCAAAGACTTTGTTCTAAGTAGTTCTACATGATGAAACATTCACACTAAGTTTAAGAAGGACACACAAACACCATCTGTCCTCTCATCATGTGTACAAACGTGTTCAGATGTCAAATGTACCGTGAATGGATGCAAATGTGGATCGTTCCAATAAAATGAGACAGTTTTGTAAGTGGATCCCAGTTTGAAGTTCATTGAAACCTATAAGAACATGTTATTCAAACCAACTTTATCCAACAGGAAGAAGCATCAGGGGAACAGGAAACATTCAAACATGTTTACTGTAAGAACTGCACAAAGGAAGGAAACACAATCCTACACACGAGCACTTTAAAATGGACATTTAGCTTTTCAAACATCAGGGAGTGCTGCAATAACAACACTGTGCCCATTCTGATCAGACTGAAAGATTTATAGAGATTTATCCATGTGCTGGAAAAGGATTTGATATCAACATATATGCAGATTAGTAGGAGCATTTTCTTCATATTGATTTAGAGTTCAGTACTAGGAATATGTAGAATTAACATCTGTGTACATGACGAGTGATGAAAACTTTCAAAGGACGTCAGAATTGGTGTCTCTATCTGTGACTGTCCCAGAGGAACCTACCTGAGGGATTATTAAAGATCTGTCTATCTAGAAAGACTTGCATTGATTCACAGTGTACAATTCTTTCTAATCTATTAACATCTTCCTCCAAATCCTGTTTCTGCTGCATCAGAAGGGCTCAAACCTCCTGCTGTTGTCTGCTGGACCATCAATTCTACTTTATGATGATCTTCAAAGATAAAAACGTGAGTTTATTTGTGAACTCTGTGAAATGATGTTTAGTTTGAACCAATCCTGTGTCAGCTGCAGCCACATCATTGCCACACATACAAATGGCTGCGTTCCTGTTTAGACCTGCTGGCTGTCAATGGGCTTCATTCCATTTCAGACTGCCGGTGGTCGCTGTGATCTAAACTCAACATGGCTCCTGTGTTAGAAGAGCCTCTGATTTTAAATTTGCACATTGAATAGTTTCTTTGCAACACTATGGAGCTACCAGCCCAGTATATGTAGCCCACAGAAGATGGAGTTATCAAGCTGCACTGACAAACATCAGGACTCATGTGATCCCTACATGTGGACCTTTCACACATGGATCCAAGTGCAGATTCAACTCTGCATTACATTTGACTTCAGCTGTTACACACTTTCATTTTCTAGCTGTGGCACTTCCTGCTTTTTGGATCAGATAGTTTATCCATGTCCACAAATGTTTGGCTGCATATTTGTATCATCTATATTTTCCAGTCTTCATACAGCTGATATTTCATGTGAACTCCAATATGCCACCTGCCATCACGTTTTCAGGGTTCATTCAGTGTTGAAATGTAGGACAAACAGCAGCACATGTTCTCTAAATGTTTGCAGTCATTTTAAATGAAGCTGATACTACATGAGACATTGTCCACATTTATTGTCTTTGAACAGAGAATAATAAAGCCATCAAACATATACAGGCTGTGCAAATACAAACTTCTGTGGTACATTTGATGACCTGCAGAGGAGAACAAGTCGGGCTTTTCAGCCCTAACACAACCTCTTTGTTCTCAATACTACAAAACCTTCAAAGGCTGATATGCAAGTTTGCATGAATCACCAACACAGTTGTGTTTGTTTCTAGTATAGTTATAAATAAGCTGATCAAATATCTGCTGACTGATTAGATCCAGTATCTATTACAGATGAACTGGATATCACAGCATGTTGTTAATCCGTCATATCAAACTAAACAGTGTTGCTGGTGTAAATATCCTCCAATAAAGTCAGATGAGGGCTGCTGTTGCCAGGTAACGATGATGTCACACTGGATCTTCTGATCTTTAGCATCGTAGCGCTCGGAGTCTGATGTTGGCTCATGTGTTGTCAGACACCAATATGACGTTCTACTAGTCAAGGCCTCACCTTAACCCACTGATGCTGATCACACAGACCCACTAATAGAACTGTTTTATCAGGTTTATGCAGCGTCACCATTAATGTCACATTTAATCAGACCACATTCACATTACAAGCCCACTACAACCATTATCAACATGTTAAATTACATTATACATCTGCAATGATTTAAAGTATTTTAACCTGGTTCATTGTTTCAGGAGGAGATTTCCATCAAACACTGGATTCTGATTCAGATCAAACTAACAATCCAAAGCAGCAACTTTCAAATCACTGGATTCTTCTTGGTGGCTTTCAGATGAGCTCATGTTACAATCAGCTGCTGTGTGTGTTGTTGTTGTGTAGCTGAAGCTCTGACTCACATTTCATATGTGACCAAAGGAAACTTGGTGCTGTGTGACACACTTTAGATTCTCTGCTGCTGCTTTGAACTCTTCAAACTAAAGAGCCAAACTGATGATGGACTGTGCAGCTCTGACATGGCACCAAATGTCCCTGTTATCAGCTGCTGGATGGACGTTATCAGAGCTTTTTAGTCCCACACGGATCAACAGGAGCTCCTCCTCGGTCTGCAAACAGGCGCAGCAGCTCTGATCGTTCATTGGAGTCAGCACAGAGTGTGGAGACATCTAGTGGTCGTGGAGAGTAGCGCGATCAAAGCTCTGCTGGTGAATGTAGTTACTGTAAGGTCTCTGATGGAGCTCTGTGATTGGTGGATTGTCCAAACTAAATCAAGTTATCAAATTTCCGACTCATTAATAAAAGGAAGTCAGTGTTTCTGTGAGCCGACGAGCTGAACTCAGACTTTTCACTTATACCACGTCTTATTTCTTTCTTTATTGTATTTATTTATTTGACCTGCACAGAGATTTTATTTCTATATGTAGATATTTGATATTCTGTAACTGAAGCTGTGTCCACATTTGATCTTTGCCTCAAAGTGACACATGGACTCTGTGTCCTCAGTTTCCCAGCATGCCTCGGCTGTGGAGCTGTATGAGGGAGAGCTGTTTGTCCCGCTGCCCTGTGAGTTTCCCACTTTTGAACTGGAGTGGTGTGGAGTCGCTCCGACCTCAGTCCTCCAACCGTCCACCAGCGTCAGCTTCAAGGAGACGAACTGAAAGATCCAAACCAGCGTTACAGCAAATGGCCTGCATTTGTATAGCGCTTTACTCAGTCCCTAAGGACCCCAAAGCGCTTTACACTACATTCAGTCATTCACCCATTCACACACACATGGGCAATGTCAAGCTACATTGTAGCCACAGCTGCCCTGGGGCGCACTGACAGAGGCGAGGCTGCCGGACACTGGCGCCACCAGGCAAACATGGGGTTAGTATCTTGCCCAAAGATATTTGGCATGTAGCCAGGAGGCAGCCTGGGATCGAACCACCGTCCTTCTGATTAGTGGCTGACCTGCTCTGCCACCTGAGCTACAGCCACCCCAGTGTTTCATTCCCGGAGACAGTCAGAGAGGCTGACGGGGTTTGCACGTGTGCAGAGGACGGAGGGAGGATACAGTCATGAAACAGTTTAGGAGTTTCTTGTGATTGGCTGAGCTTTCAAAGGAGCCCCGTCCTTATTATATATGTCATGGAAACAGTTTATCAGCAGTGACATCAGGTTTACAAAAAACACATTATTTGAATAAAAAACACATTTTAAAAACAGATTTTCTTAAACTAGCTTGTGTTTGTTGCATAAATCAGCTGTACATGAATAATTGAATTATTAGTGATGAATAATGTGAAAAACATGTATTTTTATTGTCTTGTTTTTATAATCTACAGGTTTTTTTTAAACAATCTTCTCCTATTAGTATAATTATTCTACATGTAGTATTTTAATGGGGTCCATAGATAAACAGCAGAAAACCATCAGTCTAAACACAATCTAGCCATGAAGTGAAATAACACAGTTGACTTTGTTAACGATCACACAATAATAAATCTGTGATAATATTACAGTCAGTGACTCAGCCACAGTAAACCAGGATGTACGACAACATCATCATCACCTTAATCACAACAAATCTTCTTTCCTCATGTAGCCAAGTACAGGATAGGGTAGAGAAGTTTAAGTAAGATGAGAGAATGGGCCAATAGCTAGATTCGTAGGAGGGATAAAGTGAGTTACGTGCAGAAGAATTACTGGAGCCACAAGTAAAGCTGCTTTGAATTGTATTGAATTATATAGCAACAATTAAACATAGCTTCATCAACAGGAATGAAACATAAAATAAAATACAATGACAGCAATAATAATGGTAACCAGAATCCTATCTGAGCTCAGATATGTCAGTCTTGCCGGCTTGATAGTCCGTGTTCAGTCAAGTTAAATCCAAAAGGTCAAAAGTCTGTGATTGGTGCGATTTCGTCCAACCGCACTGTTGCAATTGTTCGTGAGAGAAGAGCAACCTGCCCTTCTGGGCCAATTCGGAATGGCTGTGGTTCGGTTCAAAGGGAAAAGCTCGCCATCTTCCTCGTCAGGAAGAAATCCAGGTCTCACGATGCCACAAACAAACCTCGCCAGCACGCTTCTAATGTTCAACTCTCAGAGAGGATCTTGTCTGCTTCATCCGCACCCGTGAAGATCGCGATGGTTCCAAAGTCCAAAATGTTCAACAAATCAGGTCCGTTTCTCCAAGGTCCATGCAGATCTCCACTATGGATATTTGCTCAATTTATCAAGTTTATGGTTATTTTCCAGCAACAAGCTTGACGGTGAAAAATGGTCTCGTGCACCTCCGTCTCTCTCTGTGTCTGAGCAAATGTGACGGTACAGAGCAGGGGAAGGCGGGGCTTGTTCCCTCCTAACCAGTAGGGGTGTTGAATGTACTCTTTGGGGTTTTATTCTTATATTTATATCATTTATCTTTTATTATGGATTTACTTCAGCTCAACTCAGTGATTAACAGAGTAATTATAAATCTCAACTAGAAAGCGAAAATTTCCGAAGAAATTTTAAGTGTGCCTATGCTATTGCCGGATCAGATGTATGAACAAATCAGGATGTATGCGGTTTGAGCAAAAAACTGCTGAGTTTTAAGCAGAGAGTCATCAGCTGTTCCTGTGCTCAGCTGTTAGGGCTGGTTTCTATAGTAACTCCTGTGAATGGCAGGAGGGGATGGGACACACACACACACACACACTCTGCAGTTAGGGTCAGACAGAGAGATGGGCAAACAGGAATTAAGCTCCGAAACAAATGCTTGCCAAGAGAAAACTGTAGGTCTGATTGCAATAATTCTTTCACCGTGAGTGGCAGGAACTTCCAGACTACAACATATTAAATTTTCATGCCTGTAGAGTGTATTATACTGACGTGGTGACAGTGTAAAGACACCCTTCGATGTTAAGTTTGAGCTGAAAATTGAAAGCAGTTTTTGAATGGTTGTCTATGGGGGACAGAGAGGGAGGAGACTGCGCTTTGATGGTATTTGTGAGAAAACCGTAAATCTGATCTTGATAAGAAACACATTGGATGAAAGAAGACAACGATAGCTACGTTTTGATGTATAAATGATAGATGTAGGGCAAACAGTTTGGGTGGGACAGGACGAGAAAGACAAATTTTTTAAATTATTCTCCACACTCTGGTTTTTTGGCAGTTGACAGTGGGGCGAACATTCCGTGAAAATCCCAATTTTCCTAAAACTTAAACTGCTCTTGTGAAACAACCGTAAAAGATATCGCAACGAGGATTTGGTCAATAAAAGTCCAAAATCTTGTGACCCATTTAAAGTTTAAATGACATTTCTACGACAAAGTATGGCCGAGCGGTAGGCCTTCAAAGTGGCCTGGGTTGGCGCCTTTTTTTGGGCCGTTCCCAATCGAAATGAATGGGGAAAAATGGGGTCTTTTTTTGGGAATTTTGGGAAAACCGTGCGACGAATCCCTACCAAAAGTCATAGCACCCTATTCCCGATTGAGCCGCACGAAACGGTGTAACATACGTGGGGGTCGTCTCAAAGCTGCGGGCCGTGAAAAAGTTCATAATTTCAGGCGGAAGAAAAATAATAACTAGAAAATTTGCATTTCCTGCGAAAATGCTGTGTGGATGCCTTAACGCTGAAGCTGTCTGCTTAAAAGCTGAAAAAGCTGAAAAGTTGCAAAAAGTTGTATGGTGGTGAAAAAAAAAAAAATTTCACCCTGAGTAGGATTCGAACCTGGCCCTGCCAGACTCAGAGCAGCTACTCATCTCACTGACCCAAACTCATTTACACCAAGAAGAGGTGGACAGACTGACAATTCTGCTGAAATGAGCAGAAGCTGCTGAGAATTGTGCTGATAAGAGGTGAAAAGGCTGAAAATTGTGCAAAAAAGAGGTGAATCAGCAGAATTTCTGCAGAAAAGAGGCAAAGAAGCAGAAAGTTGCGCTAAAAAGAGGTGAATCAGCAGAGTTTCTGCTGAAAAGAGGTTTTTTTTCTGAAAACAGCCAAAAAACCTGGAATTTGTGCTGAAAAGGGGTGAAAAAAATGAAAATTTTGCTAAAAAGTGGTGAGGAAGCTAAAGTATACCAAATCAAAGTATTTGTGCCAAAACATAGTATTTCTGCCATATTGTGGTATTTGTGCAACAAAAGTTACTACATTACAACATGAATACGGATTAAAGATGAAAGAAACTGGCAACAAATTCCTCCACTACAAACCAGTCTGATACCGCTGTGCAGTGTTCACGTTTACTAAGGCACTACCCAAAAGACGCCACAAGAGGGCACTCCAACACAAGAGATGACCTATGTACACTGATGCACTTAGTAACAGTCAGCCTCCTACTTTGCCACTACGTAATACAGCGGAAATACAGTAGCAGAAATACAATGTTTTTGCAGAAACATTGTAATTTCACTCAAATACTATGAAATAGCAGTAATACTATGATTTGGCAGAAATACTATGTTTCAGTACAAATACTATGACAAAGGAGAAATACTATGACTTAGAAGTAATACTATAACAAAAGGGATTCCTCAAAATACTATGAAATTGCAGTAATTCTATGATTTGGCAGAAATACTGTACTCCGTACAAATACAATGCTTTGGTAAAAATACTATATTTTGATTTTAACTCTATGATTTGAAAAAGATGAAAGCATTGAAAAAGGTGAAAAGGCTGAAATGAGCAGAAAAGAGATGAATCAGCAGAATTTCTGCAGAAAAGAGGCAAAGAAGCAAAACGTTGCGCTCAAAAGAGGTGAATGAGCAGAATTTCTGCTGAAAAGAGGCAAAGAAGCAGAACGTTGCGCTGAAAAGAGGTGAATGAGCAGAATTTCTGCTGAAAAGAGGCAGAATTTCGGCTGAAAAGAGGCAGAAGGTTCTGTATGTAGAAAAAGAAACACGATAAACCATGTGTGAAATAAATAAAGAAATGAAATGAAAGAACAACCTGATTCTGCTCAAATTCACAAATCAGAGCTACTGCCTCTGTCTGCTTCATTAGGCTGGGTACTTGAATGTATTTCGGTCTATATTAGAAAAGCTGCTAAAATTATAAAACTTTGCAGAATTGTAATAAATGATCAATATAAATGACAGGTCTGTGATAGTGTTTAAATTTGTAATGAAAAAAAAAATGTTGAAGCAAGGTGGGATTGAACCCAGGACCTTTGAGGTGCAGAGCCGTGTCATTACTGATTGCGCCATCTGGCAAGGGGGCGGGCGGCTGAAAAACAAATAGATCAGCAATAAGAAATAGATCGCGGTGAGAGGCGAAAAGCGCCGTTTTTTGGAGTTACAAAACGTCGTGTAACTCAAAAACTAGGAGGACTAGCAGAATAATTCTTGTACTGGGTGAATCAGCGGACTTTGGTGTATTTTGACTGCGATTTTCATAGCTCTTTGTACCTCTGTCGCGGAGATATGACGAGAGAAGAAACGGCTTCATTTTCAGAGTGTGAGAACTGAGAGGAGGACAGATTTCCACCCCTCAAACAAACGTAATTTATGGCTCAACGGTAAGATGAATGTAAAAACTGCTTCCACTGTGAGTGTCAGGAGTGTCTGAAGATATATTGGCACAAGCCTCATGTCCTAACTTTGTTTTGTTAAAGAGATGTGACGATTTGAAAATCCCTCTCATTAGAGAATTTCAGCTCTGAATTTCAAAACCTCCACATAGACTTTGAATGGGGATTTGTCACACCTTGTGTCACTTCGAGGCAAATTGCAAAAAAACGGTAAATCTCACAATAAAGATAGTAACATTGTCTGAAAGCCAGCAAAAATACCTACGTTTTGATGTATAATTTCCCAGATAGCAAGGAAACATTGAAACAATGTTGAGTCAATATCAGGCGACGTCATTGAAGCAACGTTGAAGTGTGACGTTGACCCAACATCACTCTTGCACCCATTTTTAACGTTGAAACAACGTCAGGTTTTGATGTTGAATCAATGTTGAAACCTGACATTGATTCGACGTTATATTTTCTAACACTGTTGACATTGAAACAATGTCAGATTCTGATATTGAAACACTGTTGAGCTATGGTATTGATTTTCCACCTCTTTCGCACAGTTGTTTTATTGAAAAAAAACCCCAAAAAAAACAAAAAAGGTCAATAGACATGTATCATTTGCAAAATACTTTATTAAAAGACAAAGTTTCCTATTTACATTTCTATGTTTCACGTCACTTTTTATTATTTACTCCGGGATGGGGATGGATGATGTGCCCCCTGCGCGCCACCCGCACGATCTGGAGCATATCTGAGCCATTTCTGGACTGCTTGAGCAAAGACCAACTCAGACATAGAGTTCGCCCCTACCTGCTGCGCCAGGCCATCTAGGACAAAAATAGACACACACACAAAAAAACAAAGACAAAAAAAAGGGAATTAGAGCACATGAATAAGCTCTTGTTAATTGTCTTCAGCAGGGAGAAAGTATGTAAACTCCTAGGCTGATAAACATGAAAGTCACCAGGCGGAAATCAGCAAACTGCCGCATTTGATTCCCAAAGAGCTATAAGCTGAAAATGTGACATGTCTTAGCATGGTGTGCCATGTATCCTTTAAAAAAAAGAAAGAAAAAGAAAACATGGGGTCCTCGGGCTGTACAAAGTGTACAACCTGAGGACAAAACAAGCCGAAGACCAAAGACTATCTCCAGATTAACCGGACATGAAAGTCTTGTTATTAAGAAAGACAAAGTAATATAGCAAAAAACAGACATAGGAAATGTGAAACGCACCCAGCACATCAATTGATCCCTTTATTGTTCACTTTAGGCTCATAAAACTACAATAAATGTTAAAACTTACCAAATATGCATCTGCACAGCGCTGTCTCTTTAAATGCCCTTTTTTGCTTTGTCTGGTCCTTGGTTTTTTTCCCCCTGCCCAGTTGAGTACAGAGGCCAGCTCCTTTGTAATGGCATAAACCATTACACGGCGGACTCGCACCTCCAGTGTGGTCCAGCAGCACCAATCAAGCATAAGCGTCTCACCTATAGACACATTTTATGAGATGGAATTAGCATGTCTCATGTCTTAAATGTGTATGCAAGTGCTTGTGTGTTTACTTCATGTAATTGATGATAGAAACATGTCATTTAGTTTTCCCTAAAGCCTGATTTTCAAGTCATACAAAGAATAAACCAAAGTATTGGCAGTACAATGTATTTCTATTCCTTTTGTTGGATATTCATTTGTTAGTTCTTGTAACTGCTAAAAGTGTTTACTAGTTTTTGCCTGTCACATATATTTGTTATACCATGTAAACTGTGAAATTCCAAGATTTTCAAACTTGCCTTGTAATAGTGACCTCACAGAGTCTCTGGAATCTACAGAAAAAAATAAATCACAACAAGATGACATTCAGGAGTATAAATTGGGGTTTTTTAGATAAGAGTACAATGACATTGTGATGCAGCTTTAAAGCTTTTTTAAAAGCATACCATCTATAGGGAAGACATCAGACTCTGCATGCTGGCGAGATCGCAAAGCTGTGTCGGTTTGTGCCGGAGTGGCGAAAGGTGCGGAAGCTGGGAGGGGCATTATGATGGTTGCTATCAGTGGGCTGGGGGAAGAGTGCGGAGTGATGAGGGCTGTTTAGAAAAAGATAATTTTTAAGTATTTAAGAATACAGACAACTTGTCAAAAGTTTCCTCGTGTCAGACACAGATATGTACACAGACACTAGACAGTATTTTATTACCTGGTATTTTCACTCGAGGGGCCTGGGGAAACCGTTTTTTGTAGGCTGCTCATCCTCTGAGTCCGTATATGTGTACAGGGATTTGGTCTAAAGAAAAGAAATTAAAAACGGTCTTAAGTAATTGTAAATATGCTTTTGGCATATTGTTTCCTAAAGTTAGTTTGATTTCTAACAACACACACAGGAAACAGAGACGTGCAAGAAGGTACAGTATACAATGAATTTTTGAAGTGCACAAGTGTACACTGCTTTGCATTTTAAAAAGTTTACAAACTTCCACTTTTGGACTATATTATGTGGTGATATTGCAGTATGCATGCACCACAGATATGTATAAAAGACAAGATCATAAATTCTTAACAATCAAAGATATGTTTGTGAATAAAAAGGTTTTACTTGTGCTTTCTTTTAAGACTAGTCTGGGTTTCTTCTTCGGACTGAAGGTCAGGCGTATCACAGCGTTCACGTGGATATCTCTGAAGACTGCGTTCTGCTTCGTGAAATGTGCCCTGAAATACAAACACAATGTACGGCCAGACATACATTACGTGTGGACAAAAGGTGCAAACGCATAGAAAAATCAGCGGTTTCAAAAATACGCTGGTACGTGTGGACGTAGCCTTATTCATTATTCAAGGCACAAGCGGAAAGTCATGTGCGGCGTGCAGCGTACAGTCACGTGGGCATGCTGCGTGAGCATTCAAACTGAGTCTAAAGTTTTCGTGTGCGAATTGAAGCGGGTGCTCTCCAATCATCAAAAGTAACAAAGTAATTGAACACGTTTATACAGTTAACTTTACGTTTATCAATCATATATCACAGATTTAGAATTTTTGTAGTACTAAGCAACTACAGAGCGAAAGTCTGGGTCAAGCGCCGGCGGCGGCAAGAACAAAGGAAACCTCAAGCGTTAAAGCTAGCTTTGTAAGGAATATAACGAAGAAATTATGAAACGAAAATGTTTTCTTTGTTGATATACTTTGTTCGCAGTGCAATTTATTTGTTGCGGATTGTAAGAAGTAGACACAATTTCGGGCTCCCACATTTTGTGGGAGCAACGTAAATAACAGTAAGAAAAACGAGTTTTTACTGTTATTCAAATGCAAACATGGAAATAACGAGTAGGAAAAAAAAATCATTCATTCTTACCTTATACTAATCGTGGTGCAGGCCAGTGCAGTGCATGAACTGATGCCTTCTCCGGTCAATTCCGCTGAGAGTAAATCAAATGTGCCGCTCTACTGTAGAAGACAATCCTGGGGGATGTACCAATGTGAGAGGGTGCTGCGGAATAGTCCAAGTGATCGCTGCTTTAATTTCCCGGTCAACTATACATAAATTGCACGTAGACACGATATTTTAAAGCTGGTGAACTAGACCAAGTCATTGATAACAAGTGAACAATAAATCTACTTTCTCTGGTACTTTATACCCGATCAGTTGCAATGCAATTTAATGCTCAACTACAAATCGATGGTTTTGATGGTGACCGGAGCGAATGATCGTCAACTATAAATAGAGCGTTTTCTCGACGTTGTTGTTGTCACCTGGTCGACTATAAATAGATCAAATATCAATGACAAAAAAACAACGGTGAATCAACATCGTTACAACGTCTCTATAGTAAGACCGTCGGTTTACCACAGTATTTCAATGTTGTTACAACATTGGCATTTCAACCCCGACCATATACGACGGTTCGGATGAAAAATCAACATAGATTCAATGTCGTCTTGCTATCTGAATTTCTGCTGAAAAGAGGCAAAGAAGCAGAACGTTGCGCTGAAAAGAGGTGAATGAGCAGAATTTCTGCTGAAAAGAGGCAGAATTTCGGCTGAAAAGAGGCAGAAGGTTCTGTATGTAGAAAAAGAAACACGATAAACCATGTGTGAAATAAATAAAGAAATGAAATGAAAGAACAACCTGATTCTGCTCAAATTCACAAATCAGAGCTACTGCCTCTGTCTGCTTCATTAGGCTGGGTACTTGAATGTATTTCGGTCTATATTAGAAAAGCTGCTAAAATCATAAAACTTTGCAGAATTGTAATAAATTATCAACATAAATTACAGGTCTGTGATAGTGTATAAATTTGTAGTGAAAAAAAAACATGTGGCCCAAGGTGGGATTGAACCCACGACCTTTGAGCTGCAGAGCCGTGTCATTACTGATTGCGCCACCTGGGAAGGGGCGCTCGGCTCAAAAACATAGACAAAATAGATCGCGGTGAGCGCGAAAGCGCCGTTTTTGAGTTACAAAACGTCGTGTAACTCAAAAAGTAGGAGGGCTAGCAGCATAATTCTTGTACTGGGTGAATCAGCGGACTTTGGTGTATTTCGACTGCGATTTTCATAGCTCTTTGTACCTCCGTCGCGGAGATATGACGAGAGAAGAAACGGCTTCATTTCCAGAGTTTGAAGACTGAGAGAAGGACAGATTTCCACCCTCAAACAAACGTAATTCATTGCTCAACGGTAAGATGAATGTAAAAACTGATTCCACTGTGAGTGTCAGCAGTGTCTGAAGATATATTGGCACAAGCCTCATGTCCTAACTTTGCTTTGTTCAAGAGATATGGCGATTTGAAAATGCCTCCCGTTACAGAATTTCAGCTCTGAATTTCAAAACCTCCCATAGACTTTGAATGGGAAGTAACCAGACCATGTGTCACTTGAGACAATTTTGAAAAAAACGGTAAATCTCACAATAAAGATAGTAACATTGTCTGAAAGCCAGCAAAAATACCTACGTTTTGATGTATAATTTGTGGAGGTTGAGTGGAAATTGAGCGAGTAGCAAGAAGTTGTTCAGACATGAAGAGAAAATTCAGAACAGACCAGCACACACTCTGAGTTAATTGCATAGCAACCATAGCAACGCATGTATTTTCTGAAAAATCACAAAGCTGCAACTGAAAACTTAAAGAGGTATAAAATGAAAACCGTAGAAGATCTGAAAAAGCTGAATCACACAGGAATAACCCAATAATCTGAGAACATTTTAAAATTTGAATGGAGTTTCTAGGTGAAAGTATGAGGAAGCAGTTAAGTTTCAAAACCAAGCAAGTTTTAGCAGAACTGTGGAGGTTTCCCATTCATTTCAATGGGACAAATTAAAGGAAAAAAGTGTAATATTTTAAAAAGTATAATAGTAATAAACACCAAAAGTCATAGCAGTCGTTAGCAGAAAGAGCAGAACAGTTTAGAGTTTGAACTGAGAAAATCGGCTGAAAACTGAGGGAGTAGTTAAGTGCCGAAAAACGTACGGAAGCAACTTTAAGAATACTAGAAAAACTAGAAAAATTTGCATTTCCTGCGAAAATGCTGTGTGGATGCCTTTACGCTGAAGCTGTCTGCTGAAAAGATGAAAAAGATGAAAAGTTGCAAAAAGTTGTATGGTGGTGAAGAAACTGAAAATTCCGCTGAAAACAAGTGAAGAAGGAGAGATTTTTGCTTAAAAGTGGTGAAAAGCAAAAAATTCTACTGCAAAGGGGTAAAGACGGCGAAATTTTGCTAAAAAAGTGGTGAAAGAAAACCCCCTATGTTGCCATGAGCAGGATTCGAACCCGGCCCTCCTGGTCTCAAGGCAGCTACTCATCTCACTGAGCCAAACTCATTCTCCCAATGAAGAGGTGGAGAGACTGACACTTTTGCTGAAATGAGCAGAAGCTGCTGAGAATTGTGCTGATAAGAGGAGAAAAGGCTGAAAATTTTGCAGAAAAGAGGTGAATCAGCAGAATTTCTGCAGAAAAGAGGTAAAGAAGCAGAAAGTTGCACTGAAAAGAGATGAATCAGCAGAATTTCTGCTCAAAAGTGTTTTTTCTGAAAACAGCTGAGATTTGCGCTAATAAGAGGTGAAAAGGCTGAAAATTTTGCAGAAGAGGTGAATAAGCAGAATTTTCAGCAGAATTCTGCCGAAAAGATGTTTTTGCTGAAAATACCTGAAAAAGCAGGGACTTGTGCTGAAAAGTGGTGAAAAAAAAATATTGCCGTGAGCAGGATTTGAACCTGGCCCGCCTGGTCTCAAGGCAGCCACTCATCTCACTGAGCCAAACTCACTCTTGCAAAGAAAAGGTGGAGAGACTCATAATTCTGCTGAAATGAGCAGAAGCTGCTCAAACTTCTGCAGAAAAGAGGTGAATCAGCAGAATTTCTGCTGAAAAGAGGTAAAACAACCTGTTTCTGCTCAAATTCACCAATCAGAGGTACTGCCTCTGTCTGCTTCATCAGGTGGGTACTTGTATGTATTTCTGCCATGGAGCATTAACAAGAATCTGAGGTCCATATTAGAAAAGCTGCTAAAATCATAAAGCGTGCGCTGAAAAGAGATGAATCAGCAGAGTTTCTGCTGAAAAGAGTTGGTTTTTTTTTTCTGAATACAGCCAAAAGGCTGGAATTTGTGCTGAAAAGGGGTGAAAAAATGAAAATTTTGCTGAAAAGGGTGAAGAAGCTGAAGAAGCTAAAGTATACTAAATCAAAGTATTTGTGCCAAAACATAGTGTTTCTGCCATATTGTGGTACTACTACATTACAACATGAATACGGATTAAAGATGAAAGAAACTGGCAACAAATTCCTCCGCTACAAACCAGTCTGATACCACTTCTTTGCAGTGTTCACTAAGGCACTACCCAAAAGGCGCCACAAGAGGGCACTCCAACACAAGAGATGAGCAGAATTTCTGCTGAAAAGAGGCAGAAGGTTCTGTATGTAGAAAAAGAAACACTGTTGAACCATGTGTGAAATAAATAAAGAAATGAAATGAAAGAACAACCTGGTTCTGCTCAAATTCACCAATCAGAGGTACTGCCTCTGTCTGCTTCATCAGGCTGTGTACTTGTTTCTGCCATGGGCGTTAACAAGAATCTGAGGTCCATATTAGAAAAGCTGCTAAAATTATAAAACTTTGCAGAATTGTAATAAATTAGCAATATAAATTACAGGTCTGTGATAGTGTATAAATTTGTAGTGAAAAAAAAAAAACGTGGACCAAGGTGGGATTGAACCCACGACCTTTGGGCTGCAGAGCCGTGTCATTACTGATTGCGCCACCTGGACAGGGGGCGGCGGTCCGAAAGACAGATACTTGGGCAGTCAGAAAATAGATCGCAGTCGAGGCGAAAACGCCGTTTTTGGAGTTACAAAGCGTCGTGTAACTCAAAAACTAGGAGGGCTAGCAGCATAATTCTTGTACTGGGTGAATCAGCGGACTTTGGTGTATTTTGACTGCGATTTTCATAGCTCGTTCTACCTTCGTCCTAGTTAAGTGCCAAAAAGTGTACGGAAGCAACTAGAGGAATAATAAAGAATAAAGAGAAACAGGAACTCAATAGTGTGGAAGCCCTTTAGGGCATCCACACAATAAAGAGAAACAGGAACTCAATAGTGTGGAAGCCCTTTAGGGCATCCACACAATAAAGAATAAAGAGAAACAGGAACTCAATAGTGTGGAAGCCCTTTAGGGCATCCACACAAAGAGAAACAGGAACTCAATAGTGTGGAAGCCCTTTGGGGCATCCACACAATAAAGAATAAAGAGAAACAGGAACTCAATAGTGTGGAAGCCCTTTAAGGGCATCCACACAATAAAGAATAAAGAGAAACAGGAACTCAATAGTGTGGAAGCCCTTTAAGGGCATCCACACAATAATAATAAAGAATAAAGAGAAACAGGAAAACAATTGTGTGGAAGCCCTTTAGGGCATCCACACAATAAAGAATAAAGAGAAACAGGAACACAATAGTGTGGAAGCCCTTTTAGGGCATCACACAATTGCATTTCTCTTGCGAAAATGCTGTGTGGATGCCTTAACGCTGAAGCTGTCTGCTGAAAAGATGAAAAAGATGAAAAGTTGCAAAAAGTTGTATGGTGGTGAAAAAAAAAAACGTTGCCCTGAGCAGGATTCGAACCTGGCCCTCTTAGTCTCAAGGAGGATACTCATCTCACTAAGCCAAAGTCACTCTCAATAAGTTAAACTCATTCTCACAAAAAAGAGATGGAGAGACGGACAATTCTGCTGAAATGAGCAGAAGCTGCTGAGAATTGTGCTGATAAGGGGTGAAAAGGCTGAAAATTTTGCAGAAAAGAGGTGAATCAGCAGAATTTCTGCAGAAAAGAGGCAGAACAACCTGGTTCTGCTCAAATTCACCAATCAGAGGTACTGCTTCTGTCTGCTTCATCAGGCTGTGTACTTGTATGTATTTCTGCCATGGAGCGTTAACAAGAATCTGAGGTCTATATTTTATAGCACACATTAGCAGAAATAGCAGAATGTTTTTAAAAGTTTGAACATAGTATTTATAATATAACATAGTCTTTCTTCTAAATCATAATATTTGATCCAAATGATAGTATTTCTGCCAAATCACAGTATTTCTGGTAAATCACAGTGTTTGTGCCAAATCACAGTATTTGTACCAAATCATAGCACTTGTGACAAATCATAGTTGTTAGCTGAATCTGTGCTAAAACATAGCATTTCTGCTAAAACGTAGTATTTATACTAAATAATATTTTTTCTTACAAATCATAGCATTTGTGCTGAAACATAGAAAATTCTGCCAAATCATAGTATTTGAGCCAAATCATACAATTTGTGCTGAAACATTATGTATAATTTATGATTTAGCAGAAACACTGGGACTTGGTAGAAATACTATGATTTACATGAAATACTTTGACTTAGCAGAAATACTATAATCTAGCAAAAAGTACTACAGCATAGCAGAAAATCTATCATTGAGCAAAATTACTAGGATTTAGCAGAAATACTATGATTTGGCACAAATACTATGTTTTAGCACAAAAAATATGTTTTGGCTCAAAAACTTTATTTTGCAGTTATACTATGATTTGGAAGAAATACTATGTTTTGGAAGAAATACTATGCTTTGGAACATATACCATGATTTGGCAGAAATACTATGAGCAGTAATAATACAACATAGCAGAAATACTATTACTTGGGTGAATGCTATTGTTTGGCACAAACACTATGATTTAGCACTGTACAGAATGGTGTACGTCAGTTTAATGCTGGGTGGTGCTGCAATAGTAGCTATCCTTGGTCAGAAGGAGTTGTATGGTGGTGAAAAAAAAATGTCACCCTGAACAGGATTCGAACCTGGCCCTCCTGGGCACAAGGCGGCTACTCATCTCACTGTGCCAAATTCAGTCTCACAAGGTAAGAGATGGAGAGACTGACAATTATGGTGAAATGAGCAGAAACTGCTGAGAATTGTGCTGATAAGAGGTGAAAAGGCTGAAAAGAGGTGAATCAGCAGAATTTCTGCAGAAAAGAGGCAAAGAAGCAGAAACTTGCGCTGAAAAGAGATGAATCAGCAGAGTTTCTGCTGAAAAGAGTTTTTTTTTTTCTGAAAACAGCCAAACAAGCTGGAATTTGTGCTGAAAAGGGGTGAAAAAATTGAAAATTTTGCTGAAAAGGAGTGAAGAAGGTAAAGTATACCAAATCAAAGTATTTGTGCCAAAACATAGTGTTTCTGCCATATTGTGGTATTACTACATTACAACATGAATACGGATTAAAGATGAAAGAAACTGGCAACAAATTCCTCCACTACAAACCAGTCTGATACTACTTCTTTGCAGTGTTCACGTTTACTAAGGCACTACCCAAAAGGCGCCACAAGAGGGCACTCCAACACAAGAGATGAGCAGAATTTCTGCTGAAAAGAGGCAGAAGGTTCTGTATGTAGAAAAAGAAACACTGTTGAACCATGTGTGAAATAAATAAAGAAATGAAATGAAAGAACAACCTGGTTCTGCTCAAAGTCACCAGTCAGAGGTACTGCCTCTGTCTGCTTCATCAGGCTGTGTACTTGTTTCTGCCATGGAGCGTTAACAAGAATCTGAGGTCCATATTAGAAAAGCTGCTAAAATCATAAAACTTTGCAGAATTGTAATAAATTAGCAATATAAATTACAGGTCTGTGATAGTGTATAAATTTGTAGTGAAAAAAAAAAACGTGGACCAAGGTGGGATTGAACCCACGACCTTTGAGCTGCAGAGCCATGTCATTACTGATTGCGCCACCTGGAAAGGGGGCGGCGGTCTGAAAGACAGATACTTGGGCAGTCAGAAAATAGATCGCGGTGAGAGGCGAAAAACACCGTTTTTTGGAGTTACAAAACGTCGTGTAACTCAAAAACTAGGAGGGCTAGCAGCATAATTCTTGTACTGGGTGAATCAGCGGACTTTGGTGTATTTTGACTGCGATTTTCATAGCTCTTTCTACCTCTGTCGCGGAGCTATGACGAGAGAAGAAACGGCTTCATTTCCAGAGTTTGAAGACTGAGAGGAGGACAGATTTCCACCCCTCAAACAAACGTAATTCAGTGCTCAACGGTAAGATAATTGTAAAAACTGCTTCCACTGTGAGTGTCAGCAGTGTCTGAAGATATATTGGCACAAGCCTCATGTCCTAACTTTGCTTTGTTAAAGAGATATGGCGATTTGAAAATGCCTCCCGTTACAGAATTTCAGCTCTGAATTTCAAAACCTCCCCATAGACTTTGAATGGGGAGTTGTCAGACCTTGTGTCACTCCGAGACAAATTGCGAAAAAACGGTAAATCTCACAATAAAGATAGTGACATTTTCTGAAAGCCAGCAAAAATACCTACGTTTTGATGTATAATTTGTGGGGGTTGAGTGGAAATTGAGCGAGTAGCAAGAAGTTGTTTAGACATGAAGAGAAAATTCAGAACGGACCAGCACTCACTCTGACTTAATTGCATAGCAACCATAGCAACGCATGTATTTTCTGAAAATCACAATTTTGCAACTGAAAACTTAAAGAGAGATAAGATTAAAACGGTAGAAGATCTGAAAAAGCTGAATCAGACAGGAATAGCCCAATAATCTGAGAACATTTTAAAGTTTGAATGGAGTTTCTAGGTGAAAGCATGAGAACGTAGTTAAGTTTGAAAGACAAGCAAGTTTTAGCAGAATTGTGGAAGTTTCCCATTCATTTCAATGGGACAAATTAAAGGAAAAAAGTGTAATATTTTAAAAAGTATAAGAGTAATAAACACCAAAAGTCATAGCTGGAATTAGCAGAAAGAGCAGAACAGTTTAGAGTTTGAACTGAGAAAATCGGCTGAAAACTGAGGGAGTAGTTAAGTGCCGAAAAACGTACGGAAGCAACTTGCAGAATAATAAAGAACTAGAAAAATTTGCATTTCCTGCGAAAATGCAGTGTGGATGCTGTAATGCTGAAGCTGTCTGCTGAAACTAGCAGAAAAAGCTGAAAAGTTGCAGAATTTGTAAAAACTTTGCAGAAGCAAAGGAACTTTGCTAAAATGTAATAACTTAGCAGAACTGCAATATCTTAGAGGAAACATAATACTTGGCAGAAATACAATAGCATAGCAGAACTTAGCAGAAATATTGTCACTTACCAGAAACACGATAACTTCTCAAAAATACAAGAATTTAGGAGAAATAGTATAAGATAACAGAAAGAATATATTTAGCCAAACATTCTTAAACATTACAGAAATACTATGATTTAGAAAAACAGTATAACATAGCAGAAATGCTGCGATTTACCAGAGACACTGTAATATACTATTAATATTGAAATTTTTTTAAAAAAATACCAGGTTTTAGCACAAATACTGTAATTTGACAGAAATACTATCATTTGGCAGAAATACTATGTTTCAGCAGAAATACTCTGGTTTAGCACAAATATTATAACATAGCAGTAATACAATTATATAGCAGAAATGCTATATTTAGAAAGAAAAATATAATATAGTAGAAATACTATGATTTAGCAGAAATACTGTAATCAGCACATATAGTATAACATGACAGAAATTCCTCCACTTAGTAGTAATACTGTAACATAAAACAAATGTTATGATTTGGCACAAAAACCATAATTTGGCAAAATACTATGATTTAGCAGAAATACTATGATTGAGCAGAAGTACTAAGATGTAGTAAAAGTACTTTGATTTAACAGAAATACAATTATGGAGGAGTAGTACTTTAAAATGGGAGAAATATTGATACACACACACATACACAGAGCCTAAAGGGAACAGTATTTGTGCCATGGAGTGTTAACAAGAATCTGAGGTCCATATTAGAAAAGCTGCTAAAATCATAAAAGGTTGCAGAATTGTAATAAATAATGAATATGAATTAGTGGTCTGTGATAGTGTATTAATTTGTAGGGAAAAAACACATGTTGCCCTAGGTGTAATTGAACCCACGACCTTTGGGTTGCAGACCTGTGTCATTACCAACTGCGCCACTGGGTAAGAGAGCGAGCGCCTGGAAAACAGGGTGATGAGCAGTCAGAATCAGATTGCGGTGAGAGGCAAAAAACGCCGTTTTTTGCAGTTACAAAACGTCGTGTAACTCAAAAACTAGGTGGACTAGAAGCATAATTCTTGTACTGGGTGAATCAGCGTACTTTCGTGTACTTTGACTGTGATTTGCATTGCTCTTTGTACATCTGTCGCTGAGATATGACGAGAGAAGAAAGGGCAGACCTCAGATATGATTGGCTGGCTGGGAAGCCGTGCAGGCCCTGATATGTAAATTTTATATGTATCAGTCCTCACAGAGGATTAGCTGCCTGGGGACCTGGCAGAAATATATACAAATAGTATGATTAAGCATAAATACTACATTTAGTAGAAATACTATGTTTTAGCACAAATACTATAAAATGGCAGAAATACTATAATTAAGCAGAAATACTATATTTGGCAGAAACACTATATTTAGTACAAATCTTATGAAATAGCAGAAAGAGTATGATTTAGCAGAAATGCTGTATTTAGCACAAATCTGATAAAATAGCAGACATAGTATGATTTTGCAGAAATGCTGTATTTAGCACAAATCTGATAAAATAGCAGACATAGTATGATTTTGCAGAAATGCTGTATTTAGCACAAATACTGAAAAGCAGCAGAAATGCTATGACTCAACACAATAGTAATAACTTAAATAGAAAAATTGGAAAAGCAAAATGGACAGCTGAAAGAATCCTGAACATGCTAAGGGTCCCTCAAATGTAATTGTTAAATGAAAAAAATCAGCAAAAAAAAGTATAACAGTGACACAATCACAAATATGGACACATATGGAAACACACATGCACAGAGAGACACACACAGGATCAAATTCAGTCAACCAGTCTAAATATATTGAATTTAAATCATATAATAAGATGCTCCCATAAAAACTCTCTCTCGCCTCCTTTCTCTCTCTCTCTGTCACACACACACACACACACACACACACACACACACACATAGGGAGAGACAAGCAAGTTTCTAGGTCAGTCAAGCAGCCTGGGAGCTGCTAAATTTGAATCCACCAATCAGAGAGACTGTGTACTTTTTCCCGCCAAAACAGGTGCAGCCGTTTTTACACACTCAGCACAGAGAGAGACAGGATTTCTGCAGTGTATTTCTCATAGTGAGGATTCCTCTCAAACAAATGGCCATAATTTCCTAACCGTAGGGGCTAGAACGGTCATTCTTACACCGCTTTGTTCAGAAGAGATGGGGAATCTTCAAGTGTTAAGAATTTATCATTAAAATATGAATTATTAAAGATATTTGAGTTGTAGTGCACCATAACTGAGTAGAGGCGAAGCAAAACTGCCTTGACCTGCCCTCAAACAACGCTTTCTAACTCTAAATCTATTTGGAGTATCGATATAATTCTTTCACCGTAAGAGACAGCAGGCTTTGGTGAACACTCATGGAAATTTTCAGGTCTTTGTGGAAATCTATCAAAAGATATGACGAGAGAAAAAAAGTGGTTCATTTCAGAGTTTGAAAGCTGAAGAAATCTGAGCGAAGGACGAATTTCCTACCCTCAAACAAGTCTAACTCATTTCAGAACGGTAATAGGTGAGAAAAAAATTCTTGAATTGTGAGCGTCAGGAGTGT
Source organism: Oreochromis aureus (assembly GCF_013358895.1). NCBI lineage: Eukaryota > Metazoa > Chordata > Actinopteri > Cichliformes > Cichlidae > Oreochromis > Oreochromis aureus. The sequence continues at coordinate 125,509,062 of NC_052944.1, read as the reverse complement.
CTGAAGATATACTGGGGACAAGCCTCATGTTTTAACTTCGCTTCGTTAAGGAGATATGACGATTCGAATATGCCTCTCATTAGAGAAATCAAGCGATGATTTTGAACAAACTCTCCATTGACTTTCTATGGAGAGTTTTCTGACTTTGTGTTGGTCTGAGGAGATTTGCCAAAATTCTATAAATCTCACAACAATGATAGTGACATTTTCTGAAAGCCAGCAAAAATACCTACGTTTTGATGTATAATTTGTGTGGGTTGAGTGAAAATTGAGCGAGTAGCAAGAAGTTGTTCGGACATGAAGAGAAAATTGCCAAAGGTACAGTGGCTCACTTAGAACCAACTGCATAGCAACCATAACAACGCATGTATTTTGTGAAAAATCACAAAGATGAAACTCAAATCTTAAAGAGGATAAGATGAAAACGGTAACAGATATGAAAAAGCTGAATCATTCATGAATAGCCCAATAATTTGTGAACATTTTAAAATTTGAATGGTTGTTCTAGGCGAAAGTATGAGAAAGTAGTTAAGTTTCAAAAAGAGTAAGTTTTAGCAGAATTTATGGAAGTTTCCCATTCATTTCAATGGGACAAATTAAAGGAAAAAAGCTTAATATTTTAAAAAGTATAAGAGCAGAAAATAGCAAAAGTCATAGCAGGAATTAGCAAAAATAGCAGAATAGTTTAAAATTTGAACGGTGAAAATCGGCTGAAAATTGTGGAAGTAGTTAACGGACTAAAAAACGACGGAAGCAACTTGAAGAATAACTAGAAAAATTTGCATTTCCTGCGAAAATGCAGTGTGGATGCTTTAAAGCTGAAGCTGTCTGCAAAAACTAGCTGAAAAAGCTGAAAAGTTGCAGAAATTGTAAAAACTTTGCAGAAGCAAAGGAACATTGCTAAAATGTAATAACTTAGCAGAACTGCAATATCTTAGAGGAAACATAATACTTGGCAGAAATAAAATAGCATAGCAGAACTTAGCAGAAATATTGTAACTTACCAGAAACATGATAACTTCTCAAAAATACAAGAATTTAGGAGAAATAGTTTAAGATAACAGAAAGAATATATTTAGCCAAAAATACTTAAACATTACAGAAATACTATGATTTAGAAAAATAGTACAACATAGCAGAAATACTGTGATTTACCAGAGGCACTGTGATGAACTATGAATATTGTAATTTAAATTAATACTATGTTTTAGCACAAATACTATAATTTGACAGAAATACTATCATTTGGCAGAAATACTATGTTTCAGCACAAATACTCTGGGTTAGCACAAATATTATAACATAGGAGAAATACTATTCTATAGCAGAAATGCTATATTTAGAAAGAAAAATATAATATAGTAGAAATACTATGATTTAGCAGAAAAACTGTAATCAGCACATATACTGTAACATGACAGAAATTCCTCCACTTAGTAGTAATACTATAACATAACACAAATGTTATGATTTGGCACAAAAACCATAATTTGGCAAAATACTATGATTTAGCAGAAATACTAAGATGTAGTAAAAGTACTTTGATTTAACAGAAATACAATTAGGCCAGGGTCTTTCTGTGTGCATGTTGTCCCCGTGTTTGCGTGGGTTCCCTCCGGGTACTCCGGCTTCCTCCCACCGTCCAAAGACATGCAGCTTGTGGGGATAGGTTAATTGGATAATCGAAATTGTTACTAGGTGTGAATGTGCGAGTGAATGTGAGTGTGAATGGTTGTCTGTCCCTGTGTGTTGGCCCTGCGACAGACTGGAGACCTGTCCAGGGTGTACCCCGCCTCTCGCCCTATGACAGCTGGGATAGGCTCCAGCGCCCCCCGCGACCCTGAAAAGGATAAGCGGAAGCGAATGGATGGATGGATGGATGGATGGACAATTATGGAGGAGTAATACTTTAAAATGGGAGAAATATAGATACACACACATACACAGAGCCTAAAGGGAACAGTATTTTTTGCCATGGAGTGTTAACAAGAATCTGAGGTCCGTATTAGAAAAGTTGTTAAAATCATAAAAGTTTGCAGAATTGTAATAAATGATGAATGTGAATTAGTGGTCTGTGATAGTGTATTAATTTGTAGGGAAAAAAAACATGTCGCCCAAGGTGTAATTGAACCCACGACCTTTGGGTTGCAGACCTGTGTCATTACCAACTGCGCCACTGGGAAAGAGAGCGAGCGACTGGAAAAGAGGGTGATGAGCAGTCAGAATTATATCGCGGTGAGAGGCGAAAAATGCCGTTTTTTGGAGTTACAAAACGTTGTGTAACTCAAAAACTAGGTGGACTAGAAGCATAATTCTTGTACTGGGTGAATCAGCGGACTTTGGTGTACTTTGACTGTGATTTGCATTGCTCTTTGTACATCTGTCGCTGAGATATGATGAGAGAAGAAAGGGCAGACCTCAGATATGATTGGCTGGCTGGGAAGCCGTGCAGGCCCTGATATGTAAATTTGAATGTATCAGTCCTCACAGAGGATTAGCTGCCTGGGGACCTGGCAGAAATATATAGAAATAGTATGATTAAGCATAAATACTACATTTAGTAGAAATAATATGTTTTAGCACAAATACTATAAAATGGCAGAAATACTATAATTAAAAAGAAATACTATATTTAGCAGAAATCTCATAAAATAGCAGAAATAGTATGATTTAGCAGAAATGCTGTATTTAGCACAAATACTGAAAAGCAGCAGAAATGCTATGACTTAGCACAATAGTAATATTTTAAATAGAAAAATTGGAAAAGCAAAATGAACAGCTGAAAAAATGCTGAACATTCTAAGGGTCCTTCAAATGTAATTGTTAAAGGAAAAAAAAATCAGCAAAAAAAAGTATAACAGTCACACAATCAAAAATATGGACACATATGGAAACACACAAGCACAGAGAGAAACACAGGATCAAATTCAGTCAACCAGTCTAAATATATTGAATTTAAATCATATAATAAGATGCTCCCATAAAAACTCTCTCTCGCCCTCTCTTTCTCTCTCTCTCTGTCACACACACACACACACACACACACACACACACACACACTAGCAGCAGCAGCAGCCGAACAGCCTGGGAGCTGCTGAATTTGAATCCACCAATCAGAGAGGCTGTATACTTTTTCCCGCCAAAACAGGTGCACCTGTTTTTACAGACATGCAGCACAGAGACAGGATTTGTGCTGTCTATTTTTCATAGTGAGGATTCCCCTCAAACAAATGACCATAATTTCCTAACCGTAGGGGCTAGAACGGTCATTCTTACACCGTTTTGTTCAGAAGAGATGGGGGAATCTTCAAGTGTTGACAATTTATCATTAAAATATGAATTATTAAAGATATTTGACTTCTAATGCACCATAACTGAGTAGAGCAAAGCGAAAACTGCCTTGACTTGCCCTCAAACAACGCTTTCTAACTCTAAATCTATTTGGAGTATCAATATCATTCTTTCACCGTAAGAGACAGCAGGCTTTGGTGAACAATCATGGAAATTTTCAGGTCTCTGTGGAAATCCATTAAAAAGATATGACGAGAGAAAAAAGTGGTTCATTTCCATAGTTTGTAATGTGAAGAAATCTGAGCGAAGGACGAATTTCCTACCCTCAAACAAGTCTAACTCATTTCAGAACGGTAATAGGTGAGAAAGAAATTCTTGAATTGTGAGCGTCAGGAGTGTCTGAAGATATACTGGGACAAGCCTTATGTCTTAACTTTGCTTCGTTAAGGAGATATGACGATTCGAATATGCCTCTCATTACAGAAATCAAGCGGTGATTTTGAACAAACTCTCCATTGACTTTCTATGGGGATTTTTGAGACTTTGTGTTGCTCTGCGGAGATTTGCCAAAATTCTATAAATCCCACAACAATGATAGTGACATTTTCTGAAAGCCAGCAAAAATACCTACGTTTTGATGTATAATTTGTGTGGGCTGAGTGAAAATTGAGCGAGTAGCAAGAAGTTGTTTGGACATGAAGAGAAGACTGCGACACTTACAGTGGCTCACTGAAAGCCAAGTGCATAGCAACCATAACAACGCATGTATTTTGTGAAAAATCACAAAGATGAAACTGAAAACTTAAAGAGGGATAAGATGAAAATGGTAACAGATATGAAAAAGCTGAATCATTCATGAATAGCCCAATAATTTGTGAACATTTTAAAGTTTGAATGGTTGCTCTAGGTGAACGTATGAGGAAGTACTTAAGTTTCAAAAACAGGCAAGTTTTAGCAGAATTGTGGAAGTTTCCCATTCATTTCAATGGGACAAATTAAAGGAAAAAAGCTTAATATTTTAAAAAGTATAATATTTAAAAATACCAAAAGTCATGGCACACATTAGCAGAAATAGCAGAATAGTTTAAAATTTGAACGGTGAAAATCGGCTGAAAATTGTGGAAGTAGTTAAGTGCCGAAAAAGTACAAAAAGTGGCAACTAGAATAAAGTAGGATAAAGAATAAAGAGAAACAGGAACTCAATAGTGTGGATGCCAAAAGCATCCACACAACTAGAAAAATTTGCATTTCCTGCGAAAATGCAGTGTGGATGCTTTAAAGCTGAAGCTGTCTTGTGAAAATAGTTGAAAATAGCTGAAGAAATCAAAGTCAGTGATTAACAAGTTGTTGAATTTTAATTACGTTGCAGAACAACATCAAGTTAACAAAAATGTAATAACTTAGCAGAAATGCAATAACTTAGAAGAAACATAACAATTCAGCAGAAATGTTGTAGTTTACCAGAAGCTACAACTTAGGAGAAATGAAATAATTTAGAATAACATAACTTAACATAACATAATAAATAAAAGTAGTGTAACCTAGCAAAAATAATATAATTTAGTAGAAAATTAAAAACTTGGCAGAAATATTACAAGTTACCAGAACTGCTATAATTTTGCAGAAATGTAATAATTAGGCAAAACTGTCAACAGATAACAGCTGAAAAGGCTGAAGTAACCTCAAAGTTACTTGTTTATCTGTTAAAAATTACCAGAAACATTAGAAAAGGAAGAAAATCAGCCAGCAGATAAACTGATGTGGAACAAAACCAAGGAAAATAACAGAGTTTACACAGCTGGTGAAATCTAAAAATGGCAACAAAACAAAAAAAAAACAAACAAAAAACCCAAAACAAAACAAAACCCACACAAACAACATTTAGGTAATAAATGCACAAGATGCTGCGGTCAGAGATAAAAACACCCAAAAATAATGTTATTGAAATGCCAAAGAGTGACAGAAAGTTTAGAAAGTAGAAAACCAGTAGCAGAAAAGTAGAACATTCAAATATATTTAGAAACATATGATACAAAATATTTACTCAGTTGTTTCCAATGATTACAATAATGGCATACAGAAATAAAAATCCCATTTGGGACAAACAGAAAAATACTAATAGAAAATGCAAATCAAATGAATCTAACATCTATACAAACAATTGAAGCATCTGTTGGAATTGTGAACATATCCTTGTTTGCCATGTTTATGTTTATGGCCCTAAGATGCGCAGACACATGATAGGCTATTAACTGCAAAAAATATACACATATATAAACAGCAAGTGAGAGAGAAAAATATATGCTCTGATTTGGAGCTTTGTGTAAATACCATTTGGCAAGGATAAACAACATGTTCCAATGCCACGTAAAAATTTTCATAAGCTTCATTTTTCAGTTAGTTTACAGTTTCCTGATTTTATGATAAATATGGTACCAATCTACAAAATACTGTCGAAATGAAGTCCACATTTTGATATATTTGAGGTGTAGAGATTCACACAGCTGAACAATCGATGTGCATATTTAAAGAAACAGGGATCAAATAAAGAACATTATTGTGGAATAAATTACAGTGAAAATAATCACTGCTTTGCGTTAAAGAGTGACTTATGATGAGGTATTAATTGGGTTAACTTTACCTCTAACAGCTTTTCACATAGTGCTGTGACCAGGATGAAATCCATCATAAAGTAACTGTAAACAGTAGAACCATTAGCATGAATGTTATGGTTCTACTCTGATCAAAACAAAAGTCAGCTGTGTGACCTGATATAAAATGATAAAGAGGAACACATATAAATGGATGTGACCTTTATGGACTTTTCAAAATGACTTTATATGTCTGACCCATTATCTATATATATTAGAGCAGATGTCGAAAACCACTGTTAGACCTACTCTATACTAATGTAGTTACTGACACCCCATACTAAGGCAGGATTCATACAAACACACATTATTTATTCTCTTAAACATTTTCTTTTTTCACATTTTGAGATTGTGTAATTTCTATAAAGAACATGTCTAATAGTGCAATAGATATAGTTATTTAAATGTCCATAATAATCACATGATCATTTTTGTACATCCTACAATTCAAGATTTAGAGCTGTGTGTTTGTATGAATTCAGCTTGCTATACTTTTTTTTTTTTTTTAGACTTAGATATATTAATATATTAATATTAATATCTAATATATTAATCCACTATTTACCCAAACAAGTTACATTGTTTGGGTAAATAGATTGGGTTTGTCCTACAAAATAATTATTCAACAATAAAAAAAAACACAAAAAACATCTGCAATTAATCCAGAGTTCAGTTTCATATGTCTGATATTGTTTGTTAAATCTGGTGACACAAACACAGTCAAAACTTCATTGCTAGTGTGACATGTGGTCCTTTTTGCCTTTGACCAATGATATGCTGGTTACTTGGACCAGTTTAGTATTTGCTGTCACAGAGGAATGTTAACCATAAATCCAAAAGACAAAACTGAAAAAAATATGTTAATCGCAAACATGTTTTTGCTTAGTAAAAGGACTGAAATTACATGGAAACTGTCACCTTAAAGCCTCATTGTAAATATCATCACAAACAGATGTTTTACACACAGTTAACAAAGCTCCACCACATCCGATCACTGCATATAAATCTAAAAAAAAAAAATAAAATAAAAATAAAATAATAATAAAAATTAACACAAAGGAAGACTTTTGATTTAACAACTAAGCTTAAAATAAGTGTTACCTTTGAATATTTGTGGGAAAAATCTGATACTACCCCAAGAATTCAAAGCCACACTGGAAACGATGACAGGCTTGCAGCCCTCTGTCTTCCTGGAGTGAGGTGCCTGATCAGTAGCAGTGAGTTGACAGAAGTCGGTGTCTGTAAGAGTGGCCAAACACTGATACTGTCCACTTACGAGAGTCTAAGAAGCTGGAATGCAGGCACACTGTACGAGCTTGTTCTAAAAAATACAGAAAAAGGAACATTTTATTTGTGTTAAGGCCTAAAAACTAGAAATAAGTTATAAAATGGACGATGTTGAAATACCTTATAGGTGCTGCAGGCCACATAACCAGAATCCAGAGCAATCTCACACTCACATGATGGTGAGGAAAGACATGAGCTCTGCAATGAGGTTTGAATGTCTCAGTTGGGACACTGAAGAACTCAGGAGACAGCAGTACCTGCACAGAGAGACAGAGTAGAAAAAGCATAGATTTGTAATCCATAATGTGAATTAAAACTCAAAAAGTGTCAACAAGTATAATCATTTGAGTGTGGAATTCTTTATGCAATAAACAGGATTTAAATGAATTAAAAGCAATGACATTTTTTAATCAAAGATAAAGAATCATACCTCTCTCTGCTCTGAGGATCACTGAGCATCTCTGACAGGAAATACAGTTTCCTCAGTATCAGTCATCATTGATGGTCTTAGAGGTGTGTAGTGTGGCAGCATGATGATGGTCTCCAGATCAGGCAGGAGGTCAGGTGATGGGTGTGTCATCTTCTCGATTGAAGACACACTGGTATGGCAGTTCATAACACAGCAGTCTCCTTGTGGCATGTAGTATCTGTGCAGTCCAGCACTGATGGATCAGGTTTGGCTCAGCAGTTCATGAAGATGGTGTTAAGATGTTGTTGTTTCAGCTGAGGATGGTGAAGTTTGAAGGTTTTCCCACAAAGGAAACAGGACTGTGTGCCCTGTCTGAAAAAAATACATCTACAAAACATAAAGTGCTTTTAACACCACCCACCCAGCTCAGCCCCCAAGTGTCTATGTAATGCTGGTATGGGGTGTCAGTTACTAAATCTAATTAGTGCGTCAGAAAGCGGGAGCTACACCTAAAGCCCCCGCTTTCTGATGTCTTTGTTTATTAGCAGCTTTTTCCAGCTGCTCAGAGAATTCTGACTTGGCCTTTATCCACCCAAACCCAAACCCACCCAGATAAAGGCCAAGTCAGAAAATGGATGCAGAAACTTTCCATGTACTTCTAAATCAGATTTAATATATATTCTGTAAGCTGTAAAATGTTTTCTCTACATAATGTATCAATATAGACATCTCTGTAGCCTAAAGATAGTTTAAAACTTTTAACATTTTTTACCTGTAAAACATGATAAGCAAAAACTCATTCATTCCCAAAAAGTTTGATTCTACAAAATCTACTATAATCAAGAAAATATAATTTTCTGTTATTATTCATGTGACCCATAATAAATACCTGCATTTATCTGGGATTTATTTATTTACTATTTCATATTTGAAAGCCCTTTGAGGAAGCTCTCGTTTGTTGAGATACATACGTCAGAGTAAAAAAGTATCAAAAAGGAGATGACAATTAACATCCATGAAAAAATGCATTAGTAGATTTAGTCATTTAAAACATGAGAATAAAAATAAATTATGTCCGTTTAATACTTTTTGCAGCATATTTCAGATCTGAGGTGCATGATAACAGAAAGCAGATCTCCCAGCATGAAGTACAGCCATGATTTGGTGAAATGATTAATAACATTGCAATAAGAAAGGGTCTTCTTACAGACAAAGTAGGGAAGACAATATGAAGAAATAAGATTTTCAATGAAAAATCTTTTAATGCTCTACAATCAGTAAACTCTGTAACAAACATGATCTGTAATTGTTTCAAAACTCACCAGACGACTTCATGATTGGCTGGAGGACAGGACACAAAACACAGGGTTGTGGTAACTGTAATATGTCCTCAGGACACCTGAATGTAGACTGTGCTGTGGCTGAGAAATAAAAATGAGGTCAAGCAGGGTGTTCTTGTCTGTAGTGGCAGAAGTGATCAGCTGTGAATACCCTCTCGACTGAAACTGCTCCAGAATCTGTTTTCTTCCACTCTGTAACTGGTTCTCATTAAAATCTCCACACACAATTATTGGGTGACAGTCCATTATTTCAAGTGAATCTAAAAAGACTTACCAGGTTTTGCATGAATGGTGTCAAACTGTAGTCTGGAGGTCTGTACACAACAGCAATGAGCGCAGGGAATGGAGCCTGAACCTTTAACACTAAGAACTCAAGATCAGTGACATTATGCAGATACTGTTTTACCTGAACCTGAAAATGATTCCTCAAATACACAACAACTCCACCACCACTTCTGCTGGCCATGTGAGGAAAGTTTGTGTAGGACACATGTCTGTTGCGTTTGAACATGGTGTAGCCGTCCAAATGAAGACTGTCTGCAACAAAGGAGCCTTGGAGGTGAGACTCTGTGAGACACAAAACATCTGCTAAACACATTTCATGATGACTCTTGATGTCACTGATGTGAGATGGCAAACCCTCCGTATTGTGATGGATCAGTGTAAGTGTGTCAGGTCTGCTGGCTGTTTCTCTGACCTGAAGAAGAGGCATCATTTCCTCAACGCTGGCTTGTCTCATGGTTTGAGCGCTGCAGTTACCTCGGGATTGGCGTAAATCTTTTTCTCATCCAAGTCCTGTAAATAGAGTCCACTGAGAGACGTCACCCTGCTGAGAGCAACATAAGCCATACCTGGTTCAAAAATGTTCTTCATTGAAACTACAGCTGTCTGTGTTGTAAGACCCTGAGTTTTGTGGATTGTGCAGGCAAATGCGAGCTTTACAGGAAACTGTCTGCGCATCGCTCCTTTAAACTTCAGACTCTCCTCTGCTCTCTCAATGTAAACCAGATCATCAGATGCTGCATTAGAACTGCGGTTGTGTCTCATAGGCTGCCGGTTGTCCATTCTGAGCCCCAGTTTAATTATGTGTCCATCATTTTCAGATCTCACCACCTTTATCAGTATACCAAAAGCACCATTGACCAAACCGTTTAGTGTGTCCAAGTTTCTGGTCAGCATCACTCGAGCTCCTTCAGCAACATTCAGGGTGTCGGGTAAATCATTTCGCCCACCTGTAAATGGTTTGTCTCTTCGTGCCATTCTGCCTGTACATTTATCCTTCTGGAAATCGTCTGCATTGATGATTATAATGTTTGAATGAAGCTTCGTGAGTGTATCTGTGTTGTGGGATTCAACACTCTTGTTGGTGGCATAAATGTGTAAGACCTCAGTTGGACATTCTTCTGGTGCAGTCACAGCCTGTGACAACAAATCTCTGTCGCATTGAGAAAGCTCATCTGTCTTTTCTTTCACTCTAATCCTGTTCAACATCTCTGCAAAGGCCACATCATCTTTCTGACGCATGATCTCGGTTAGAGTGATCATCTGAAAATGTTCCTGCCATAGGTCAATCTGTTCTGGATCGTAAACACAGAGAGGTTTAGACTGTCGCACTGGTGGCAGCTGGTAAAAATCTCCAACAGCTAAAACTGACATTCCACCAAAAGGTCTCTGAGTGCCTTTGATTTGTTTCAGTCTTGCATCCACATAGGCAAAAGGGTTTTGAAACCATTGAAATCTCATCAATAACAATAATTTCAGCATTTATAAGCTCAGATCTGACTTCATCCAGTTGGTTACCAAGTCCTTGAATGGGTGGTTTCAGACTCCTGGGTAGTTTGAGTAGGGAATGTAACGTAGAGCCATTGATAGAAAAAGCTGCTGTACCGGTAAATGAAGTCAGTAAAACAGTTGGATTTGATATGTCAGCTTCTTCTGCATTAGCAGGCAGTCTGCTCAGGATCTTTGATGCTTCAGAGTGAATACATTTAATCAGATGTGACTTTCCAGTTCCTGCACCACCGTTGATATAGAAGAAAAATGGATCTGGGTTCAAACCACAAACTCGCTGAATACACCAGTCTCTTATAGCATAGAACACGCAGGCCTGCTTCTGGTTCAGATTCTGATACATTACACGTACCACAGCTGGATCTACTGCAGGTTGTTCTCTGACGGCTCTGATCTCTGTTACAGCATCAGACTGACGATTGTAGTCGGGAACATTCTCCTGTTCGTTCTCATCATCAGAATGTCTCTCAGGAAGATTCTCATCACATTGTAGCCTCACAACTTCAGATTCAGGAGCCAGATTACACCATTCATCAATAACAACGTCCCTATTTTGTTCAAACTCTTCCAGTGCACTCTCAATATCCTCAGAGTTCTTCTCTCATACTTGTCTTTATTTCTCTTCACAACCCTTTTCACAGACTCACTGTGGTCTGAACATGGAAGTCGTACAAAACCTGAGTTGTAGAAGGACTGATAGGTTTGGAACCCTTGTGGTTTCAGTTCCTGCTCTGATCTGTGTGGAAGGTAAAGTCTCAACAGTCGACCATAATATTGCTCGGGATCTTTTCTTGTGAGCAGTGGTAATACCTGATTATAGCTGGTTTATCATTCTTTTCGCCTTTGTACAAATCCAAGCTGGTTTAGAAGAGGAAGCACATCTTTTCCTTCATTTGGACCACTCACCAACCGGCACAAGGCAGCAAAATCAGCCAGGGACATTTCCTCATATTCTGGTGTCTCAGGTCTGCATTTGTATTTATCACTCAAACTTGTCATCCAAATATTACAACTGTCATGTGTTGTGCTTTCCAGGTAACTCATCGGGCGACTCATTTTTACTGGGTTATCATCGGTTGGTACAAATACAACACTGCGGGAACATTTTTTCATTTTTAGGCCACAGACTCGAGTCACACACTCCTGTGCACTGATTTCTCTCTTTTTTGAATAAGCCTGCATCACAGCTCTCATTTCATCACATTCATTGACCGTGTTCTTATCAGAGTTGTCAATAACTGTCTTCAGGTATTCAGAGAGGCCAGATTCTTTCTTCGTTATATATTTACAGAGATATTCTATACATGAATAGGCATTCAATATTAACGAGACATCTAAATTAGAGTTCCAGGCTTCAAGCAGGTCTGGGTTGTAATTGTTGATCCAACAGTCCTTTGGGTCACGTTTCAGAATCAGAGCTGTTTTCTTGTTTATGTCTTGGAGGCATTGCTCATACTCATTCATTGTCAAGTTGCATCGTGACAGAATCTGCTCTACGGTGAGGGAAGCAGCTTCAGGTTCCTTCAGCAGGTTCATCAAAGGTCTGAGTTTGGTTTTTGCAGCTTCAGTGTCTGAATCCTCATCCTGTCTCACAATCATTGTTCTTGTGGATGGCGGTTTTGGAAACCCAAATCTACAACCAGAGTTCACACTCTTAAAGCATGTTTTTGTGTGGTTTTTGCTGTGCTTTTGTAGTTCAGCAACTTTTTTGTGCAGTTCAGGCTGTTTTTTTGGATCAGGGAGTTGAGCTGAGATGTATCTGTCCACAAAGTCACAGACAGTTTGGTCGTCATCCACATCTACTTCTACCTTTTCTCGAATCCACAGCAACATGTGTATATGCGGACTACCTCTGTGCTGGAACTCAACTCTGTAAAAGTAATCAATGATTTCACCAAGGGGCTGTGCAGGAGAAAAAGCAAATCTCTGAACAAAGCCTCAACACGCTTATCAAACATTCGCATGGTGGTTACTGGATTTGATCTTAGAATTTCACACTTCTCTGACCAGTCCAGGGCTTCAAAATCAACCTCTTCACCTTGCTGTCTCTTTATTGCTTGAATCACTTCAGGCCATCTCATCTCAGCAGCAGAGAAAGTGACAAAGAACTGAGGTGTTCCTATTTGACGAACCATACTGAATAAATCTCTGGTAGTTTTCTGCCAGTAAGCTGGAGTTCCTCTGAGTGGCTGCATAAATCTGATTGCATCTTTATTTCTTACCAGCTTCTCTACTTCTGTCTTACTTTGTAACATTCCTGATGTGATTTTGCGTCCATCTTTGGTCATAGTTTTACCTTTCCTTAGTTGTATTGTCATGCTGGAATTAGCCAAGTGTATTTCAGTAACAAACTGTGAGAAAAACAGGTAATTTGTATCTTTAGCAAATCTTGCATCAATGTTGAAAAGCCTTGACTTGAAGTAAGCACTCGGTGTGAGCTTGAGACGTCTCTTTTCATCCAGTGTATTCTGACCAGTAGGAAACTGCACAGGAAATGCCATGGCTTCCAAATGAGGAGTTCTGAAGAAGCTAACAGGATTGTTTCTTTCTGCAGGAGCCACACAATATGTGTTATCAGTGAAAGAGAGAATCTCTTCTGAAAATCTCTACAGGCTGCAGGCAACTTTCTAGAGCAAAACCTCCATTGTTCAAATCACTTTCTGGTTCCTCTGGATTTTGTTCCTCTGGTTGTTCATCACAGGATTGCATATTAATATCTTGTTCACTTTCAGACTCAGTTTCACACAAAAGGGCATCTTTTCATAGTTGTCAATTTCCATTAAATCTGCTTCATCATAATCATCACTTGCCATGCTGGCTTCATCACTGCTGTCATCATCAGGTAGCGTGGGATCACAAAGCAATGCATCGTCTCTGATAACAATATCTGTGTACTGTGGATGAATTTGTTTGAGTTTACGCAGGGCTTGGATCAGTTTAGACCAGGTGACAGTCTGGAACAGCTGATGGCCTTTGTAGCACAGTCGTCTTTTCAACTTGATCCTCATTATCTGCGATTGGCTTCTGAGCCGAGGCAAACAGTCAACTGTTTGTTGGACCTCAGATGGTACACACACCACATTACCACGTATGAGTCTTTGTCTGCCCTTTGAAGAGGAATAATCTTTGCAAATGGTATACATTTGGCAATCAGATGTCTCTCCAGAATGTTGAGATCACACAGTTCAGCTGGAATATCCTGCAGTTCTAAACCGTTGACAGCAGCAAGCCTTGGCATGCGTCCACTTTTGAGGAACTGTGACACGTGTGACAGATATACTCTTTCTTTCTCTCAACAGGAAAGCTGCAGTGATCATTGCATGCTTCATCACACACATGAACAAATTTACCAGTTAGACACTGCTGAGCTACAGTTTGGTGTTTTGAGTAATTTGCTCTTTTGCAGATTTTCACCTGATTAGGAAAAGAAGCTTTTAGGCAAACAGTACAAACATAAGATGGTGCTGACTTAATGTTTGATCTGAAACGAGATATGGCCTCATTCATTAAACTGTTATCTGGATGACATTGTAAACTTTCAGCTGGTCGATGCATCAGACGATATTTTCTTTTTATGTTCACTGCACATCTGATATTATGCATCTGTCTAAAAGAAAAAACGTTCCAATATTTTACTCTCATTCGTTCTCTCATATTGTCCTTGTGTTGCTGCTGAAATTGTCTCTCTTCTCCATAACGTTTAGTGATATAAGATTGTTTTCTATGTTTAAATTCTTCACTTTCTTTATACAAGTTGTAAACATGTGACCTCATGTAAGCTTTATGTTTCTCTCTAAATTCAGCACAAGTTCTGTAAGTTCTTCTTATACACTCCTTCTGCTTCTCTCTGAACACGGAGATTCTCTATAAGATTCTCTACATTTTTCCTCATACGCGCTCTTTCTGCTTTTCTTTGAATACAGGAGACTCTCTGTAAGTTCTTCTTATACGCTCCTTCTGCTTCTCTCTGAACACGGAGATTCTCTATAAGATTCTCTATATGTTTTCCTCATACGTTCTTTCTGCTTTTCTCTGAATATGGGATCGTCTTTATACATCCTTATGACACATTTTCTTTTTCTCTCTCTAATTTTAGCACTTTCTCTATAGATCCTTCTCATTTGCTCCTTCTGTTTTTCCTTAAAATCACCTCTTTCTCCATAGATCTTTCTGAAATGTTCTGTCTGTTTCTCTCTATATGTCGCATTTAGTTTATACAGATTATTTTTGTACATTCTCTTTTTCTCTCTGTGATCTGGATCATTAGACTTTCTACTGGAATTTCTTTTCTTAGCCTTAAAGCTTTCATCAAAAGTGTACATCTTCCGTTCTTTCTTTTTCTGATTTTCCTTTCTTTGTGGTAGTTTTTTGGGGGCCAATAATCTTCTTCTCGTTTTTTGCCTTTCCTGTTTATTACATTTTAGGAGTTTATCTGAGAGTTCCTGTGTTGTCTTAGTTGAACAGGAGGCAATGTTTGAATCATTCTGAGGAGCACACTCTGATATTACCTGAGTTTCTCTGACAGAAGATGCAGAGGTTTCCTTTTCTAAATAATCAGAAGGATGATGGTTCATCTCAGTGAAAGCTGTCTCATTTAAATAATCTACTCTGGATGACATCACTTCAGTGGTTAAAGTGTCGGTCACAGGTTTCTGTGTCTGCTCAGTGGATGTTTGAGAGTTTAATTCATGAATAGGTTCATTTAAAGCTGGTCCTGGAGCACTTGTAGCTGTTTGTTTGTATTCGGTTGTTTGATCAGCATCTCTTTGGTCAGCAGCGTTTTCACTGTGAAACTCAACAGGCTGTAGCTCATAAGTGCAGGTTGGTGCGATGCTAAACATTCGGTACAAGCATTTGATCCTGTCAATCATGTCATTAAGACGTGTGAATTTTAACATAACTGCAGTTCCACCACTTACAGCTAGCGACAATGGCATTCCTGTAGACTTACGTGGGTGAGGGTCAAAGTATGCGTATTCACCTGAAGTCAGCCTGCAAACTGCGATCACCGTTCCTCCCATGACTAGCAAAGCGTAGCAAACCTCTGAAGCCAAACACTGTAGTCCCTGTTCAAGGCTCGGCAGGTTATTTGTACCATCAAATGTCCCATAACGAGCAAACTGAGACATGTCCACTTGATACTCGTGTCTGCGGCTGGTGACCACTGTGGGAAGCTCATCACAGGCTAGAAACACGCTGTTCACAAACCTCTTTCTGGCATCTGAATACACGGCATGGCCTTTGTCCAACACACGGTTAAGATCTGCTCTGGTAATAAATTCATCCTCGTGTAAGAAGGACAGGAAAACCAAACTGTTCGCCATGCATTGCTGATTCCTGTACTTTCCATACCTAGGAGAAGCCTGGCTTCGGGATGCACAGATGCTGCTCACTCGTGGACGACTTAAACTGTTTGTAACCTGTACATGAGACGGTCCTGGAGCTTCTCCATCATGCTGCGTTTGCACAGTTACCTGGGGTTCAGTCTGGATTACCTGCTGTACTTTAGCATTTGGCACACATGCTGAGCAAACACCTCTCTTTACCACATCTGCATAAGACACTGCAGCTGTCTGAACGCTGCTCTGCACTTCTGGACTGGGAACAGTTGCAACAGACACCTTTACCTCCTCACCGCACTGAGAAACATTTACCTGTTCTTTCTGCTTTTGCCATCTAAGCCTCTGGGACTGCGACCTTTGACCTTTCCTTGGCATTTTATTGAAGTACAAACTGGACCTTATATGTATTTATACACAAATGTAAACAAAACCCAACCTGTAAACACTGAAAAACTAATGAGTCCTCAAGTTTCTATTACATCAGAGATTTATCAGAATTGATGTAAAAGGCTGACTTAAATACAAACTCAATATAAAAGTTATTTAAAGTTCTTTGAAAACACTTTGGTCTGTTTTATTGTAGCTTTTTCAAAAGCTGTATATTATTACTTCTTATATTTTTTTTAACCAGACTGGATAACAAATAGGTCTATACTTCTGTAATGTAATATGCAGAATAAATCTCAACAATCAATCAACAGGCTATAATAAAACTCTTAGCTTTTACATAGACTTTGTGTAAATCTTTCAGATATTTAAAATTTACAGCAAATATAAGGAGCTGTGGTGGTGTGGTGATCAGATGACAGGCGACGGGGATTCTTCAGCTGGATGTTCTGCAGCAGTCAGGAAACAGGAAGTCTGGGTTCTCAGGGCAGCCTCTAGATGACAATTGTAACTGAATACTTACACTGAGTAACAAAAAAGGGTTTGTCCTTAAATAATAATAGTATAAACTTGTAGTCAAATGTTATAACCAATGAAACAGACTTGAAAAATGTATTCGGATCTGATTTAATATTTATGTGAATACAGCAGTCCGAATGTATGTATTACAAAATAACCAATTATCTCATTACAGATAAGCCTTTAAAAATGTTTTTATATAATTTATCAAAGTAATTGCACCTGCAAGGCAAACTATCAGTGTAATGCCAAGTCAAAACTATAAATGTGGGGCTGTGTAAGTAGTTTGTACTGTAAAATCTACTGTACTGTAATTCTACTACTGTATATTCAACTTTCTACTTGCAATTTCCAGCAAAATTAGTAGATATGAGAGAGTTTAACGACAGGAAAGAAGGAGCAGTGAGAGCAGAGATCTCTCAGATTTCTGAAAACAGATCGACGAAGTTGTGGTAACTTCAATTTCAAAAACTTGGTTTCTTGTCAAACTTAGATTTCTTGTCAAACTTAGATTTCTTGTCAACACAGGTTCAAGCTTGTCAAAATTAGATAGAGCTCATGGCGGAGAAATGATAGAAGATAGAATGGCTTGTCAAAAAAGATGGAGCAGGGAGAGGGAGAGTGATAGGACAGACTGAAATTGCTTGTTAATTGCTTGTCAACGATAGAGGGAGAGGGTTTTCTGCAGCAGGTCACCTGTAAGACAAAAAGGGACTGGAATTAGGCATATTTCCAATAAACATGGCTTTCCAGTATTTTTCGGACTATAAGTCACACTTAAAATTCTTTAGTTTTCTCAAAACTCAACAGTTTACCTTATGTATTAATTCTGGCTGTGCTTACTGACCTCAACCCAATTTTATGTGTTACACGGCACTCAAACATCTGTCAAAATGTTTTAGTATGACTTTGGAAAGCTACAAAGCTGCACCGTTTGATGGATTGTTGGAGCATTACAGCTACAGTAGTCAGGAGCCTCGCCGAGTAATTCGTATTGTGCTTAAACATAATATTATGGTGTGTGTATGAGGACCTGGCATCTGTTTAGAGACATGCGTACGGAGCAGATTTCAAAACCGATCAATCCATGAAGAATTTGATAGATTTGTGGAAGAGGACTGAACAGAAAAAGATACTATATTGTTATGTGTTACCACTGAAAAATGTTGAGAGTTATTGTGAATGAGTTGAATAGTTTGAGTTATCTGAATATTTGGTTAGCTGCATACGCCTTATAATCCGAAAAATACAGTACACACAGGGCTTTACATATTGAAGAGTTCCACAGTACATTATTGGACTGAACTGATTGAAAATGCTCAAAAATGGTGGTGGAACTATTCTAAAGAAATTTTTACATTCCAATATCACAATAAAAACAAACAGAGTCTATAAACTTAAACCAAGATGTGCTGCTACAATAATCTACTGTCAATATCATATGGTCCAACAAAACACACACACTGAGGTTAGAGCAGACAGTTTCAGGCCACCTGCTTAAAATCTATGCCACATCACATGTTCCTTAATCCCCAAAGTTCTCAAATCCCTGTTTCTGTGTGTACTTACCTGGGACAACAGTACATCATAATATCTGGGCACACAGAAACAGGGATTTGAGATCCGTTAACATAAAAGTAAACAATACTTTACTCAGTATGACTTTTGGCAAAATGAGAAATTTGGAGATGGATGGTTCCTACAAAGCAGTTTCTACATATTTCAGTCACATTTGGGGTATGTTTAATACACAGCCATAAGCACTCCACTAAATCTAGGACATACTTATAATGGCCGATTTAAAGGCCTAATTAAAAATATATATGATCATAATTTCTTTGTAGATCATTTAATCATAAAATACAGAAATGAGTGCTGTATCTGTGCTTTAGATTTTTCCAGTCATCAACAAAATCTTTAATTAAAAGACTAATTCAAAGAGCAGTTTTCAGACAGTGACTTTTGTGGCTTTAGAAATCCACAAGGCCCTACCTGAAGACTTAATTGTACCTAAACTGCTGTTCATGAGCTGCTCTAATGTGAAAAAATATGCGCTGCTACAATAACCTACCGACCTCTGTAGGTCTGGAAATGTTTACACAGACTTTTCTGATTTGATGACTTTTGATGATCACCAATAGCTGTGCTCACTCACTGCACTACACTGAATCTCCTATAATGAGAAACATTTCCCAGCACTGCACCTCAGAAAAACCTTTACTTACCAGACTTGAGACGATCAGATCAGCAGTCTAGAGAAAGGAAACAATTCATCAGATCACTGTTTGATGATTCAGACTGTTGAGCCTCTTCACACACAATCCAATTTACTGTGACACAAATTAACTAGTAAAATCTTCAATTACTTTAAGCTTTTTTAAGTTTCCTGTAGTCTAAAGAAGAGATAATTGAACTGCAGGGTCTCACATGGCTATAGCATGTGTAATAAAAAGCATTATTACTACAGAAATGCAAAGAATAGGCACCAATATTTGTTGGCACAAGTGCAGGATACACCAAATATTTCCTACACAGAAGCCTTGTGGCTCCAACATTTTCTACAACAGGTCAGAGCTAATAAAGTGTGAAAAACCAAAACTTTTAATGTCCTTTCAGGTTAAAAACATTAAATACAAAGTAATTCTTGAAATCAGAAGCAACAGAAAACCTCATCATGTTTTGGTTAGTCTGATATGAATATGCAAATCCTAAAATACATGTAAATACTGACATGTTACAATAACAGAGGTGCAGAATGTTTGTGGTTAAAATTAAATGTCTTAAAATATTACACTACAAAGTCCTTTCATTGTACCCGTTGCTAGGAATATTTATATATGTTGCAATGTCCCTTTTGGCAACATTTCTATTTAATTTTAAAACACATTATATTCACTAAATAAGTAACAAACTAATTAGACACACTGGCTGTAAATTACCTAAGAATGTCCACTCACACCTCTGGTTCTCTTCGGTTTTTTATTATTGTTAAAGCTATTACTTATACCGAGTCAGGCAAAATACTTCTACAATGTTCTGACTTTAATGTAATACATCAGCAGAATTTGAGAAATAATATAAATCAATACCTGTGCAGCTCTTAAGTGTTTGAGCAACCACTTATACTGACTCCCCTAAAACACTTTCATTGTTTTGTCTGCTACTTAAATCCACAAACATAAGGAGAAAATGAACAACTGTATAAAGACATCTGACATTTAACTGTTTGGATTCATTAAGCCATAAAAATTTAAATCATACATAAATCGGGTATTAAACTTCAGGGACATTTTCAGGGAGAGTCAGAGGCCCTGTGTGGGGCTTTGCTGCTACAGGTCAGAAATCCTGTGTTTTTCCAATCAGTAAATGGAAACGTATCACAAAAAGCCAAACTACTGTATGTAAGTCGTCAAATGTGCTACGCAATGCCAGGTTCATACTGCTTCAGTTACAGTCACTGTTTACTTACCAGCAAAGGCAAAACCAAAGATCTCTTTCACTCTGTGTAACAAAAGACAAAGCACAAAAATACAGAATGAGACAACTCAAATCAGCATCACAGTCAATACTACATCACTCTGTGTAGTCCAAAAGATTCAGTACACTTCTTTGTTTACCACAGCAACAAACAACTCACCTCTTTTTTTCTACACCTTATTAAAGATTACTGTCTTCATTAAGGTAAAATGTGGTTTCATCCACTTGTAATAAGCCACACAACTTTCTCAGTTATGTGATAGCTCTATTAGTTTGGTGCTATTACACAGTAGATTTAATAAGCAATGATTTGCTACACCTAGCACTGCACACGTTATCAAATTCTGACATCACAATTTCAAAGCATGAACAATCATAAATGAAAGCTTGGGTGATATATTTGTAGGCGTCAACATTTCAGTTGGTCTGCATTCAAATTCTGCTTCCTAAAAATATTATCACCTGCACACAGTATCATTTAATATGCTGTTGTTTTAAATATCTACATATCATATTTATAATATTAATGGTGCACTGCTGCATTTTATTTATTTGGAGGTGGCCTTTTTTAGATTTCATTAATTTTTCACAAAGTGAGAAGTTAAACAGAGCTGCAGGTGTAGGATATAGTTAAAAAACAACCTGCACAAACAAGTGTTTGTTAAACAGTTCTTAAAATTTAACTAAAAAACTAAAATTAATTAATTTAAAAAAAACCTTCTTCTTGTTAAGAGATGTTATTATTCTTATATTATGTGTTTTAGCCTCACTCTCTCTCTCCCTTCTGTTAATTAACCCACAACACAAACCGGCACAGGCACGTGACTCTTTTTCTCCCGGCTTTCAGTCAGAGGCAGTAAAATGGCTCCTTTGAAGTTGCAGACCCTGCTGCTTCAGCAGCTAATCAGTGGTTCTAAAATGGCGGCTCATTATCTTATAACCTAAAGAATGAGGCCGTTTTAACTGACTGATTTGTGAAGAGGAGAACTAACTTCAGCTTCCCTAAGAGACTCAGAAACACTAACACACCGAATGAACCAAATACAACACAATAACTGTATTAAACAATCAAATGAACCATATTCATTTCACACTGGGCCTATAGCAGCTAGGCTAGGCGTTAGCGCTTAGGTTGTTAGGGCTAGCATACCAAACACTCCTTTTAAATACTAAAATTACAACGTTTCACTAACAAAGCAGCCATTGTGTTACTTTAACATGACTTATACTTCGACTGGCTTTATAAGTCACTAACAACAACTGGGTAAATCACTCAAACAGCTTATAGACATTTCATTTCAGAAAAGAGAGACAGAGAAGCAGCGCTTACCGGCAGGGATCGAGCAGAGAGTGGGCGGAGATTCAGGAGTCAGCCAGAGACGTAAGAGAAAGAGGCATTCACGGGTAGTGGGAAACTCCGCAATTACACAAAATTGGCATTGAAAACGTGAAAAATATATGTAAATTTAAATATTATTATACTAGATTTTTTGCAACAAAAACAACTAGCAGAAATTTAATTCTATAATGTTTCAAACAGGATTCTTTGAATTTGAAATAATGGTTAAAAGACATAAATAAATATAAGGTCATTATGTTAAAATGTACTGTATTATGATAGATTTATTTAACTGACTGCAGTAATAAGAACAGTCTTCTTCTGAACACCAAGGAGCTGGTGTTGGTGATCGCCTAAGCATCCTCACAGGACAGTGGCTGCAGGGCTCATCTCACTCCACTGCAGGACTCAAGAGGTTCAGGAGGTCTCTTAACCCCACTGCCATGAGACTTTTAACAGCGACTCCTGACATGTTCATTGCACATTTGTTTCTTTTATTCTAATACATATTGGTTGTAATCATATTAATTCTGAATTGCTTTAAAGCTGAAGCTGTCTGCTAAAACTAACTGAAAAAGCTGAAAAGTTGCAGAAATTGTAAAAACTTTGCAGAAGCAAAGGAACTTTGCTAAAATGTAATAACTTAGCAGAACTGCAATATCTTAGAGGAAACATAATACTTGGCAGAAATACAATAGCATAGCAGAACTTAGCAGAAATATTGTAACTTACCAGAAACATGATAACTTCTCAAAAAAATACAGGAATTTAGGAGAAATAGTTTAAGATAACAGAAAGAATATATTTAGCCAAAAATACTTAAACATTACAGAAACACTATGATTTAGAAAAATAGTACAACATAGCAGAAATACTGTGATTTACCAGAAACACTGTGATGTACTATGAATATTGTAATTTTAAATTAATACTATGTTTTAGCACAAATACTGTAATTTGACAGAAATACTATAATTTAGCAGAAATACTGTAATCAGCACATATACTGTAACATGACAGAAATTCCTCCACTTAGTAGTAATACTATAACATAACACAAATGTTTTGATTTGGCACAAAAACCATGATTTGGCAAAAATACTATGATTTAGCAGAAATACTATGATTGAGCAGAAGTACTAAGGTGTAGTAAAAGTACTTTGATTTAACAGAAATACAATTATGGAGGAGTAATACTTTAAAATGGGAGAAATATTGATACACACACACATACACAGAGCCTAAAGGGAACAGTATTTGTGCCATGGAGTGTTAACAAGAATCTGAGGTCCATATTAGAAAAGCTGCTAAAATCATAAAAGTTTGCAGAATTGTAATAAATGATGAATATGAATTACTGGTCTGTGACAGTGTATTAATTTGTAGGGAAAAAAACATGTTGACCAAGGTGGAATTGAACCCACGACCTTTGGGTTGCAGACCCATGTCATTACCAACTGCGCCACTGGGAAAGAGAGCGAGTACCTGGAAAAGAGGGTGATGAGCAGTCAGAATTAGATCGCGGCGAGAGGTGAAAAACGCCATTTTTGGGAGTTACAAAACGTCGTGTAACTCAAAAACTAGGTGGACTAGAAGCATAATTCTTGTACTGGGTGAATCAGTGGACTTTGGCGTACTTTGACTGCGATTTTCAATGCTCTTTGTGCATCCGTCGCTCAGATATGACGAGAGAAGAAACGGCAGACCTCAGATATGATCGGCTGGCTGGGAAGCCGTGCAGGCCCTGATATGTAAATTTGAATGTCTCAGTCCTCACAGAGGATTAGCTGCCTGGGGACCTGGCAGAAATACATAGAAATAGTATGATTAAGCATAAATACTACATTTAGCAGAAATACTGTATTAAGCACAAATCCTATAAAAAGCAAAAATACTATATTAAGCACAAATCCTATAAAAAGCAGAAATACTATACTATGATTTGGTAGAAAAACTATAATTAATCAGAAATACTATATTTGGCAGAAATACTATATTTAGCACAAATCTTGTAAAATAGCAGAAATAGCATGATTCAGCACAATAGTAATAACTTAAACAGAAAAATTGGAAAAGCAAAATGGACAGCTGAAAAAATGCTGATCATGCTAAGGATCTTTCAAATGTACTTGTTAAATGAAAAAAAAAACTCAGCAAAAAAAAGTATAACAGTCACACAATCACAAATATGGACACCTATGGAAACACACATGTACAGAGAGACACACAGGATCAAATTCAGTCAACCAGTCTAAATATATTGAATTTGAATCTTACAATGAGATCATCCCATTAAAAGGTTTTCTCTCTCTCTCTCTCTCTCTCTCTCTGTCACACAAACACACACACACACACAGACACACACACACACAAGATCCAATTCAGTCAACCAGTCTAAATATATTGAATTTGAATCTTACAATGAGATCATCCCATAAAAAGTCTCTCTCTCTCTCTCTCTCTCTCTCTCACACACACACACACACACACACACACACACACACACAAGATCCAATTCAGTCAACCAGTCTAAATATATTGAATTTGAATCTTACAATGAGATTATCCCATAAAAAGTCTCTCTCTCTCTCTCACTCACACACACACACACACACACACACACACACACACACACACACACACACACAAGATCCAATTCAGTCAACCAGTCTAAATATATTGAATTTGAATCTTACAATGAGATCATCCCATAAAAAGGCTTTCTCTCTCTCTCTCTCTCCCTCTCTCTGTCTCACACACACACACACACACACACACACACACACACAGGGAGAGAGAAGCAAGTTTCTAGCTCAGTCAAGCAGCCTGGGAGCTGCTGAATTTGAATCCACCAATCAGAGAGGCTGTGTACTTTTTCCCGCCAAAACAGGTGCACGCAGCACAGAGAGACACAGGATTTTTGCAGTCTATTTCTCATAGTGAGGACTCCCCTCAAACAAATGACCATAATTTCCTAACCGTAGGGGCTAGAATGGTCATTCTTACACCGTTTTGTTCAGAAGAGATGGGGGAATCTTCAAGTGTTGACAATTTATCATTAAAATATGAATTATTAAAGATATCTGACTTGTAATGCACCATAACTGGGTAGAGGCAAAGCAAAAACTGTCTTGACCTGCCCTCAAACAACGCTTTCTAACTCTAAATCTATTTGGAGTATCAATATCATTCTTTCACCGTAAGAGACAGCAGGCTTTGGTGAACAGTCATGGAAATTTTCAGGTCTCTGTGGAAATCCATTAAAAGATATGACAAGAGAAAAAGTTGTTCATTTCAGAGTTTGAAATCTGAAGAAATCTGAACGAGAGACAATTTCCTACCCTCAAACAAGTCTAACTCATTTCAGAACGGTAATAGGTGAGAAAAAAATTCTTGAATTGTGAGCGTCAGGAGTGTCTGAAGATATACGGGGACAAGCCTCATGTTTTAACTTCGCTTCGTTAAGGAGATATGACGATTCGAATATGCCTCTCATTACAGAAATCAAGCGATGATTTTGAACAAACTCTCCATTGACCCTCTATGGAGAGTTTTCCGACTTTGTGTTGGTCTGAGGAGATTTGCCAAAATTCTATAAATCTCACAACAATGATGGTGACATTTTCTGAAAGCCAGCAAAAATACCTACGTTTTGATGTATAATTTGTGGAAGTTGAGTGAAAATTGAGCAAGTAGCAAGAAGTTGTTCGGACATGAAGAGAAGACTGCGAAACCTACAGTGGCACACTGGAAGCCAAGTGCATAGCAACCATAACAACGCATGTATTTTCTCAAAAATCACAATTTTGCAACTCAAAACTTAAAGAGGGATAAGATGAAAACGGTAACAGATATGAAAAAGCTGAATCATTAATGAATAGCCCAATAATTTGTGAACATTTTAAAGTTTGAATGGTTGTTCTACGTGAAAGTAGGAAAAAGTAGTTAAGTTTCAAAAACAAGCAAGTTTTAGCAGAATTGCGGAAGTTTCCCATTCATTTCAATGGGAGAAATTAAAGGAAAAAAGCTTAATATTTTAAAAAGTATAATAGCAAAAAATACCAAAAGTCATAGCTGGAATTAGCAAAAATAGCAGAATAGTTTAAAATTTGAACGGTGAAAATCGGCTGAAAATTGTGGAAGTAGATCCACGGCGAAAAACGTACGGAAGCAACTAGAAGAATAAAGTATAAAGAATAAAGAATAAAGAGAAACAGGAACTCAATAGTGTGGATGCTTAAAGCATCCACACAATAAAGAATAAAGAGAAACAGGAAAACAATAGTGTGGATGCCTCCAGCATCCACACAATAAAGAGAAACAGGAACTCAATAGTGTGGATGCCTTTGAAGGCATCCACACAATTTGCATTTCCTGCGAAAATGCTGTGTGGATGCCTTAACGCTGAAGCTGTCTGCTGAAAAGCTGAAAACGATGAAAAGTTGCATGGTAGTGAAAAAAATGCCACCCTGAGCAGGATTCGAACCTGGCCATCCTGGTTTCAAGGAGGCTATTCATTTCCCTGAGCCAAAGTCTTTCTTACAAAGAAGAGGTGGAGAGACGGACATTTCTGCTGAAATGAGCAGAAGCTGCTGAGAATTGTGCTGATAAGAGGTGAAAAGGCTGAAAAATTTTGCAGAAAAGAGGTGAATCAGCAGAATTTCTGCAGAAAAGAGGCAAAGAAGCAGAAACTTGTGCTGAAAAGAGATGAATCAGCAGAGTTTCTGCTGAAAAGAGTTGGTTTTTCTGAAAACAGCCAAAAAAGCTGGAATTTGTGCTGAAAAGGGGTGAAAAAAATGAAAATTTTGCTGAAAAGGGGTGAAGAAGCTAAAGTATACCAAATCAAAGTATTTGTGCCAAAACATAGTGTTTCTGCCATATTGTGGTACTACTACATTACAACATGAATACGGAATAAAGATGAAAGAAACTGGCAACAAATTCCTCCACTACAAACCAGTCTGATACCAGTTCTTTGCAGTGTTCACGTTTACTAAGGCACTACCCAAAAGGCGCCACAAGAGGGCACTCCAACACAAGAGATGACCTATGTACACTGATGCACTTAGTAACAGTCAGCCTCCTACTTAGCCAAAATGGCAAAATCCCATAATTTGGCACAAATACTATGATTTGGCAGACACTATGATTTAGCAGAGATAATATAATTTGGCAGAAATACTAAACTTTGGCACAAATACTATAATTGAGTACTTTAAGATGAAAGAAATACTATGATTTAGCAGAAATAGAATGTTTTTGCAGAAACACTGTAATTTCACTCAAATACTATGAAATAGCAGTAATACTATGATTTGGCAGAAATACTTTGTTTCAGTACAAATACTATGAAATTGCAGTAATTCTATGATTTGGCAGAAATACTGTACTTTGTACAAATACAATGCTTTGGTACAAAAACTATATTTTGATTTGAATACTATGATTTGGCACGAGTAGTATGATTTAGTACAAATACTACGAATTGGCAGAAATACTGTGACTTAGTAGTAATACTATAACATAACAGATATACTGTGATGTTGCAGACAGTCTGTGTTTTTGCACAACTAGCACAATATGGCAGAAATACTATGATTTGGCACAAGTACTATGATTTAGTACAAATACTCTTATTGGCACAAATACTATGTTTCAGTACAAATACTACGATTTGGCAATAATACTGGGTTTTAGCACAACTACTGAGATTTGGGTGAAATACTATGATTTAGAAGAAATACTATGACTTCGTACAAATACAATGTTTTGGTTCAAATAATATGATTTGCAAAAAATACTATGATTTGGCACAAGTACCATGATTTAGTACAAATAGTACGATTTCGCTCAGATACTATGAAATTGCAGTAATAGTATGATTTTGAAGGAATACTATGATTTGCTAGAAATACTATGCCTTAGTAGTAATACTATAACATAGCAGATATAATGTGATTTTGCAGACATAGTATGTTTTTGCACATATACTACGGTTTTGCTCAAATACTACGAAATTGCAGTAATACTATGATTTTGAAGGAATACTATGATTTGGTAGGAATACTATGCCTTAGTAGTAATACTATAACATAACAGATATATGACGATTTTGCAGACATTCTGGTTTTACACAAATACTGTAACGTGGCAGAAATACTATGTTTTAGCACAAATACTATGATTTGCTATAAATACTATCATTTGGCACATATACTGTATTCAGCAGATATACTATAAATAAATAGAGAGTGTACGACTTAGTAGTAATACTATAACATAATAGATATACTATGATTTTGCAGACAGTCTATGTTTTTGCACAACTAGCACAATGTGGCAGAAATACTATGATTTGGCACAAGTACTATGATTTAGTAGAAATACTCTTATTGGCAGAAATACTATGTTTCAGTACAAATACTATGATTTGGCAATAATACTGTGTTTCAGCACAACCACTGAGATTTGATTGAAATACTATGATTTAGAAGAAATAGTATGACTTCATACAAATACTATGTTTTGGTTCGAATACTATGATTTGCAAAAAATACTATGATTTGGCAGAAGTACTATGATTTAGTACAAATACTACAAATTGGCAGAAATACTGTGACTTAGTAGTAATACTTTAACATAACAGATATACTGTGATTGAACAGACAATATGTTTTTGCAAGAATAATACGATTTCGCTCAAATACTATGAAATTGCAGTAATACTATGATTTTGAAGGAATACTATGATTTGGTAGAAGTACTATGCCTTAGTAGTAATACTATAACATAACAAATATACTGTGATTTTGCAGACATAGTATGTTGTTGCACATATACTACGATTTTGCTCAAATACTACGAAATTGCAGTAATACTATGATTTTGAAGGAATACTATGATTTGGTAGAAATACCATGCCTTAGTAGTAATACAATAACATGACAGATATGTGATTTAGCAGACATAGTATGTTTTTGCACATATACTACGGTTTTGCTCAAATACTACGAAATTGCAATAATACTATAATATTAAAGGAATACTACAATTTGGCAGAAATACTATGTTTGGGCACAAATACTGTGATTTGGTACATATACTATGATCAGCAGATACACTATAACATAACAGAAATTCTACGACTTAGTAGTAATACTATAACATAACAGAAATTTTAATTGGGCACAAATAACATGATTTGGCACAAATACCATGATTTTGCAAAAAAATACCATGATCTGGCAAAAATACGATGACTTAGTACAAATACTATGATTTGGCACAAATACTATGATTTAGCAGAAATACTATGTTTTAACATAACTAATATCTTTTGACAGAAATTTCTGCTAAAAGGTACTATTTCTGCTTTTTAGCAGAAATACTGCAATTTTGCATAAATACTATGATTTCGGATAAATACTATGATTTGGCAGATGTACTATATTCAGCACATATACTATAACATAACAGAAATACCTCCACCTACTAGTAATACTATAACATATCAGAAATGTCATGATTTGACACAAAAAAACATGATTTGGCACAAATACCATGATTTGGCAAAAATACTATGATTACCTAGAATTACTATGATTGAACACAAGTACTAAGATGTAGTAGAAGTACTTTGATTTAGCAGAAATACTATTATGGAGGAGTAATACTTTAACATAGGAGAAATACTGATACACGCGCACATACACAGAGCCTAAAGGGAGCAGGGGTTGTTAAGAGTCTGGGCTTGGTATATCTAGGTCAGCTAAATTGGCTGCACCTGCTGTAATCAGCCCTTACACACACAGACACAGAGAGAAGTATGAGTCTTCTTCAGTGTATTTCTCACATTCAGGACTCCCCTCGAACAAATGGCCATAATTTCCTAACCGTAGGGGCTAGAACGCTCATTCTGACACTGTTTTGTTCAGAAGAGATGGGGGAATCTGCAGGTCTTCATAATTCAGAGATAAAATATAAATTATTGAAGATATATGACTTGTAATACACTGTAACTGAGTAGAGGCAAAGCAAAAATGCCTTGACCTGCCCTCAAACAACGTTTTGTAACTCTAAATCTATATGGAGCATCAAAATGATTCTTTCACCGTAAGAAACAGCAGGCTTTGGTGAACAGTCATGGGAATTTTCAGGTCTCTGTTGAAATCCACCAAAACGATGTGACGAGAGAAAAAAGTTGCTCATTTCCAGAGTTTGAAATCTGAAGAGATCTGAGCAAGGCACAAATTTCCTACCCTCAAACAAATGTAATTCATGGCCAAACGGTAATAGGTGAGAAAAAAATTCTTGAATTGTGAGCATCAGGGGTGTCTGAAGATATATTGGCACAAGCGTCATGTCTCAACTTTGTTTCATTAAGGAGATATGACTATTTGAAAATGCCTCTCATTAGAGAAATCCAGCGCTGATTTTGAACAAACTCTCCATTGACTCTCTATGGAGACTTTACAGACTTTGTGTTGCTCTGAGGAGATTTGCCAAACTTCTGTAACTCTCACAACAATAATAGTGACAATTTCTGAAAGCCAGCAAAAATACCTACGTTTTGATGTATAATTTGTGGGGGTGGAGTGGAAATTGAGCGAGTTGCAGGAAGTTGTTCAGACATGAAGAGAAAATTCAGAAATTTCCACTGTCCACTCTGAGTTAATTGCATAGCAACCATAACAACGCATGTATTTTCTGAAAAATCACAATTTTGCAACTGAAAACTTAAAGAGGTATAAAATTTAAACAGTAGAAGATCTGAAAAAGCTGAATCATACAGGAATAGCCCAATAATCTGAGAACATTTTAAAGTTTGAATGGAGTTTCTAGGTGAAAGCATGAGGAAGTAGTTAAGTTTCAAAAACAAGCAGGTTTTAGCAGAATTTCTGAAGATTTCCATTCATTTCAATGGGACAAATTAAAGGAAAAAAGTGTAATATTTTAAAAAGTATAATAGTAATAAACACCAAAAGTCATTGCCGGAAAGAGCAGAAAGAGCAGAACAGTTTAGAGTTTGAACGGTGAAAATCGGCTGAAAACTGAGGAAGTAGTTAAGTGCCAAAAAGTGTACGGAAGCAACTAGGGGAATAATAATAAAGAAGAAAGAGAAACAGGAAAACAATAGTGTGGAAGCCCTTTTAGGGCATCCACACAACTAGAAAGCAAAAATTTCCGAAGAAATTTTAAGTGTGCCTATGCTACTGCTGGATCGGTTGTCCAAATACATCAGGATGTATGTATTTAGAGCAAAAAACTGTTGAGTTTTAAGCAGAGAGTCATCAGCTGTTCCTGCACTCAGCTGTTAGGGCCTGTTGCTATAGTAACTCCTGTGAGAGGCAGGAGGGCATGGGACACACACACACACACACACACACTGCAGTTGGGGTCAGACAGAGAGATGGGCAAACAGGAATTAAGCTCTGAAACAAATGCTTCCCAAGAGAAAACCGTAGGTCCGATCGCAAAGATTCTTTCACTGTGAGTGGCAGGAACTTCCCGACTACAACATATTAAATTTTCATGCCTGTAGAGTGTATTATACTGACGTGGTGACAGTGTAAAGACACCCTTCGATGTTAGGTTTGAGCTGAAAATTGAGAGCGGTTTTAGAATGGTCGTCTATGGGGGACAGAGACGGAGGAGGCTGCGCTTTGATGGCATTTGTGAGAAAACCATAAATCTGATCATGATCACAAACACATTGGATGAAAGAAGACAACGATAGCTACGTTTTGATGTATAAATTATAGATGTAGGGTAAACGGTTTGGGTGGGACAGGACGAGAAAGACAAATTTTTTAAATTATTCTCCACACTCTGGTTTTGTGGCAGTTGACAGTGGGGCGAACATTCCGTGAAAAACTCAATTTTCCTAAAACTTAAACTGCTCTTGTGAAACAACCGTAAAAGATATCACAACGAGGATTTGGTCAATAAAAGTCCAAAATCTTGTGACCCGTTTAAAGTTTAAATGACGTTTCTACGACAAAGTATGGCCAAGCGGTAGGCCTTCAAAGTGGCCTGGGTTGGCGCCTTTTTTCGGGCCCTTCCCAATCGAAATGAATGGGGAAAAATGGGGTCTTTTTTTGGGAATTTTGGGAAAACTGTGCGACGAATCCCTACCAAAAGTCATAGCACCCTATTCCCGATCGAGCCGCACGAAACGGTGTGACATATGTGGGGGTCGTCTCAAACCTGCGGGCCGTGAAAAAGTTCATAATTTCAGGTGGAAGAAAAATAATAACTAGAAAGCGAAAATTTCCGAAGAAATTTTAAGTGTGCCTATGCTACTGCCGGATCGGTTGTCCAAAGTCATCAGGATGTATGTATTTAGAGCAAAAAACTGCTGAGTTTTAAGCAGAGAGTCATCAGCTGTTCCTGCACTCAGCTGTTAGGGCCTGTTGCTATAGTAACTCCTGTGAGTGGCAGGAGGGGATGGGACACACACACACACACACACAGACTCTGCAGTTGGGGTCAGACAGAGAGATGGGCAAACAGGAATTAAGCTCTGAAACAAATGCTTGCCAAGAGAAAACTGTAGGTCCGATCGCAATAATTCTTCCACCGTGAGTGGCAGGAACTTCCAGACTACAACATATTAAATTTTCATGCCTGTAGAGTGTGTTATACTGACGTGGTGACAGTGTAAAGACACCCTTCGATGTTAGGTTTGAGCTGAAAATTGAGAGCAGTTTTAGAATGGTCGTCTATGGGGGACAGAGAGGGAGGAGGCTGCGCTTTGAAGGCATTTGTGAGAAAACCGTAAATCTGATCTTGATAAGAAACACATTGGATGAAAGAAGACAACGATAGCTACGTTTTGATGTATAAATTATCGATGTAGGGCAAACGGTTTGGGTGGGACAGGACGAGAAAGACAAATTTTTTCAATTATTCTCCACACTCTGGTTTTTTGGCAGTTGACAGTGGGGCGAACATTCCGTGAAAATGCCAATTTTCCTAAAACTTAAACTGCTCTTGTGAAACAACCGTAAAAGATATCACAACGAGGATTTGGTCAATAAAAGTCCAAAATCTTGTGACCCGTTTAAAGTTTAAATGACGTTTCTACGACAAAGTATGGCCAAGCGGTAGGCCTTCAAAGTGGCCTGGGTTGGCGCCTTTTTTCGGGCCCTTCCCAATCGAAATGAATGGGGAAAAATGGGGTCTTTTTTTGGGAATTTTGGGAAAACTGTGCGACGAATCCCTACCAAAAGTCATAGCACCCTATTCCCGATCGAGCCGCATCGAAACGGTGTGACATATGTGGGGTCGTCTCAAACCTGCGGGCCGTGAAAAGTTCATAATTTCAGGTGGAAGAAAAAAATAATAACTAGAAAGCGAAAATTTCCGAAGAAATTTTAAGTGTGCCTATGCTACTGCCGGATCGGTTGTCCAAAGTCATCAGGATGTATGTATTTAGAGCAAAAAACTGCTGAGTTTTAAGCAGAGAGTCATCAGCTGTTCCTGCACTCAGCTGTTAGGGCCTGTTGCTATAGTAACTCCTGTGAGTGGCAGGAGGGGATGGGACACACACACACACACACACAGACTCTGCAGTTGGGGTCAGACAGAGAGATGGGCAAACAGGAATTAAGCTCTGAAACAAATGCTTGCCAAGAGAAAACTGTAGGTCCGATCGCAATAATTCTTCCACCGTGAGTGGCAGGAACTTCCAGACTACAACATATTAAATTTTCATGCCTGTAGAGTGTGTTATACTGACGTGGTGACAGTGTAAAGACACCCTTCGATGTTAGGTTTGAGCTGAAAATTGAGAGCAGTTTTAGAATGGTCGTCTATGGGGGACAGAGAGGGAGGAGGCTGCGCTTTGAAGGCATTTGTGAGAAAACCGTAAATCTGATCTTGATAAGAAACACATTGGATGAAAGAAGACAACGATAGCTACGTTTTGATGTATAAATTATCGATGTAGGGCAAACGGTTTGGGTGGGACAGGACGAGAAAGACAAATTTTTTCAATTATTCTCCACACTCTGGTTTTTTGGCAGTTGACAGTGGGGCGAACATTCCGTGAAAATGCCAATTTTCCTAAAACTTAAACTGCTCTTGTGAAACAACCGTAAAAGGTATCGCAACGAGGATTTGGACAAGAAAAGTCCAAAATCTTGTGACCCATTTAAAGTTTAAATGACGTTTCTACGACAAAGAATGGCCGAGCGGTAGGCCTTCAAAGTGGCCTGGGTTGGCGCCTTTTTTCGGGCCCTTCCCAATCGAAATGAATGGGGAAAAATGGGGTCTTTTTTGGGGAATTTCGGGAAAACTGTGCGACGAATCCCTACCAAAAGTCATAGCACCCTATTCCCGATCGAGCCACACGAAACGGTGTAACATACGTGGGGGTCGTCTCAAAGCTGCGGGCCGTGAAAAAGTTCATAATTTTAGGCGGAAGAAAAATAATAATAAGAATAATAAATCTGTCGAATAGTAATAAGTGTGCCATTACATAGGCACACTTAATAAGTATAAGAATAATAAATCTGTCGAATAGTAATAAGTGTGCCATTACATAGGCACACTTAACTAGAAAGCAAAAATTTCCGAAGAAATTTTAAGTGTGCCTATACTACTGCCGGATCAAAGACATCAGGATGTATTGTCTGGAGCAAAAAACTGTTGAGTTTTAAGCAGAGACTCATCAGCTGATCCTGCACTCAGCTGTTAGGGCCTGTTGCTATAGTAACTCCTGTGAGCAGCAGGAGGGGATGGGACACACACACACACACACACATACACACTGCAGTTGGGGTCAGACAGAGAGATGGGCAGACAGGAATTAAGCTCTGAAACAAATGCTTGCCAAGAGAAAACTGTAGGTCCGATCGTAATAATTCTTTCACTGTGAGTGGCAGGAACTTCCAGACTACAACATATTAAATTTTCATGCCTGTAGAGTGTATTATACTGACGTGGTGACAGTGTAAAGACACCCTTCGATGTTAGGTTTGAGCTGAAAATTGAAAGCAGTTTTAGAATGGTCGTCTATGGGGGACAGAGAGGGAGGAGACTGCGCTTTGATGGCATTTGTGAGAAAACTGTAAATCTGATCTTGATAAGAAACACATTGGATGAAAGAAGACAATGATAGCTACGTTTTGATGTATAAATTATTGATGTAGGGCAAACAGTTTGGGTGGGACAGGATGAGAAAGACAAATTTTTTAAATTATTCTCCACACTCTGGTTTTTTGGCAGTTGACAGTTGGGCGAACATTCCGTGAAAATCACAATTTTCCTAAAACTCGCTGTGACATATGTGGGGGTCGTCTCAAACCTGCGGGCCGTGAAAAAGTTCATAATTTCAGGCGGAAGAAAAATAATAAGTTTAGGAATAAGAATAATAAATCTGTCGAATAGTAATAAGTGTGCCATTACATAGGCACACTTAACTAGAAAAATTTGCATTTCCTGCGAAAATGCAGTGTGGATGCCTTAACGCCGAAGCTGTCTGCTGAAAAGCTGAAAAAGATGAAAAGTTGCAAAAAGTTGTATGGTGGTGAAAAAAAAAAATGTCGCCCTGAGCAGGATTCGAACCTGGCCCTCCTAGTCTCAAGGAAGCTACTCATCTCACTAAGCCAAAGTCACTCTCAAAAAGAAGAGGTGGAGAGACGGACAATTCTGCTGAAATGAGCAGAAGCTGCTAAGAGTTGTGCTGATAAGAGGAGAAAAGGCTGAAAATTTTGCAGAAAAGAGGTGAATCAGCAGAATTTCTGCTGAAAAGAGGTAAAGAAGCAGAACGTTGCGCTGAAAAGAGATGAATCAGCAGAATTTCTGCTCAAAAGTGTTTTTTCTGAAAACAGCTGAGATTTGTGCTAATAAGAGGTGAAAAGGCTGAAAATTTTGCAGAAGAGGTGGATAAGCTGGGATTTGTGCTGAAAAGGGGTGAAAAAAATGACAATTTTGCTGAAAAGGGGTGAAGAAGCTAAAGTATACCAAATCAAAGTATTTGTGCCAAAACATAGTATTTCTACCATATTGTGGTATTTGTGCCACAAAAGTTACTACATTACAACATGAATACGGATTAAAGATGAAAGAAACTGGCAACAAATTCCTCCACTACAAACCAGTCTGATACCACTTCTTTGCAGTGTTCACATTTACTAATGCACTACCCAAAAGGTGCCACAAGAGGGCACTCCAACACAAGAGATGACCTTTGTACACTGATGCACTTAGTAACAGTCAGCCTCCTACTTAGCCACTACGTAATACAGTGAAAATACAGTAGCAGAAATACAATGTTTTTGCAGAAACACTGTAATTTCACTCAAATACTATGAAATATCTGTAATACTATGATTTGGCAGAAATACTATGTTTCAGTACAAATACTATGATTTGGCAGAAATACTATGACTTAGAAGTAATACTATAACAAAAGGGATTCCTCAAAATACTATGAAATTGCAGTAATTCTATGATTTGGCAGAAATACTGTACATCGTACAAATACTATATTTTGATTTGAGCTCTATGATTTGAAAAAGATGAAAGCATTGAAAAAGGTGAAAAGGCTGAAGATTTTGCAGAAAAGAGATGAATCAGCAGAATTTCTGCAGAAAAGAGGCAAAGAAGCAGAACGTTGCGCTGACAAGAGTTGAATGAGCAGAATTTCTGCTGAAAAGAGGCAGAACAACCTGGTTCTGCTCAAATTCACCAATCAGAGGTACTGGCTCTATGTGCTTCATCAGGCTGTTTACTTGTATGTATTTCTGCCATGTGGTGTTGACAAGAATCTGAGGTCCATATTAGAAAAGCTGCTAAAATCATAAAACTTTGCAGAATTGTAATAAATTATCAACATAAATTACAGGTCTGTGATAGTGTATAAATTTGTAGTGAAAAAAAAACATGTGGCCCAAGGTGGGATTGAACCCACGACCTTTGAGGTGCAGAGCCGTGTCATTACTGATTGCGCCACCTGGGAAGGGAGCGCTCGGCTCAAAAACATAGACAAAATAGATCGCGGTGAGCGGCGAAAAAGCGCCGTTTTTTGGAGTTACAAAACGTCGTGTAACTCAAAAAGTAGGAGGGCTAGCAGCATAATTCTTGTACTGGGTGAATCAGCGGACTTTGGTGTATTTCGACTGCGATTTTCATAGCTCTTTGTACCTCCGTCGCGGAGATATGACGAGAGAAGAAACGGCTTCATTTCCAGAGTTTGAAGACTGAGAGAAGGACAGATTTCCACCCCTCAAACAAACGTAATTCATTGCTCAACGGTAAGATGAATGTAAAAACTGATTCCACTGTGAGTGTCAGCAGTGTCTGAAGATATATTGGCACAAGCCTCATGTCCTAACTTTGCTTTGTTCAAGAGATATGGCGATTTGAAAATGCCTCCCGTTACAGAATTTCAGCTCTGAATTTCAAAACCTCCCCATAGACTTTGAATGGGAAGTAACCAGACCATGTGTCACTTCGAGACAATTTGCGAAAAAACGGTAAATCTCACAATAAAGATAGTAACATTGTCTGAAAGCCAGCAAAAATACCTACGTTTTGATGTATAATTTGTGGAGGTTGAGTGGAAATTGAGCGAGTAGCAAGAAGTTGTTCAGACATGAAGAGAAAATTCAGAACAGACCAGCACTCACTCTGAGTTAATTGCATAGCAACCATAGCAACGCATGTATTTTCTGAAAAATCACAATTTTGCAACTCAAAACTTAAAGAGGTATAAAATGAAAACCGTAGAAGATCTGAAAAAGCTGAATCACACAGGAATAGCCCAATAATCTGAGAACATTTTAAAGTTTGAATGGAGTTTCTAGGTGAAAGTATGAGGAAGCAGTTAAGTTTCAAAACCAAGAAAGTTTTAGCAGAATTGTGGAAGTTTTCCATTCATTTCAATGGGACAAATTAAAGGAAAAAAGTGTAATATTTTAAAAAGTATAATAGTAATAAACACCAAAAGTCATAGCAGTCGTTAGCAGAAAGAGCAGAACAGTTTAGAGTTTGAACTGAGAAAATCGGCTGAAAACTGAGGGAGTAGTTAAGTGCCAAAAAAACTGGAAGCAACCAGAATAAAGTAAAGACTAGAAAATTTGCATTTCCTGCGAAAATGCTGTGTGGATGCCTTAACGCTGAAGCTGTCTGCTGAAAAGATGAAAAAGATGAAAAGTTGGAAAAAGTTGTATGGTGGTGAAGAAGAAAAAATGTCGTCCTGAGTAGGAATCGAACCTGGCCCTTCTGAGTTCAAGACAGCAACTCTCCTCACTGACCCAAACTCATTCTCACAAAGAAGAGGTGGACAGACTGACAATTCTGTTGAAATTAGCAGAAGCTGCTGAGAATTGTGCTGATAAGAGGGGAAAGGCTGAAAATTTTGCAGAAAAGAGATGAACCAGCAGAATTTCTGCAGAAAAGAGTTTTTCCTGAAAACAGCTGAGATTTGTGCTAATAAGAGGTGAAAAGGCTGAAAATTTTGCAGAAGAGGTGAATAAGCAGAATTTGGGCTGAAAAGAGGTGAAAATTCTGCTGAAAAGAGGTCTGCAGAACTCTTTTCAGAATTCTGCTGAAAAGATGTTTTTGCTGAAAATAGCTGAAAAAGCTAGGATTTGTGCTGAAAAGTGGTGAAAAAACTGAAAATTTTGCTGAAAAAGGAGTGAAAAAGCTGAAATTGAGTTAAAAAAGTTTAACTGTTAACTGAAAGAAATTTTGCCATAAGCGGGATTTGAACCCGGGCCTCCCAGTCTGAGAACGGATGCTCATCTCACTGAGCTAAAACACAGGTCAACCCGGCAAGGAAAATCAGTGAGGCCATCTATAATATGGCAGAAATGGGCAAAAAATATTGCAAAAAAAATTCACTATCTCAAAAAGTATAGAAGTTATGAGCACCAAAAGTCATAGCCGGAAAGAGCAGAAAGAGCAGAATTTTTTAAGATTTGAATGGTGAAAATCGGATAAAAACTGTGGGAGTAGTTAAGTGCCAAAAAACGTACGGAAGCAACTAGTAAATAGTGGAATAAAGAATAAAGAGAAACAGGAACTCAATAGTGTGGATGCCTTTGAAGGCATCCACACAACTAGAAAAATTTGCATTTCCTGCGAAAATGCAGTGTGGATGCTTTAAAGCTGAAGCTGTCTGCAAAAACTAGCTGAAAAAGCTGAAAAGTTGCAGAAATTGTAAAAACTTTGCAGAAGCAAAGGAACTTTGCTAAAATGTAATAACTTAGCAGAACTGCAATATCTTAGAGGAAACATAATACTTGGAAGAAATACAATAGCATAGCAGAACTTAGCAGAAATATTGCAACTTACCAGAAACATGATAACTTCTCAAAAATACAAGAATTTAGGAGAAATAGTATAAGATAACAGAAAGAATATATTTAGCCAAAAATACTTAAACATTACAGAAACACTATGATTTAAAAAAAAATACTACAACATAGCAGAAATACTGTGATTTGCCAGAAACACTGTGATGAACTATGAATATTGTAATTTCAAATGAATACTATGTTTTAGCACAAATACTATAATTTGACAGAAATACTATCATTTGGCAGAAATACTATGTTTCAGCACAAATACTCTGGTTTAGCACAAATATTATAACATAGCAGAAATACAATTATATAGCAGAAATGCTATATTTAAAAAGAAAAATATAATATAGTAGAAATACTTTGATTTAGCAGAAATACTGTAATCAGCACATATACTGTAACATGACAGAAATTCCTCCACTTAGTAGTAATACTATAACATAACACAAATGTTATGATTTGGCACAAAAACCATGATTTGGCAAAAATACCATGATTTAGCAGAAATACTATGATTGAGCAGAAGTACTAAGATGTAGTAAAAGTACTTTGATTTAAGAGAAATACAATTATGGAGGAGTAATACTTTAAAATGGGAGAAACATTGATACACACACACATTCACAGAGCCTAAAGGGAAGAGTATTTGTGCCATGGAGTGTTAAGAAGAATCTGAGGTCCATATTAGAAAAGCTGCTAAAAAGTTTTCAGAATTGTAATAAATGATGAATATGAATTAGTGGTCTGTGATAGTGTATTAATTTGTAGGGCAAAAAAGATGTCCAAGGTGCAATTGAACCCACGACGTTTGGATTGCAGACCCGTGTCATTACCATCTGCGCCACTGGGAAAGACAGTGAGCTTCTGGAAAAGAAGGTCATGAGCAGTCAGAATTAGATCGAGGTGCGAGGCGAAGAATATCGTTTTTTGGAGTTACAAAACGTCGTGTAACTCAAACGCTAGGTAGACTAGAAGCATAATTCTTGTACTGGGTGAATCAGCGGACTTTGGTGTACTTTGACTGCGATTTTCATTGCTCTTTGTACATCCGTCGCTGAGATATGACGAGAGAAGAAAGGGCAGACCTCAGATATGATTGGCTGGCTGGGAAGCCGTGCAGGCCCTGATATGTAAATTTGAATGTCTCAGTCCTCAGAGGATTGGCTGCCTGGGGACCTGGCAGAAATATATAGTAATAGTATGATTAAGCATAAATACTACATTTAGCAGAAATACTGTATTAAGCACAAATCCTATTAAAAGCAAAAATACTATATTAAGCACAAATCCTATAAAAAGCAAAAATACTGTACTATGATTTGGTAGAAAAACTATAATTAATCAGAAATACTATATTTGGCAGAAATACTATATTTAGCACAAATCTTATAAAATAGCAGAAATAGTATGATTCAGCACAACAGTAATAACTTAAACAGAAAAATTGGAAAAGCAAAATGGACAGCTGAAAAAATGCTGAACATGCTCCGGATCCTTCAAATGTACTTGTTAAATGAAAAAAAAACTCAGCAAAAAAAAGTATAACAGTCACACAATCACAAATATGGACACATATGGAAACACACATGCACAGAGAGACACACACAGGATCAAATTCAGTCAACCAGTCTAAATATATTGAATTTAAATCATACAATAAGATGCTCCCATAAAAGGCTCTCTCCCTCTCTCTCTCTCTCACACACACACACACACACACACACACACACACACACACACACACAGGAGAGAGGAGCAACTTTCTAGGTCAGTCAAGCAGCCTGGGAGCTGCTAAATTTGAATCCACCAATCAGAGAGGCTGTGTACTTTTTCCCGCCAAAACAGGTGCAGCCGTTTTTACACACACTCAGCACAGAGAGAGACAGGATTTCTGCAGTATATTTCTCATAGTGAGGATTCCTCTCAAACAAATGACCATAATTTCCTAACCGTAGGGGCTAGAACGGTCATTCTTACACCGTTTTGTTCAGAAGAGATGGGGGAATCTTCAAGTGTTAACAATTTATCATTAAAATATGAATTATTAAAGATATTTGACTTGTAATGCACCATAACTGAGTAGAGGCGAAGCAAAAACTGCCTTGACCTGCCCTCAAACAACGCTTTCTAACTCTAAATCTATTTGGAGTATCGATATCATTCTTTCACCGTAAGAGACAGCAGGCTTTGTTGAACAGTCATGGAAATTTTCAGGTCTCTGTGGAAATCTATCAAAAAGATATGATGAGAGAAAAAAGTGGTTCATTTCCAGAGTTTGAAAGCTGAAGAAATCTGAGCGAGGGACAAATTTCCTACCCTCAAACAAACGTAATTCATGGCCAAATGGTAATAGGTGAGAAAAAAAATCGTACACTGTGAGCGTCAGGAGTGTCTGAAGATATATTGGCACAAGCCTCATG
Source organism: Oreochromis aureus (assembly GCF_013358895.1). NCBI lineage: Eukaryota > Metazoa > Chordata > Actinopteri > Cichliformes > Cichlidae > Oreochromis > Oreochromis aureus. Next base: position 125,467,494 of record NC_052944.1, on the reverse strand, counting down.
TCTTAACGTCACTTTGTTAGGGAGATATGACAATTCGAATATGCCTCTCATTACAGAAATCCAGCGGTGATTTTGATCAAACTCTCCATTGACTTTCTATGGAGAGTTTCCAGACTTTGTGTTGGTCTGAGGAGATTTGCCAAAATTCTATAAATCCCACAACAATGATAGTAACATTTTCTGAAAGCCAGCAAAAATACCTACGTTTTGATGTATAAATTGTGGAAGTGGAGTGAAGATTGAGCAAGTAGCAAGAAGTTGTTCGGACATGAAGAGAAGACTGCAAAACTTTCAGTGGCACGCTGAAAGCCAAGTGCATAGCAACCATAACAACGCATGTATTTTGTGAAAAATCACAAAGATGAAACTCAAAACTTTAAGAGGGATAAGATGAAAACGGTAACAGATATGAAAAAGCTGAATCATCCATGAATAGCCCAATAATTTGTGAACATTTTATTTTTTTATTTTTTTATTTTTTTTATTATTTTTTTTTTTTTATTTGTGAACATTTTAAAGTTTGAATGGTTGTTCTAGGTGAAAGTATGGGGAAGTAGATAAGTTTCAAAAACAAGCAAGTTTTAGCAGAATTGCGGAAGTTTCCCATTCATTTCAATGTGACAAATTAAAGGAAAAAAGCTTAATATTTTAAAAAGTATAATAGTTAAAAATACCAAAAGTCATAGCGCACATTAGCAGAAATAGCAGAATAGTTTAAAATTTGAACGGTGAAAATCGGCTGAAAATTGTGGAAGTAGTTAAGTGCCAAAAAAAGTGAAAAAGTGGCAACTAGAATAATAATAACTAGAAAAAGTTTGCATTTCCTGCGAAAATGCTGTGTGGATGCCTTTATGCTGAAGTTGTCTGCTGAAAAAGCTGAAAAAGTTGAAAACTTGCAAAAAGTTGTATGGCGGAGAAGAAACTGAAAATTCTGCTGAAAACAGGTGAAGAAGCAGAAAATTTTTGCTGAAAAGTGATGAAAAGCCAAAAATTCTACTGAGAGGGGTAAAGATAGAGAAATTTTTGCTGAAAAGTGGTGGAAAAAAAAACCCTTGCCCTGAGCAGGATTCGAACCTGGCCCTCCTGGTCTCAAGGCCGCCACTCAGCTCACTGAGCCAAACTCATTCTGACAAAGAGTAGATGGAGAGACTGACAATTTTGCTGAAATGAGCAGAAGCTGCTGAGAATTGTGCTGATAAGAGGTGAAAAGGCTGAAAATTTTGCAGAAATGAGGTGAATCAGCAGAATTTCTGCTGAAAAGAGGTAAAGAAGCAAAAACTTGCGCTGAAAAGAGACGAATCAGCAGAATTTCTGCTCAAAAGAGGTTTTTCCTGAAAAAAGCTGATATTTGTGCTGATAAGAGGTGAAAAGGCTGAACATTTTGCAGAAGAGGTCAATAAGCAGAATTTGGGCTGAAAAGAGGTGAAAATTCTGCTGAAAAGAGTTCAATCAGCAGAATTTCTGCTGAAAAGAGTTCTGCAGAACTCTTTTCAGAATTCTGCTGAAAAGATGTTTTTGCTGAAAATAGCTGAAAAAGCTGGGATTTGTGCTGAAAACTGGTGAAAAAACTGAAAATTTTGCTGAAAAGGGGTGAAAAAGCTGAAATTGAGTTAAAAAAGTTTAACTGTTAACTGAAAGAAATGTTGCCATAAGTGGGATTTGAACCCGGGCCTCCCAGTCTGAGAACAGATGCTCATCTCACTGAGCTAAAACACAGCTCAGCCCGGCAAGGAAAATCAGTGACGCCACTGATAATATGGCAGAAATGGGCAAAAAATATTGCAAAAAAAATTCAATATCTCAAAAAGTATAGAAGTTATGAGCACCAAAAGTCATAGCGCACATTAGCAGAAAGAGCAGAATTTTTTAAAGTTTGAACTGAGAAAATCGGCTGAAAACTGAGGGAGTAGTTAAGCGCCAAAAAACGTACGGAAGCAACTAGAATAAAGTAGAATAAAGAACTAGAAAAATTTGCATTTCCTGCGAAAATGCTGTGTGGATGCCTTAACGCTGAAGCTGTCTGTTGAAAAGCTGAAAAAGATGAAAAGTTGCAAAAAGTTGTATGGTGGTGAAAAAGAAAAAACGTCACCCTGAGCAGGATTCGAACCTGGCCCTCCTGCTCTCAAGGCAGCCACTCAACTAACTGAGCCAAACTCATTCTGACAAATAATAGGTGGGGAGACTGACAATTGTGCTGAAATTATCAGAAGCTGCTGAGAATTGTGCTGATAAGAGGCGAAAAGGATGAAAATTTTGCAGAAAAGAGGTGAATCAGCAGAGTTTCTGCTGAAAAGAGTTTTTTTTCCCTTAAAACAGCCAAAAAAAGCTGGAATTTGTGCTGAAAAGGGGTGGAAAAAAATGAAATTTTGCTGAAAAGGGGTGAAGAAGCTAAAGTATACCAAATCAAAGTATTTGTGCCAAAACATAGTATTTCTGCCATATTGTGGTATTTGTGCCACAAAAGTTACTACATTACAACATGAATACGGATTAAAGATGAAAGAAACTGGCAACAAATTCCTCCACTACAAACCAGTCTGATACCACTTCTTTGCAGTGTTCACGTTTACTAAGGCACTACCCAAAAGGCGCCACAAGAGGGCACTCCAACACAAGAGATGACCTATGTACACTGATGCACTTAGTAACAGTCAGCCTCCGGCAGAAATACTGTGATTTAGTAGTAGTACTATAACATAACAGATATACTGTGATGTTGCAGACATAGTATGTTTTTGCACTACTCATTTATAGTGAAAAAAAATAGCAATATAAATTACAGGTCTGTGATAGTGTATAAATTTGTAGTGAAAAAAAAATGTAGACCAAGGCGGGATTGAACCCACGACCTTTGAGCTGCAGAGCCGAGTCATTACTGATTGCGCCACCTGGGAGGGGGGCAAGTAGCTGAAAAACAAAGAAATCAGCAATCAGAAATAGATCGCGGTGAGAGGCGAAAAGCGCCTTTTTTTGGAGTTACAAAACGTCGTGTAACTCAAAAACTAGGAGGGATAGAAGCATAATTCTTGTACTGGGTGAATCAGCGGACTTTGGTGTATTTTGACTGCGATTTTCATAGCTCTTTGTACCTCCGTCGCGGAGATATGACGAGAGAAGAAACGGCTTCATTTTCAGAGTTTGAAGAATGAGAGAAGGACAGATTTCCATTAGGAAAGCTGCTAAAATCATAAAAGTTTGCAGAATTGTAATAAATAAACAATATGAATTACTTGTCTGTGATAGTGCATTAATTTGTAGGGGAAAAAAAAAACGTTGACCAAGGTGGAATTGAACCCACGATCTTTGTTCTGCTGACCGGTGTCATTACCAACTGCGCCACTGGGAAACAGAGCAGCGGTTTGGAAAACGGGGAGATGAACTGTCAGATTTAGATCGCGGTGAGAGGCTTAAAACGCCGATTTTTGGAGTTACAAAACGTCGTGTAACTCAAAAACTAGGTGGAATAGAAGCATCATTCTTCTACTGGGTGAATCAGCGGACTTTGGTGTACTTTGACTGCGGTTTTCATTGCTCTTTGTACCTCAGTCGCGGAGATATGACGAGAGAAGAAACGGCTTCATTTTCAGAGTTTGAAAAGTGAGAGGAGGACAGATTTCCACCCCCAAACAAACGTAATTTATGGCTCAACAGTAAGATGACTGTAAAAACTGCTCCACTTTGATAAAACGTCGTGTAACTCAAAAACTAGGAGGGCTAGCAGCATAATTCTTGTACTAGGTGAATCAGCGGACTTTGGTGTATTTTGACTGCGATTTTCATAGCTCTTTGTACCTCCTTCGCGGAGATATGACGAGAGAAGAAACGGCTTCATTTCCAGAGTTTGAAAACTGAGAGAAGGACAGATTTCTGCTAAAAAAAGAGGTGTAGACACGCTTGATGGAAATGGCTTCATGTGTAAGGGTACACTGAAGAGTGTCAAGAAAGAAGAGTGCATGCAAGTAGGGAAGATGTGTAACAACTGTCACAGGCAGGACTCAAACCTCTGCCACCGGGTCCCACAGCAGCGGCTCAACCCTCTGAGCCAAATGAGGTCTGGTCACAAAGGGGGCGGGTGTCTAAGACACAGAGACATGAGCAGTCAGAATTAGATCGCGGTGAGAGGCGAAAAACGCCGGTTTTTGGAGTTACAAAACGTCGTGTAACTCAAAAACTAGGAGGGCTAGCAGAATAATTCTTGTACTGGGTGAATCAGCGGACCTTGGTGTATTTTGACTGCGATTTTCATAGCTCTTTGTACCTCCGTCGCGGAGATATGACGAGAGAAGAAACGGCTTCATTTCCAGAGTTTGAGGACTGAGAGAAGGACAGATTTCCACCCCTCAAACAAACGTAATTCATTGCTCAACGGTAAGATAATTGTAAAAACTGATTCCACTGTGAGTGTCAGCAGTGTCTGAAGATATATTGGCACAAGCCTCATGTCCTAACTTTGCTTTGTTCAAGAGATATGGCGATTTTAAAATGCCTCCTGTTACAGAATTTCAGCTCTGAATTTCAAAACCTCCCTATAGCCTTTGAATGGGAAGTAACCTGACCATGTGTCACTTCGAGGTGAATTGCGAAAAAATGGTAAATCTCACAATAAAGACAGTAACATTGTCTGAAAGCCAGCAAAAATACCTACGTTTTGATGTATAATTTGTGGGGGTTGAGTGGAAATTGAGCGAGTAGCAAGAAGTTGTTCGGACATGAAGAGAAAATTCAGAACAGACCAGCACTCACTCTGAGTTAATTGCATAGCAACCATAGCAACACATGTATTTTCTGAAAAATCACAATTTTGCAACTGAAAACTTAAAGAGGTATTAAATTAAAACGGTAGAAGATCTGAAAAAGCTGAATCACACAGGAATAGCCCAATAATCTGAGAACATTTTAAAGTTTGAATGGAGTTTCTAGGTGAAAGTATGAGGAAGCAGTTAAGTTTCAAAACCAAGCAAGTTTTAGCAGAACTGTGGAAGTTTTCCATTCATTTCAATGGGACACAAAAAGTGTAATATTTTAAAAAGTATAATAGTAATAAACACCAAAAGATATAGCCGGAATTAGCAGAAATAGCAGAACAGTTTAGAGTTTGAACGGAGAAAATCGGCTGAAAACTGAGGGAGTAGTTACACGGCAAAAAACGGGGGAGCAACTTGAAGAATAAAGTTTAAAGAGAAACAGGATGCTTCCAGCATCCACACAATAAAGAGAAACAGGAACTCAATGGTGTGGAAGCCCTTTAGGGCATCCACACAACTAGAAAAATTTGCATTTCCTGCGAAAATGCAGTGTGGATGCTTTAAAGCTGAAGCTGTCTGCCGAAACTAGCTGAAAAAGCTGAAAAGTTGCAGAAATTGTAAAAACTTTGCAGAAGCAAAGGAACTTTGCTAAAATGTAGTAACTTAGCAGAACTGCAGTATCTTAGAGGAAACATAATACTTGGCAGAAATACAATAGCATAGCAGAACTTAGCAGAAATATTGTAACTTGCCAGAAACACTATAACTTCTCAAAAATACAATAATTTAGGAGAAATAGTATAAGATAACAGAAAGAATATATTTAGTCAAACATTCTTAAACATTACAGAAATACTATGATTTAGAGAAACAGTACAACATAGCAGAAATGCTATAATTTGACAGAAATACTATATTTGGCAGAAATACTATATTTAGCACAAATCTTATAAAATAGCAGAAATACTATGATTTAGCACAATAGTAATAACTTAAATAGAAAAATTGGAAAAGCAAAATGGACAGCTGAAAAAATGCTGAACATGCTAAGGGTCCCTCAAATATAATTGTTAAATGAAAAAAGAGAGAAATACAATTATGGAGGAGTAATACTTTAAAATGGGAGAAATATTGATACACACACACATACACAGAGCCTAAAGGGAACAGTATTTGTGCCATGGAGTGTTAACAGGAATCTGAGGTCAATATTAGAAAAGCTGCTAAATAGTTTGCAGAATTGTAATAAATGATCAATATGAATTAGTGGTCTGTGATAGTGTATTAATTTGGAGGGCAAAAAACATGTTGACCAAGGTGCAATTGAACCCACGACCTTTGGGTTGCAGACCCGTGTCATTACCAGCTGCGCCACTGGGAAAGACAGAGAGCTCCTGGAAAACAGGGTCATGAGCAGTCAGAATTAGGTCGCGGTGAGAGGCAAATGCCGTTTTTTGGAGTTACAAAACGTCGTGTAACTCAAATGCTAGGTGGACTAGAAGCATAATTCTTGTACTGGGTGAATCAGCGGACTTTGGTGTACTTTGACTGCGATTTTCATTGCTCTTTGTACATCCGTCGCTGAGATATGACGAGGGAAGAAAGGGCAGACCTCAGATATGATTGGCTGGCTGGGAAGCCGTGCAGGCCCTGATATGTAAATTTGAATGTCTCAGTCCTCAGAGGATTGGCTGCCTGGGGACCTGGCAGAAATATATAGTAATAGTATGATTAAGCATAAATACTACATTTAGCAGAAATACTGTATTAAGCACAAATCCTATAAAAAGCAAAAATACTATATTAAGCACAAATCCTATAAAAAGCAGAAATACTATATTAAGCAATATAAATATCCTATAAAAATCCTATAAAAAGCAAAAATACTGTACTATGATTTGGTAGAAAAACTATAATTAATCAGAAATACTATATTTGGCAGAAATGCTATATTTAGCACAAATCTTATAAAATAGCAGAAATAGTAAGATTCAGCACAATAGTAATAACTTAAACAGAAAAATTGGAAAAGCAAAATGGACAGCTGAAAAAATGCTGAACATGCTAAGGGTCCCTCAAATATAAAAAAAATATAACAGCCACACAATCACAAATATGGACACATATGGAAACACACATGCACAGAGAGACACACACACAAGATCCAATTCAGTCAACCAGTCTAAATATATTGAATTGGAATCTTACAATGAGATCATCCCATAAAAAGGCTTTCTCTCTCTCTCTCTCTCTCTCTCTCTCTCTCTCTGTCACACACACACACACACACACACACACTCACACACAGCAGCAGCAGCAGCAAGTGAACAGGCGCTGTTAACAGCATGTTTCTAGGTCAGTCAAACAGCTGTGAGCTTCTCAATTTGAATCCACCAATCAGAGAGGCTGTGTGCTTTTTCCCGCCAGAACTGGTGCACCAAGTGCAGGCTTTTACAGCACAGAGAGAGACAGGATTTTTGCAGTGTATTTCTCATAGTGAGGACTCCCCTCAAACAAACAGCCATAAATTCCTAACCGTAGGGGCTAAAACGGTCATTCTTAGACCGTTTTATTCAGAAGACATGGGAGAATCTTGAAATGTTGACCATTTAAAATAAAAATATGAAATATTATAGATATATGACATAGATGATTGGTTATCTAAGAAGCCACGAGGGCCCCAATATGCAAATTTGAATGTGTCAGGCCTCAGATATGATTGGCTTGCTGGGAAGCCATGAATGCTCCAATATGCAAATTTGAATGTGTCAGGCCTCAGATATGATTGGTTGTCTTACAAGCCATGAATGCTCCAATATGCAAAATTGAATGTGTCAGGCCTCAGATATGATTGGTTGTCCTAGAAGCCATGAATGCACTAATATGTAAATTTGAATGTGTCAGGCCTCAGATATGATTGGCTGGTTGGGAAGTCGTGCATGCCCTGGTATGTAAATTTGAATATTACACTCCTCACAGAGGATCAAATCCCTGGGGAGCTGGCAGAAATATATAGAAATACTATGATTACCCAGAAATACTGCATTTAGTAGAAATACTATGTTTTAGCACAAATGCTATAAAATGGCAGGAATACTATAATTAAGCAGAAATACTATATTAAGTACAAATCCTACAAAAAGTAGAAATACTGTACTATGATTTGGTAGAAAAACTATAATTAATCAGAAATACTATATTTGGTAGAAATACTGTAATCAGCACATATACTGTAACATGACAGAAATTCCTCCACTTAGTAGTAATACTATAACATAACACAAATGTTATGATTTGGCACAAAAACCATGATTTGGCAAAAATACTATGATTTAGCAGAAATACTATGATTGAGCAGAAGTACTAAGATGTAGTAAAAGTACTTTGATTTAACAGAAATACAATTATGGAGGAGTAATACTTTAAAATGGGAGAAATATTGATACACACACACATTCACAGAGCCTAAAGGGAAGAGTATTTGTGCCATGGAGTGTTAACAGGAATCTGAGGTCCATACTAGAAAAGCTGCTAAATAGTTTTCAGAATTGTAATAAATGATGAATATGAATTAGTGGTCTGTGATAGTGTATTAATTTGTAGGAGAAAAAAACATGTTGACCAAGGTGGAATTGAACCCACGACCTTTGGGTTCTCAAACCCGTGTCACTATCAGCTGCGCCACTGGGAAAGACAGTGCCCTTCTGGAAAACAGGGTCATGGGCAGTCAGAATTAGATTGCGGTGAGAGGCGAAGAATGCCGTTTTTTGAAGTTACAAAACGTCGTGTAACTCAAAAGCTAGGTGGACTAGAAGCATAATTCTTGTACTGGGTGAATCAGCGGACTTTGGTGTACTTTGACTGCGATTTTCATTGCTCTTTGTACATCCGTCGCTGAGATATGACGAGAGAAAAAAGGGCAGACCTCAGATATGATTGGCTGGCTGGGAAGCCGTGCAGGCCCTGATATGTAAATTTGAATGTCTCAGTCCTCAGAGGATTGGCTGCCTGGGGACCTGGCAGAAATATATAGTAATAGTATGATTAAGCATAAATACTACATTTAGCAGAAATACTGTATTAAGCACAAATCCTATAAAAAGCAAAAATACTATATTAAGCACAAATCCTATAAAAAGCAGAAATACTATATTAAGCAATATAAATATCCTATAAAATCCTATAAAAAGCAAAAATACTGTACTATGATTTGGTAGAAAACTATAATTAATCAGAAATACTATATTTGGCAGAAATACTATATTTAGCACAAATCTTATAAAATAGCAGAAATAGTATGATTCAGCACAATAGTAATAACTTAAACAGAAAAATTGGAAAAGCAAAATGGACAGCTGAAAAAATGCTGAACATGCTAAGGATCCTTCAAATGAACTTGTTAAATAAAAAAAAACTCAGCAAAAAAAAGTATAACAGTCACACAATCACAAATATGGACACATATGGAAACACACATGCACAGAGAGACACACACAGGATCAAATTCAGTCAACCAGTCTAAATATATTGAATTTAAATCCTACAATAAGATGCTCCCATAAAAAGGCTCTCTCTCCCTCTCTCTCGCTCTCTCTGTCTCACACACACACACACACACACACACACACACACACACACACACACACACACACACAGGAGAGAAAATCAAGTTTCTAGGTCAGTCAGGCAGCCTGGGAGCTGCTAAATTTGAATCCACCAATCAGAGAGGCTGTGTACTTTTTCCCGCCAAAACAGGTGCAGCCGTTTTTACACACACTCAGCACAGAGAGAGACAGGATTTCTGCAGTATATTTCTCATAGTGAGGATTCCTCTCAAACAAATGGCCATAATTTCCTAACCGTAGGGGCTAGAACGGTCATTCCTACACCGTTTTGTTCAGAAGAGATGGGGGAATCTTCAAGTGTTGAGAATTTATCATTAACATATGAATTATTAAAGATATTTGACTTGTAATGCACCATAACTGAGTAGAGGCGAAGCAAAAACTGCCTTGACCTGCCCTCAAACAACGCTTTCTAACTCTAAATCTATTTGGAGTATCGATATCATTCTTTCACCATAAGAGACAGCTGGCTTTGGTGAACAGTCATGGAAATTTTCAGGTCTCTGTGGAAATCCATCAAAAAGATATGACGAGAGAAAAAATTGCCTCATTTCCAGTGTTTGAAATCTGAAGAAATCTGAGCGAAGGACGAATTTCCTACCCTCAAACAAGTCTAACTCATTTCAGAACGGTAATAGGTGAGAAAAAAATTCTTGAATTGTGAGCGTCAGGAGTGTCTGAAGATATACGGGGACAAGCCTTATGTCTTAACTTCGCTTCGTTAAGGAGATATGATGATTCGAAAATGCCTCTCATTACAGAAATTAAGTGGTGATTTTGATCAAACTCTCCATTGACTTTCTATGGAGAGTTTTTCGACTTTGTGTTGGTCTGAGGAGATTTGCCAAAATTCTATAAATCCCACAACAATGATAGTGACATTTTCTGAAAGCCAGCAAAAATACCTACGTTTTGATGTATAATTTGTGGGAGTTGAGTGAAAATTAATCAAGTAGCAAGAAGTTGTTCGGACATGAAGAGAAAATTGCCAAAGGTACAGTGGCTCACTTAGAACCAACTGCATAGCAACCATAACAACGCATGTATTTTGTGAAAAATCACAAAGATGAAACTCAAAACTTAAAGAGAGATAAGATGAAAACGGTAACAGATATGAAAAAGCTGAATCATTAATGAATAGCCCAATAATTTGTGAACATTTTAAAGTTTGAATGGTTGTTCTACGTGAAAGTAGGAGAAAGTAGTTAAGTTTCAAAAACAAGCAAGTTTTAGCAGAATTGCGGAAGTTTCCCATTCATTTCAATGGGACAAATTAAAGGAAAAAAGCTTAATATTTTAAAAAGTATAATAGTAAAAAATACCAAAAGTCATAGCCGGAATTAGCAGAAATAGCAGAATAGTTTAAAATTTGAACGGTGAAAATCGGCTGAAAATTGTGGAAGTAGATAAGTGCCAAAAAACTGAAAAAAGTGGCAACTAGAATAATAATAATAAAGAACTAGAAAAATTTGCATTTCCTGCGAAAATGCTGTGTGGATGCCTTAACGCTGAAGCTGTCTGCTGAAAAGCTGAAAACGATGAAAAGTTACAAAAAGTTGTATGGTGGTGGGAAAAAAAAAAGGTCACCCTGAGCAGGATTTGAACCTGGCCCTCCTAGTCTAACGGCAGCTACTCATTTTCCTGAGCCAAAGTCATTCTTACAAAGAAGAGGCGGAGAGACGGACAATTCTGCTGAAATTAGCAGAAGCTGCTGAGAATTGTGCTGATGAGAGGTGAAAAGGCTGAAAATTTTGCAGAAAAGAGGTGAATCAGCAGAATTTCGGCAGAAAAGAGGCAAAGAAGCAGAAACTTGCACTGAAAAGAGATGAATCAGCAGAGTCTCTGCTGAAAAGAGGTCTGTTTTTTCTGAAAACAGCCAAAAAAGCTGGAATTTGTGCTGAAAAGGGGTGAAGAAGCTAAAGTATACCAAATCAAAGTATTTGTGCCAAAACATAGTGTTTCTGTCATATTGTGGTACTACTACATTACAACATGAATACGGATTAAAGATGAAAGAAACTGGCAACAAATTCCTCCACTACAAACCAGTCTGATACCACTACTTTGCAGTGTTCACGTTTACTAAGGCACTACCCAAAAGGCACCACAAGAGGGCACTCCAACACAACAGATGACCTATGTACACTGATGCACTTAGTAACAGTCAGCCTCCTACTTTGCCACTACGTAATACAGCGGAAATACAGTAGCAGAAATACAATGTTTTTGCAGAAACACTGTAATTTCACTCAAATACTATGAAATAGCAGTAATACTATGATTTGGCAGAAATACTATGTTTCAGTACAAATACTATGACAAAGCAGAAATACTATGACTTAGAAGTAATACTATAACCAAAGGGATTCCTCAAAATACTATGAAATTGAAGTAATTCTATGATTTGGCAGAAATACTGTACTTCGTACAAATACAATGCTTTGGTAAAAATACTATATTTTGATTTGAACTCTATGATTTGAAAAAGGTGAAAAGGCTGAAAATTTTGCAGAAAAGAGATGAATCAGCAGAATTTCTGCAGAAAAGAGGCAAAGAAGCAGAACGTTGCGCTGAAAAGAGGTGAATGAGCAGAATTTCTGCTGAAAAGAGGCAGAAGGTTCTGTATGTAGAAAAAGAAACACGATGAACCATGTGTGAAATAAATAAAGAAATGAAATGAAAGAACAACCTGATTCTGCTCAAATTCATCAATCAGAGCTACTGCCTCTGTCTGCTTCATTAGGCTGGGTACTTGTATGTATTTCGGTCCATATTAGAAAAGCTGCTAAAATTATAAAACTTTGCAGAATTGTAATACATGATCAATATAAATGACAGGTCTGTGATAGTGTTTAAATTTTTAATGAAAAAAAAATGTTGAAGCAAGGTGGGATTGAACCCACGACCTTTGAGGTGCAGAGCCGTGTCATTACTGATTGCGCCACCTGGCAAGGGGGCAGGCGGCTGAAAAACAAATAGATCAGCAATCAGAAATAGATCGCGGTGAGAGGCGAAAAGCACCGTTTTTTGGAGTTACAAAACGTCGTGTAACTCAAAAACTAGGAGGGCTAGCAGAATAATTCTTGTACTGGGTGAATCAGCGGACCTTGGTGTATTTTGACTGCGATTTTCATAGCTCTTTGTACCTGCGTCGCGGAGATATGACGAGAGAAGAAACGGCTTCATTTCCAGAGTTTGAAGACTGAGAGAAGGACAGATTTCCACCCCTGAAACAAACGTAATTCATTGCTCAACGGTAAGATAATTGTAAAAACTGATTCCACTGTGAGTGTCAGCAGTGTCTGAAGATATATTGGCACAAGCCTCATGTCCTAACTTTGCTTTGTTCAAGAGATATGGCGATTTGAAAATGCCTCCTGTTACAGAATTTCAGCTCTGAATTTCAAAACCTCCCTATACACTTTGAATGGGGAGTAACGTGACCATGTGTCACTTCGAGGCAAATTGCGAAAAAACGGTAAATCTCACAATAAAGATAGTAACATTGTCTGAAAGCCAGCAAAAATACCTACGTTTTGATGTATAATTTGTGGAGGTTGAGTGGAAATTGAGCGAGTAGCAAGAAGTTGTTCAGACATGAAGAGAAAATTCAGAACAGACCAGCACACACTCTGAGTTAATTGCATAGCAACCATAGCAACGCATGTATTTTCTGAAAAATCACAATTTTGCAACTGAAAACTTAAAGAGGTATAAAATTAAAACTGTAGAAGATCTGAAAAAGCTGAATCACACAGGAATAGCCCAATAATCTGAGAACATTTTAAAGTTTGAATGGAGTTTCTAGGTGAAAGTATGAGGAAGCAGTTAAGTTTCAAAACCAAGCAAGTTTTAGCAGAATTGTGGAAGTTTTCCATTCATTTCAATGGGACAAATTAAAGGAAAAAAGTGTAATATTTTAAAAAGTATAATAGTAATAAACACCAAAAGTCATAGCAGGAATTAGCAGAAAGAGCAGAACAGTTTAGAGTTTGAACTGAGAAAATCGGCTGAAAACTGAGGGAGTAGTTAAGTGCCGAAAAACGTACGGAAGCAACTAGATTATGGTGGAATAAAGAACTAGAAAAATTTGCATTTCCTGCGAAAATGCTGTGTGGATGCCTTAACGCTGAAGCTGTCTGCTGAAAAGCTGAAAAAGATGAAAAGTTGCAAAGAGTTGTATGGTGGTGAAAAAAAAACTCCGCCCTGAGCAGGATTCGAACCTGGCCCTTTTAGTCTCAAGGCGGTTACTCGTCTCACTAAGCCAAAGTCACTCTCAATTAGTCAAACTCATTCTCACAAAGAAGAGATGGAGAGACTGACAATTTTGTTTAAATGAGCAGAAGCTGCTGAGAATTGTGCTGATAAGAGGAGAAAAGGCTGAAAATTTTGCAGAAAAGAAGTGAATCAGCAGAATTTCTGATGAAAAGAGGTAAAGAAGCAGAACGTTGCGCTGAAAAGAGATGAATCAGCAGATTATCTGCTCAAAAGAGTTTTTTTCTGAAAACAGCTGAGATTTGTGCTAATAAGAGGTGAAAAGGCTGAAACTTTTGCAGAGGAGGTGAATAGGCAGAATTTAGGCTGAAAAGAGGTGAAAATTCTGCTAAAGACTTCAATCAGCAGAATTTCTGCTGAAAAGAGTTCTGCAGAACTCTTTTCAGAATTCTGCTGAAAAGAGGTTTTTGCTGAAAATTGCTGAAAAAGCTGGGATTTGTGCTGAAAAGTGGTGGAAAAACTGAAAATTTTGCTGAAAAGGGGTGAAAAAGCTGAAATTGAGTTAAAAAGAGTTCAAAAAGTTTAATTGTTAACTGAAAGAAATGTTGCCATAAGCGGGATTTGAACCCAGGCCTCCCAGTCTGAGAACGGCTGCTCATCTCACTGAGCTAAAACACAGCTCAGCCCAGCGAGCAGAAACAAGTGACCACATTGATAATGTGTTCCATTCATTTCAATGGGCAAAAATATTGCAAAAAATATTCAATATCTCAAAAAGTATAGAAGTTATGAGCACCAAAAGTCATAGCACACATTAGCAGAAAGAGCAGAATTTTTTAAAGTTTGAACTGAGAAAATCAGCTGAAAACTGAGGGAGTAGTTAATCGGCAAAGAACGGAGCAACTAGAGGAATAATAAAGACTAGAAAAAAATTGCATTTCCTGCGAAAATGCTGTGTGGATGCCTTAATGCTGAAGCTGTCTGCTGAAAAGCTGAAAAAGATGAAAAGTAGCAAAAGTTGTATGGTTGCGAAAAAAAAAAAATGTTCCTCTAAGCAGGATTTCAACCTGGCCCCCCTAGACTAAAGGCCTCAACTCATCTCACTGTGCCAAACTCACTCAGACAAAGAAAGAGATGGAGAGACTGACAATTATGGTGGAATGAGCAGAAGCTGCTGAGAATTGTCCTGATAACACATAAAAGCACTGAAAATTTCGCAGAAAAGAGGCAAAGAAGCAGAACATTGCGTTGAAAAGAGGTGAATCAGCACAATTTCTGCAGAAAAGAGGCAAAGAAGCAGAACATTGCGCTGAAAAGAGGTGAATCAGCACAATTTCTGCAGAAAAGAGGCAAAGAAGCAGAACATTGCGCTGAAAAGAGGTAAATCAGCAGAATTTCTGCAGAAAAGAGGCAAAGAAGCAGAACATTGCGCTGAAAAGAGGTGAATCAGCACAATTTCTGCTGAAAAGAGGCGGAACAACCTGGTTCTGCTCAAATTCACCAATCAGAGGTACTGCTTCTGTCTGTTTCATCAGGCTGTGTACTTGTATATATTTCTGCAAATTAATTTTGCTGATAAGAGGTGAAAAGGCTGAAAATTTTGCAGAAAAGAGGTGAATCAGCAGAATTTCTGCAGAAAAGAGGCAAAGAAGCAGAAACTTGTGCTGAAAAGAGATGAATCAGCAGAGTTTCTGCTGAAAAGAGTTTTTTTTTCTGAAAACAGCCAAAAAAGCTGGAATTTGTGCTGAAAAGGGGTGAAGAAGCTAAAGTATACCAAATCAAAGTATTTGTGCCAAAACATAGTGTTTCTGCCATATTGTGGTACTACTACATTACAACATGAATACGGATTAAAGATGAAAGAAACTGGCAACAAATTCCTCCACTACAAACCAAATACTATGACAAAGCAGAAATACTATGACTTAGAAGTAATACTATAACAAAAGGGATTCCTCAAAATACTATGTAATTGCAGTAATTCTATGATTTGGCAGAAATACTGTACTCCGTACAAATACAATGCTTTGGTAAAAATACTATTTTGATTTGAACTCTATGATTTGAAAAAGATGAAAGCATTGAAAAAGGTGAAAAGGCTAAAATGAGCAGAAAAGAGATGAATCAGCAGAATTTCTGCAGAAAAGAGGCAAAGAAGCAGAACGTTGCGCTGAAAAGAGGTGAATGAGCAGAATTTCTGCTGAAAAGAGGCAGAATTTCTGCTGAAAAGAGGCAGAAGGTTCTGTATGTAGAAAAAGAAACACGATGAACCATGTGTGAAATAAATAAAGAAATGAAATGAAAGAACAACCTGATTCTGCTCAAATTCACCAATCAGAGCTACTGCCTCTGTCTGCTGCATTAGGCTGGGCACTTGTATGTATTTCGGTAAATATTAGAAAAGCTGCTAAAATGATAAAACTTTGCAGAATTGTAATAAATGATCAATATAAATTACAGGTCTGTGATAGTGTTTAAATTAGTAATGAAAAAAAAATGTTGAAGCAAGGTGGGATTGAACCCACGACCTTTAAGTTGCAGAGCCGTGTCATTACTGATTGCGCCACCTGGCAAGGGAGCGCTCAGCTCAAAAACAAAGACATGACCAGTCAGAAAATAGATCGCGGTGAGAGGCGAAAAAGCGCCGTTTTTTGGAGTTACAAAACGTCATGTAACTCAAAAACTAGGAGGGCTAGCAGCATAATTCTTGTACTGGGTGAATCAGCGGACTTTGGTGCATTTTGACTGCGATTTTCATAGCTCTTTGTACCTCCGTCGCGGAGATATGACGAGAGAAGGAACGGCTTCATTTCCAGAGTTTGAAGACTGAGAGAAGGACAGATTTCTGCTAAAAAAGAGGTGTAGACGCGCTTGATGGAGATGGCTTCATGTGTAAGGGTACACTGAAGAGTGTCAAGAAAGGAGAGTGCATGCAAGCAGGGAAGATTTGTAACAACCCAGCCAACATTTATATGTGGGGCCCATATGGTTTGGAAATGGGCTGAAAAATGGGCCCCATATAGGATTGTCCGCGGGTTCCGTAATGGCCCCATATTAAATGCCCATATAGGTGTTATATTGGTAAAATCTGGGAACTAAATGGGCCCCAACTGGGCAAAGTACACAGAAACCCACCTGGGCCCCATCTTTCAAGTTTTTGTGGGTACCATGTGGGTACCACAAAGGCTAAAAAGTGGGTTTTAAGTGGGATTGTCCGCGGGTTCCATAATGGCCCCATTTTAAAAGCCCATCTCGGTGTTATATTGGTAAAATCTGGGAACTAAATGGGCCCCAACTAGGCAAAGTACACAGAAACCCACCCGGGCCCCATCTTTCAAGTTTTTGTGGGTACCATGTGGGTCCCACAAAGGCTAAAAAGTGGGTTTTAAGTGGGATTGTCCACGGGTTCCATAATGGCCCCATTTTAAAAGCCCATCTCGGTGTTATATTGGTAAAATCTGGGAACTAAATGGGCCCCAACTAGGCAAAGTACACAGAAACCCACCCGGCCCCACCTTTCAAGTTTTTTGTGGGTACCATGTGGTTACCACATAGGCTAAAAAGTGGGTTTTAAGTGGGATTGTCCGCGGGTTCCATAATGGCCCCATTTTAAATGCCCATCTCGGTGTTATATTGGTAAAATCTGGGAACTAAATGGGCCCCAACTAGGCAAAGTACACAGAAACCCACCCGGGCCCCATCTTTCAAGTTCTTAGTGGGTACAACATGAGGAAAACATGAGCTAAAAAGTTGGAATGGCATTATCAGTGGGTTCTGTAGTTGCATCTTACTTCTAGTTTGAATTGGCTAATTTCTGGCACTGAGTGGGCCCCATGTAGTAAAACAGTCACAAAATCAATTTTTCAGACGGCTAATACAGGTTCTGTGACACAAAGACACAAAATATATTAAAGCTGACCACAAACAAAAACTAGTTTGTAAATAAAACCATTTCAAAAATCACGAGGGTACACAAAACAACATTTTTCACATTTATTTTGTCCAACAACTGTGATTTTACGTAACTGTATTCAAAGTGCGTAAACTTTTAAAAACTAGAAATGTCAAACTACATCAAAATTCCTTAGATATTCGGAACTGTTGCAACAGTGAGAAAAAGTCAGATGGAAAACTCAAAAGCTTATCTTGAATGAGCAGGGTTTCGTTTTTTTGTTTTTTACAGAGCCGTAAGTCTATTTTGTACCCTTGCAGCCCTCGGTCCTCCTCTGTCTTTAGCTCCAGTGAACCACTTGGAGAGAGCCTTCTCTGCTTCTTCCAAGTTGACTTTTGATGTTAAATAATTCTTCTTCAGTGCCTCTGCAAATGAAGAAGAAAAATGGGCAAGCCAAAGTAAAGTTAATCTTAGCTTACTTAATTTGGTGATGATTTGCAAAGAACAATGTTTATTTCACTTTATTGCCTCAAAAAATATATATAAATTGCATGATAACCAATCTCAGTTACACTTTCAAACACTTTATTAAAAAAGTTTAGTTTTCTAAAGTTCAAATGTCTCAAGTGAAACTAACTTACCATACACAACATTAAAAAGACGTAAATCTCTGAACTTTTTTTTTCCCATGTCGGCCAAGCATGTTGTACTCCACAGCCAGCTCAGGTCATATGAGGAATTTCATCATCCTTCTTGTGGCATCGTCTACACTTGTTCCCCCTGTATCTGCTACCATGGCAACCTGAGGGGAACATACAAAAAGGACAGATTAGATAATGGCATCTGGTTAGGATGCCTCCCTGGTGAGGTGTTTTGGGCATGTCCCACCAGGAAGAGACCCAGAACACCCAGGACATGCTGGAGGGACAATGTTTTTCGGCTGGCCTGGGACTGCCTTGGGCCAAGTGCCTGGAGAGAGCGAAGTCTGGGCCTCTCTACTTAGTACCGGATTGGGTTGAGGGGCAGCAGCCTAAGCTTAAGATAATGGACCGGAATGGAGGATAAATGGACGCTTTACATATTACTTAATGTTTACTGTGTGGTGATAAAAAATATGGTAGTAAACACAAGCTAAACTAAAAAAAATTAATTGCGGTTCCTTAACCCTTTATCCCCAATAATGTTACGCAGGATAACCGGAATTATATATTGTTTTAGCTGTAAAAGTGTCATAAAATCAGCTGTGACTGTGTGTGCTTTTGTCCCTTTTTTCAGTATTACTACTACTTTACACATCTGGTAGGTTTTTTCCTCTACTGTATACTATATGAATGTAATCAAGGATTAATAACAGGAAAAAAAAGAAATTGAAATTTTGCCATTTTACTGAAGGCAATCAAAATGTACATGAATAAAATATTTAAATTAGTCAATTCAAATTAATAACTCTAAAACACTGAACAAAATCAAGTATTTGACCCTGTGGTTTATTTTTGGACATCTCTTTTCTTCTAAAAGTCCAGGCGTGTTGGGCCCTTGGTAGAGCTCAGGTTTGACGAGACAGGTTTGGAAAAACCTGTCGCTGGCGACTTTTTGGGGGCTGAGGGTTAAAATAAATAGGAATTGGCCAAAATTTGTATAAACTATCATAGCAGAACAAAAGTAAAAAAAAACTTTATCTGTTATCAGAATCAAATATTTGATTAGAATAAAAATTTAACTTTCTGGAAGATTTCTCGTTACATCTGTCATAAAAGTAACAACATCTCAGAAAAGAAACATGATAGTAACAGAAAAATATGATAGCAGTGTGATGTGATGGTCCCTGGCCAGATTTATACACATATTATAAGCCCTGTGACACAAAAACCACTGAACTCTGACACGCACAGACTGTTTTCCTTCTTGGTAATGAAGAAAAATGCTGGTCTGGTATGTAAAAGGGAATTTATTCTTCCAGGACCTGAAGCTCTGTAATGCAGCCCTCCAACAGCCAAACCTATCTGTTGTCTGATTGTCTTGATGCATGCTCAATCATCCAGGTAAGTAAATCTCCAAAAGTTGATTCTGTTCATCTGGACGTAGCGCTTTCAGCATTTTCTCCCACTGAAAACGCTACGTCCAGATGAACAGAATCAACTTCTGGAGGTGTTCTCTGATTGGATTGTTTAATTGGTGATTGACATGAAATTGACCAATCAGCTGAAAGGAAGAAAAATAGGGTCAAAATTTGGATGTGTAAGTATAAATCCACACACAGCCAGGAAAGCCGAGCGCAGAGTTGTTTGTAGCACCAATTCAGCCAGAGTGGAGCCAGATGGATTTTCCATCCATCCACACTGTAAAGTCTATAGACCAGCAAGTGATAAATTAACAGTGTTGTTGGTATTTTCTAAAACAGTTGTATGCAATAGGAATTGCTGTTTATAGTCCTCCTGTATATCTGCATGTTGCCCCCAATTAAAACCTGTGATAATGGAGATTCAAATTCATGTCATACCTATACCAACAGTTATCAAGTATCCGGATCGACCTTTACTGATGTGCTTAAAGGAAAATTGTTATTTCCATGTATTTTCCTGTTCTGCCTTCAATTTTGAGGACTTCCCCACATTTCTAGTTGTGACAGTGCACTACAACAAAAAAATCTGCTGTGATTTACATTTGTTGAATGAGCAATTTTGTAAAATAGTCTATTTTGTATGCACAGTTTACAAATCTGTCCTGTACAGCATGGACTGATTGCATGCTAAAAAGTTGTTGCTTAAAAATAAAACAATACATTTTTAATTAATAACATCAGCAGAAAGCCTTGTTATTAATTAGATGTACAATTTCTATAGAATACGAAACAACTCAGTTCAGTTTTGATCATATCAATACCAGCATATTACACAACTAGTGATGGGATTTCCGGCTTTTTTTAGAGTGAGCTGAGCTCTTTCGGCTCAGCTCACTAAAAAGAGCCGGCTCTTTGCGCTCCCAACCGGCTCTTCAGGTTGTTTTGTTGCTTTAATTAATTTATTATTAACAACAATATAAAATTATGCACAAAAGGAATTACTAATGTAAAAAAAACGTGGTTGTATTTATATATGTTTATATATAAATATATACGGTGGCCCCTAGAGAGACAAAACACGTACAAACCCTAAAACACATTTCTAGCGTTAACTGAACTTCCAAAACAGAGCTACCTAGATCACTTAAATTACACAATTGAAAGCATATGTGTATTGTTTGTGTATTTATACACAAGCACTCATATATATTCAAATAATTCCAAAACTGTTCATTTACCTGTTACTACCACACATCAAATCCGGTCGTTGGTACTTCCTGGCTTGTGTAGCCACTAGGTAACAAAAGCTCAACATTGTGCCTAGCATCCTGGAGCACTTCTGTTGTGTTTTGTAAGTGCTCGGAGTTTTGTACGTGCTATGGAGTTTTACGTGTTTTGGAATTTTTTACATGTTTTGGGGTTTGTACGTGCTTTGTCTCTAGCGGGCACCGTAAATATACTTTTATTTATTCTCTCCACATAAAATGTAATAAATAAATCATATAATACAAAAAACAACTACTTACATTTCAACTTTTAACTATTCAAATTTTCAGCTTTTTCCTTTTAAACAAATTTAAAGTGAAACAACACAAAACACTGCAAACCACAACACAAATATAAATTAAAATATGAAAACAAAAAGAAGATGCACATTCTCTGTCATATGGGCCTGCATGAATAAACTTTCTGAATCCTTTATCATCCGCAATTGAAAGTAGTTGTGGATGATTACTATACCTTTCTAATGTGACGTTGTTGTCCCTGGCTCTCTTTCTCTCTCTCTCCCTCCTGCTCTCTTACTGTGCTACTGCGAGTGTAACTACCGCCCCTCCCCCCTCTTCCCAGCGCAAAGCACAAGGCTCGCGTGCGGAGTGAAGCGGAAAAAAGTGCGAGAGAGAGGGTGAGAGAAAGAAAAAAAAAACAGGCTCGCGTCGTTCACTTCAAAGAGTCGGCTCTAAGAGCCGTTTCGTTTCGACCAACACATCACCAACAACTATGATGAAAAACGTTCATCTGCTTCCATCATGATCAGCTGATTAACATTGAGCTGCTGCAGTCAACACCATCAAACTAACTTAGTGTTTAATGTTATGTTATTTAATGCTTTTATTTTTAAATCTTTACCAGAGCTTAAAGACTGTAGATGTTCACACCTGGTGTTAGAAAACCGAGCTCACAGCAGTATTTTTTTTTTAATAACAGGAAATTTAAATTTTTATCGGTTACCGTGTTTATTACCACTTTTATCAGTAATGTACTTCCTATAAAATATAGATTTGATAAGTTACCGGTTTATTGAAATCAGCTAGTGAACACATCGATCACTTTATTGAACTACACGCCTTGCACTCTTGTGAGCTCTGGTTACTAGCAGCAGGTGTGAATGTTTGTAGTCCAAAACGCAGATAAAGATTAGAATAACAAGGCAATGTAAAATCAGTTTAATGCAGTTTGCAGTAGCAGCTCAGATGGAAATCAGCCAATTGTGAGGAGAGCAGAGGACCAAAACTGTCAGAGTTGTGGGACAAGTGAAGCGAACACTGTTGGCATTATTGTTAGCATAAAAGATGGAAATTTAAATAAATGTTAAATTTTAAAATTGATCATTGCCTCCTGTGCCTAGATATATATATACTGAATACCAGTAAAAAAAAAATGAAGTAATGCACTCCTTTCAAGGATGCCCCAAAGACCATCACTTTTCAATAATAATAATAATAATAATAATAAGTAATACAAATAATATGAAAGTTACTTACATGTTAAAGATGGTGCTTGTGATCTTGAAGAATCTAAACGTGATAAGGAAATGAAAGAAAGTGCATGAGAAAAAAAAATACAAACATTTTCGTTTTTTCCCAGGATAATTCAATATAAAAGATTCTCTTACTAATGCACAAAATGAAGAGTGTAATTAAAAGTTTGAAAGGCACTGCATGTGTTTATATGGTAAACTGACTAATTCAAGCAGCAAACACTAGCAGTGCAAAAATGTATCTAACTAGCTGACAGACTTTAAAGTCACAGGAAGATATATCAAAATGGTGACTTATGCCAGAACAATTGTTCTGGTATTTCTTAACCTGACAGTTAATATTGCATGGATTGTTGGAAAATGTGTGGTTGGTAGATGCTCTGGAATTTGATGGATGCCTCTTCCTGGAGCTAACAGGCCTAGCCTGGCCCTGTACAAATCCTCCTGGAGTTAACTGGCCTAGACCCGGCTCTACACCATCTTCCAGGAGCTAACTGGCTAAGGTCTGGCCCTGCACCATCCTCCAGGAGCCAAGTGGCTTAGGCCTGGCCCTTTGCCATCCTTGTGGAGCTAACAGGCTTAGGACTGGCCTCGCATTATCCTTGTGGAGCTAACTGGCTTAGGTCCGGCCTTGTACCATCTCCCATGAGTTAACTGGCTTAGGCCTGGCCCTGCACCGTCCTTCAGGAGCTAATTGGCTTAGGCCCGGTCCAGCATCTTCCCACAGGAGCAAACTGGCCAAGATCTGGCCCTGCACTGTCCTCCAGGAGTTAACCGGCTCAGGCCTGGCCAAGCGCTGTCCTTCTGGAGTTAACTGGCTTAGGTCTGGCCTTGTGCCATTTTCCTGGAGCTAACTGGTTTGCTTCACCCACAGGTCTGTACTGTTCAATTTGTTAAGTACTAAAATTGTGGATGATGGCAGTATTTACTATATATATATTCCTCTTGGCCTTTTGGACCCTCGGATAAGCAATTGCATATGGACACATAGCAGGGGAATCTCTGAAAATGATCTTTATCTGCAAGAGAACTCTGAAAAAGGCACATGCTCTATAATGTTGCAAAAATAGAGCAGTTACCAACTCAGTTGGATCATGACATTAGTTTCATGCCTGTTTTGCCCAGAGACTTCCCTAAACTTCAGTCTACTCTGGTCTTGCATACTTATTTCATTTGCCCATTTAATGGAGGCTTCAGCTCGGGTTCAACATATCAAAGTTCTGAACCCAAATCAAAGGTGAAACAGAGGTTGTTGATTGTCTTGCTTCTATTTTTGTCAGGAAATGTGCAACCAAATCCTGGCCCTGAACTGCAATATTCCCAGACTCCTTCTGATTTTAAAATAATGTCTGGTGTCAAATATATTCATCTTAATGTGCGCAGCTTACTACCGAAGATGGACATGGTCAAAATTTGGGTTAAATCTACAGATGCAGATGTTGTTATAATTTCTGAAACTTGGTTAACTAAATCTATTACCAATGAAGACATTAACATATATGGATACAATGTATATCGTACTGATAGGCCAAAAAAAGGAGGCGGTGTAGCTATTTATGTCAAATCAAGATTTAATGCCTCGATTGTTCTGTCCCAATCGATATGCAAACAAATGGAGTTTTTGGCTTTGAATGTAGATATTGCTAATACTCTTTTCGATAACCATTGTTGGGTGTTACAGGCCCCATCTGCTTCAAAAGAGGCATTATCTTCACTAAAGCATCTTTTGGCTAAATTAAATTACACTGAACTACTAATGGCTGGAGATTTGAACTGGGACTGGCTAAATGCAACTTCTGGTGAATTTAAAGAATTTTGCGATTCAATTAATCTTACCCAGCTAGTCTATCTTCCTACCAGGCCAAATCTTAAATGCCCTGAAAAGTCCACATTAATTGATTTGGTTTTAACAAATGTACCTCATAAATTCTCTTCGCTTGGTGTCTTCTGTAATGACCTAAGTGATCACTGTGTTGTTGCTGTTTGTAGAAATGCTAAAATTCCAAAATGTAAGCGCAAGCATAGTGTGTAAAAGGAATCTTAAACAATTCAATGAACAGGCTTTTCATCATGATTTGTCAGTAGTTAACTGGGAAAAAATCGGACTATTACCAGATGTAGAGTTAGCCTGGACATATTTTAAGGAAAGTTTTATGGAAATTGTTAATAAACATGCCCCTTACGGAAAGTTAGAATTAAAGGCCGAGAAAATCCCTGGTTCTCGCAGACACTGCAGATAACATACACAAAGCGTAATAGAGCATGGGACAAGGCGAGGCAAACAGATACTACCACTGATTGGTCTGTTTTCAAACAGCTTAGAAATAAATGCACTTCTCTTATTAAAAGGCCAAATCCGAATACTTTTTGTCTGTCACCACTGAGAATCTCAACGATCCACAGAAATTTTGGAAAGTAATCAAGTCTTTTCTGCCAACAAAATGACTCAAACCTTTCCTAAATTTGTTGTAAAAGATTCAGTCTCAATTAATGATAAAACTGAAATTTTGAATTGCTTTAATGAGCACTTTTTATCAGTGGGTTCCTTGTTTGATTCTGCAGAAACTTTTTAACAAATTCTTGCCCAGAATTCTCTATGTTTTCTGGAGACCGTTTTAACTTTGTACCTTTTAGTGTTTATGAAGTGCATAAAGCTTTAAAGGCTTTGGATCACAGAAAACCTCCTGGTCCAGACTTGATGGAACCTTATTTTCTGAAGTTGGCAGCGGATTATATTGCAGAACCACTTTCAATTCTATTTAATTTTTCAATTAAAACCAAAGAAATTCCATCGGTTTGGAAATCAGCTTTTGTCTTGCCTTTGTTGAAAGGAGGTGATCCATCAGTGTTGACTAATTATAGGCCAATATCAAATTTGTGTGTTTTATCCAAAATCATGGAATCTCTAGTTTGTGACCAGTTGAAGGAGTTTTTGTACTCTAATGATATTGTTTCTAAATTTCAGTCAGGCTTCAGGGAAAAACACAGTACTAACACCGCCACTATGAAAGTGATAAATGATATTATTATGGCACTTGATAAGAAATTGTACTGTGCGTCACTCTTTATTGACCTCTCAAAAGCTTTTGACACTGTTGATCATGCTGTCCTAAAAAACAGACTGCTCAGAAGGTCTTTGTTCTGAATTTGTTGCTGTCCACAAGGGGGTGCCACAGGGCTCAGTTTTGGGTCCCCTTCTGTTTCTTTTATATATCAATGACTTGGGTCAAAATGTCTCAGACACAAATTTGCATTTTTATGCTGACGATACAGTTATTTACTGTTATGGTTCATCTCTTACTCAGGCCATTGAAACCTTACAGAAAGCCTTTGTTGCTTTCCAGCATTCACTTATCCAGCTAAAATTAGTTCTCAATGCTGATAAGACTAAGCTAATGTTGTTTTCTAAGGCAAAGAAGGTCCCAGAGCCTATTCCAGTGGTGTCCACCCTTGAAGGAAATGTCATAGAGATAGTTCATGAATATAAATACCTTGGTGTCTGGATAGATGACTCCTTTACCTTTAAACCACATATAGAGAGACTTGTAAAGAAACTGAGGCTGAAACTTCGTTTCTTTTTCCGTAATAAACAGTGTTTTTCTTTTGCAGTAAAAAAACGTCTTGTCACTGCAGCAACCTTTTTTATCTGTGTTAGATTATGGTGACATTCTGTATATGAACGCTTCTTCTTCATGCCTTCTAATGTTGGACACGGTGTATCATGCTTCCTTGAGGTTTATCACCAATTGTAGATATTTGACCCATCATTGTGACTTGTACTTAAGAGTAAATTGGCCTTCTTTGGCCATTAGAAGACAGGGCATTGGTACACTTTTATTTACAAAGCTATGCTTGGATTGCTGCCTCCTTATATTTGTACTTTGGTCACAAGGAAAAATAGTGGTTCTTACTCCTTGCGTTCAAATGATCAGCTGCTGCTGTCTGTTCCCCTTGTCCGCACAGAGTTGGGTAAGAAAGCCTTTGTCCACTCTGCGCCTTTTTCGTGGAACCTGTTACAGAAAGACTGGAAACTGACTGAACTGTTGTCTTTAAATGTTTTTAAAACTAAACTCAAAGCCCTACAGACTGCCTCAATAATGTGTAATTGTTTTGTGTAATTTTTAATCTTGTTTGTTTGTATGTATTTGTTTGGAAATTTGCTGCCTCTTGGCCAGGACTCCCTTGAAAAAGAGGTTTTTAATCTCAATGGGACATTCCTGGTTAAATAAAGGTTAAATAAATAAAAAAAAAAAAAAATGTCTTGACAGACATAATTCCTAAATTCCTTTAAGTAAAAAATTGGTGACATAGTAATAAGTGGTCCCTAGTGGTTTTCAAATTATTACATGGCTTGTTAATTTTTTATTAAATTATTAAGAAGCCAGATGACTTCAAAACATTTACAAATTACTATAAAGCACTATCCAAACTTCAAAACAAGTGGCAAAATCTCCAAATTAAAAGTACTCGCAAACTATAAAAATTTGATTATACTTAAAAATATGCAAAAACTAATTTAGTGGAATTTTTACCTGCTCAAGAATACATTAAACATGCACTATTTAATTGAAAAGAACAAAATTTGTGTACTTTTAGAAAGAATTATTAAATATTTGGGGATACTAGCCCGTACATTTACGGGCATCTAATTTCCTGGATTTAATGGTTTAAAAGTTTAATAGGTCTTTGAACTTGATAATAAAACTGAGTCCATTATTAGCAAAAAGAATTAAAAAAAGAGCAAAAAAATGCTTAATATATAATAATTGTTTTAAACTTAAGCTTTGTAAGTGTAGCAGATTTCATTATGTCTGTAATTTTTCATTTAGCCCCACAGTAGTAAAAGCCATAAATGGGAGTTAGATTTATTACTAGTATTTTTACACAGCATTCAGCTATAGTAACATGTTCTGCATTTTCCTACTTCACCATCTGATCTGAACAGCTGCACTCTCTTAATTAATTAATAACCTAACATTTCTCAGTAACCAATAACTAGATGGAACAGCACAGTATCTAAGAGATCAGACAGTGTTTGAGCTAAAGAAGCTGTGTGTTTCTTTTGGGGGCTTTTTGCACACTGATCCACCACGTTTTCCTATAGTACAATGCATATCTGGTAACATTACCGTAAACGTGACCAGTAGGTTCACGTTCAGATCAGAAAACTGTTTCAGCTGCAGGCATCTACTCCTGTAATTTAAACAATCACCTCATACACCTCATGTTTTACACCCCTATAAGGTGAGCTTGCTACACTGCACATGAATATTACGTGACATGGTATGACTAGCTCATGTTCAAACATTTAAGATACTGTTCAGCCATTTTGTTTACTGGGTAGTGCATAATGGCCGAGTTAGCTGATTGGGAATCCACTAAAGCCAAAAAAAAATAATATATATTTTTTAATTAATTACAAAAACCTTATAGGAAAACCTAAGAAACAGTTGCA
Organism: Oreochromis aureus; assembly: GCF_013358895.1. Classification (NCBI taxonomy): domain Eukaryota; kingdom Metazoa; phylum Chordata; class Actinopteri; order Cichliformes; family Cichlidae; genus Oreochromis; species Oreochromis aureus. The sequence goes on along the minus strand of NC_052944.1, from coordinate 125,439,742 downwards.
GAAGCACAGAAAAAAAACTGCCGTGTACGTTATAATATGTAAATTCAAAAACTGTATAGAGAGAATGGCGCAATGAAAACAGAATAAGATAAGATGAATTTTTTCGAGTAGAATATAGGCAGTAAGAGTTTTGTAATTAACTTTAAATTATGTTTGCCAAAGACAATGCAGTAAATTAACCCAGTTCTACCTGCTAGCTAAAGATGTTATGCTTCTCCCCCTATTACCGTTTAGGACGACTATAGAAAGTTACTAAAATAACCATTGATGAAAACTTAGAAAACTTTAAGTATTTACCTTTGTCATAGTTTTCGATTCTTTGGTATCCTTTTGTCCTCCACGTTCTCAAACACCAGGGAGAGAAAAGGCGCAACTGACGAAAGACCGCGAAGACTAGACGCTAGGCGGTGCAATCTGCTCCTCCCTCTTTTTAAACGAGCCAATAGGAGCTGCTCACATTAAAAACAACTTTATTTAAAAAGTCATTTTATATCTGATACAAAAATTTTAAAAGTCAAACAATGCACAAGTTTAAAAGAACAATTTTATTTATTTAAGCATAGGGATGGTTAATATGTTTAAAAAATTAATACATAATATTTATCAAATAATTGTCACCCAAATCAACATCATAATAAAAATATAATTAATAAAATATATAATAATGATAAGAAGAATAATAACAGTTTACCTAAAAGCTCTTCTAACATTAGACTGCTTTTGAAAAGTTTCAATAGTGTCAATACACCATAAGGACAAGGGAGTTTCACAGTTGAAGTGTGACTGCTTTAAAGACCCCATTCCCTCTCCTTTCCACTAGTTCAAAGAAAATATAAATTATTTCTGGTTATATAATTTGAGGTCACAAGTTTGAAGAGTAACATTTTAACAGATCGGTAATATACTTCAGGAGCTTTACTGGATCTGATTAACCAAAACTTCCAACTTCCATGTAGCTAACTGTCTTTTCTCTAATACAGTAGAGTGTCTCTGATCTACTAAAAATCCTCAGTTGCATGTTTGCTCAAGTAAATAGTCTTAATTGTTTGAACAACCAGTAATCCTTAATTTGCAAATGCCAAATCTGGATTTTGTCTGTGTAATTCACTTTTATCTTAGGTTTTTATTTGTATTTTTGCTTTTCTTTTTTCTACTCTTGTGTCTGTTTTAATCACTTATTATTGCTGCTGTGACAAGTGAATTTACCTAAGAAGAATCATGAAGTCCTTATTTTATCTTATCTGAGCCTCACCATGCAGAGCGCTGAAAGTTCAAATTAAGTACTTAAAATGAAATCTAAAATGAAAAAGTAACCAGTTTCAAACCAGTTATTTGGAATAGTGTGCAGAGTGTTTTGAGTAACATTGAATGTTCAAAAACATCAAAGTTCCTATAGTCTCACTTGACAGCTGGGTTGTAGTGTCTGATAACACATAACATCTTGAGGTCTCAACGTGGACTAAGTACATTCGCTAGCCAAGGCTAAATACTGAGAGGGTCAAAAATGAAGGGTAAAGAACATCTGACTGTACGTAAGGATAGCAAAAGTGATAGACTCAGGTTGTGCCAAATATGTTAAAGTTAGGGTGATTCGTTAGAGAAGGGTATCCCATGAGTGCCGTCTGCAGGTTATAAAAGAGAGTTATGTTCATACTTTCTTTTGAGATTCTTTTTACAATTTGACTTTCAGAACTCCCTGGGTTGTGTGCAATCTGTGATGGGCTTGTTTGGAATAAATCCTCCTTTATTCAAATAACACTTTCTCAGGCTCTTCACAGAAGAAGAATCCTCACATAAGCATGTGCTACCATTTTGAACCAATGTACACATTTACCATCACTGACCCAACTAGGACCTACATTGGATGCCCACCCATATGGATTTAATGTTAGAAACCCATGTGGGTCCCATATATACTAAACAATCTTGAGCCCATGTAAAATATATGCCCATATTAACTTAACATAACCCATTTGGGGCCCACATAGACATGTTTTCAGGGTCTGACTTGCATTTGCCTATGTGTGACACATATAGTTTGACCAGGTGGGCCCCACCTATGTCATCAGTACCAAAAAATATATACTGATTACCTCACTTTGCCCCACCTGGGGCACACAGCAAATGCTTTTCTTTAAATGACTGTGTTTGCCCATGTTCAACCCAGGTGAAAAACCCAAGTGGGTCCCACGTGTGTTTCCCATTTTGAACCAAGTGAAGTGTTTCCGATGTTTGACCCAGCCAGGACCTACTATCTGTTTCCACTTGGTTTTGCCCATATGGCTTTCATGTGAGAAACCCAAGTGGGTCCCATATATACTAAACAATCTTGAGCCCACGTAAAATATATGCCCATATTAACTTAACATAACCCATATGGGGCCCACATAGACATGTTTTCAGGGTCTGACTTGCATTTGCCTATGTGTGACCCATATAGTTTGACCAGGTAGGCCCCACGTGTGTCATCAGTGCTAAAAAATATATTGACTACCTCACCTTTGCCCCACCTGGGGCCCACATAGACATGTTTTCAGGGTCTGACTTGCATTTGCCCATGTGTGACCCATATAGTTTGACCAGGTGGGCCCCACGTGTGTCATCAGTGCTAAAAAATATATTGACTACCTCACCTTTGCCCCACCTGGGGCCCACATAGACATGTTTTCAGGGTCTGACTTGCATTTGCCCATGTGTGACCCATATAGTTTGACCAGGTGGGCCCCACGTGTGTCATCAGTACTGAAAAATATATACTGATTACCTCACTTTGCCCCACCTGGGGCACACAGCAAATGCTTTTCTTTAAATGACTGTGTTTGCCCATATCTAACCCAGGTGAAAAACCCAAGTGGGTCCTACGTGTGTTTCCCATTTTGAACCAAGTGAAGTGTTTCCCATGTTTGACCCAGCCAGGACCTACTATATGTTTCCACTTTGTTTTGCCCATATGGCTTTCATGTGAGAAACCCAAGTGGGTCCCATATATACTAAACAATCTTGAGCCCACGTAAAATATATGCCCATATTAACTTAACATAACCCATATGGGGCCCACATAGACATGTTTTCAGGGTCTGACTTGCATTTGCCTATGTGTGACCCATATAGTTTGACCAGGTGGGCCCCATGTGTGTCATCAGTGCTAAAAAATATATTGACTACCTCACCTTTGCCCCACCTGGAGCCCACATAGACATGTTTTCAGGGTCTGACTTGCATTTGCCCATTTTTGACCCATATAGTTTGACCAGGTGGGCCCCACGTGTGTCATCAGTGCTAAAAAATATATTGACTACCTCACCTTTGCCCCACCTGGGGCCCACATAGACATGTTTTCAGGGTCTGACTTGCATTTGCCCATGTGTGACCCATATAGTTTGACCAGGTGGGCCCCACCTATGTCATCGATACTAAAACATATATTGATTACCTCACTTTGCCCCACCTGGGGCCCACATAGACATGTTTTCAGGGTCTGACTTGCATTTGCCCATGTGCGACCCATATAGTTTGACCAGGTGGGCCCCACCTATGTCATCAGTGCTAAAAAAAATATATTGATTACCTCACTTTGCCCCACCTGGGGCCCACATAGACATGTTTTCAGGGTCTGACTTGCATTTGCCCATGTGTGACCCATATAGTTTGACCAAGTGGGCCCCACCTGCGTCATCAGTACTAAAAAATATATTGATTATCTCACTTTGCCCCACCTGGGGCCCACATAGACATGTTTTCAGGGTCTGACTTGCATTTGCCTATGTGTGACCCATATAGTTGGACCAGGTGGGCCCCACCTGTGTCATCGATACTAAAACATATATTGATTACCTCACTTTGCCCCACCTGGGGCACACAACAAAAGCCTATCCTTAAATGACTGTGTTTGCCCATGTCTATCCCAGGTGGAAAACCCAAGTGGGTCCTACATGTGTTTCCCATTTTGGACCAAGTTAAGTGTTTCCCATGTTTGACCCAGCTAGGACCTACTAAAAGTGCCCACTTGGGATTGCCCATATGGGTTTAATGTGAAGAACCCAAGTAGGCCCCATACAAAAAGCCCAGTTTGAGCCCATGCCCACATGGTACCCATCCAGCCTGAGCAAAAACCAGGTGGGGCCCATATATACATGTTGGCTGGGAACTATCACAGGTAGGACTCGAACCTCTGCCACCGGGTCCCACAGCAGCGGCTCAACCCTCTGAGCCAAATGAGGTCTGGTCACAAAGGGGGCGGGTGTCTAAGACACAGAGACTTGAGCAGTCAGAATTAGATCGCGGTGAGCGGCGAAAAACGCCGGTTTTTGGAGTTACAAAACGTCGTGTAACTCAAAAACTAGGAGGGCTAGCAGCATAATTCTTGTACTGGGTGAATCAGCGGACTTTGGTGTATTTTGACTGCGATTTCCATAGCTCTTTGTACCTCTGTCGCGGAGATATGACGAGAGAAGAAACGGCTTCATTTTCAGAGTGTGAGAACTGAGAGGAGGACAGATTTCCACCCCTCAAACAAACGTAATTTATGGCTCAACGGTAAGATGAATGTAAAAACTGCTTCCACTGTGAGTGTCAGCAGTGTCTGAAGATATATTGGCACAAGCCTCATGTCCTAACTTTGCTTTGTTAATTAGATATGGCGATTTGAAAATGCCTCCTGTTACAGAATTTCAGCTCTGAATTTCAAAACCTCCCCATATACTTTGAATGGGAAGTAACCAGACTATGTGTCACTTCGAGGCAAATTGCGAAAAAACGGTAAATCTCACAATAAAGATAGTAACATTGTCTGAAAGCCAGCAAAAATACCTACGTTTTGATGTATAATTTGTGGAGGTTGAGTGGAAATTGAGCGAGTAGCAAGAAGTTGTTCAGACATGAAGAGAAAATTCAGAACAGACCAGCACACACTCTGAGTTAATTGCATAGCAACCATAGCAACGCATGTATTTTCTGAAAAATCTCAATTTTGCAACTGAAAACTTAAAGAGGTATAAAATGAAAACGGTAGAAGATCTGAAAAAGCTGAATCACACAGGAATAGCCCAATAATCTGAGAACATTTTAAAGTTTGAATGGAGTTTCTAGGTGAAAGTATGAGGAAGCAGTTAAGTTTCAAAACCAAGCAAGTTTTAGCAGAATTGTGGAAGTTTTCCATTGATTTCAATGGGACAAATTAAAGGAAAAAAGTGTAATATTTTAAAAAGTATAATAGTAATAAACACCAAAAGTCATAGCCATCATTAGCAGAAAGAGCAGAACAGTATAGAGTTTGAACTGAGAAAATCGGCTGAAAACTGAGGAAGTAGTTAAGTGCCAAAAAGTGTACGGAAGCAACTAGAGGAATAATAAAGAATAAAGAGAAACAGGAACTCAATAGTGTGGAAGCCCTTTAGGGCATCCACACAATAAAGAGAAACAGGAACTCAATAGTGTGGATGCCTAAAGCATCCACACAATAATAAAGAATAAAGAGAAACAGGAAAACAATTGTGTGGAAGCCCTTTAGGGCATCCACACAACTAGAAAAAATTTGCATTTCCTGCGAAAATGCTGTGTGGATGCCTTAACGCTGAAGTTGCCTGCTGAAAATGACTGAAAAAGATGAAAAGCTGCAAAAATTGTATGGCAGTAAAGAAACTGAAAAATTATGCTGAAAACAAGTGAAAAAACAGAAACTTTAGCTGAAAAGAGGTGAAAAGGCAAAAATTCTGCTTCAAAGGGGTACAGAAGTTCAAATTTGTACTGAAAAGAGGTGAAACGGTTTCCTCTGAAATGAGCAGAAGATACTGAGATTTGTATTGATAAGAGGTGAAAGGCTGAAAATTCTGTTTAAAATAGGTGAATCAGCAGAATTTCTACTGAAAAGAGGTAAAGAAGTATAATGTTGCGCTGAAAACAGGTGAATCAGCAGAATGTCTTCTAAAAAAGAGATTTCTGTTGAAAACACCTGAAAAAGCTGGGATTTGTGCTGAAAAGGGGTGAAAACACTCACAATTCTGCTGAAACGGGGTGAAGAAGAGGTGTTGGGCTGTTGAGAAGAGTTAAATAAGTTGAACTGATATGTTTGTGTACAAATACTATGATTTGGCAATAATACTGCGTTTTAGCACAACTCCTGAGATTTGATTGAAATACTATGATTTAGAAGAAATATTATGACTTTGTACAAATACAATATTTTGGCACAAATACTATGATTTGGCAGAAATACTATTATTTAGTAGAAATACTATGATTTACCAGAAGTACAAGGTTTCTGCAAAAATACTATGATTTTGCAGAAATACTATGCATTAGTAGTAATACTATAACATCACAGATATATGATGATTTTGCAGACATTCCGGTTTTACACAAATACTATAATGTGGCAGTATACTATGTTTTAGCACAAATACTATGATTTGCTATAAATACTATGATTTGGCACAAATACTATATTCAGCAGATATACTATAACAAAACAAAGTCTACGACTTAGTAGTAATACTATAACATAATAGATATACTATGATTTTGTAATAAATTAGCAATATAAATTACAGGTCTGTGATAGTGTATAAATTTGTAGTGAAAAAAAAAAATGTTGAACAAGGTGGGATTGAACCCACGACCTTTGAGCTGCAGAGCCGTGTGATTACTGATTGCGCCACCTGGAAAGGGGGCGGGTGTCTGAAAAACAGAGACATGAGCAGTCAAAAAATAGATCGCGGTGAGAGGCGAAAAACGCCGGTTTTTTGAGTTACAAAACGTCGTGTAACTCAAAAACTAGGTGGGATAGAAGCACAATTCCTTCACTGGGTGAATCAGCAGAATTTCATGAACTTTGAAATATTATAAAATAACAGAAAGAATATATTTAGCCAAAAATACTTAAACATTACATAAACACTATGATTTAGAAAAATAGTACAACATAGCAGAAATACTGTGATTTACCAGAGACACTGTGATGAACTATGAATATTGTAATTTTAAATTAATACTATGTTTTAGCACAAATACTGTAATTTGACAGAAATACTATCATTTGGCAGAAATACTATGTTTCAGCACAAATACTCTGGTTTAGCACAAATATTATAACATAGCAGAAATGCAATTATATAGCAGAAAAGCTATATTTAGAAAGATAAATATAATATAGTAAAAAATACTGTAATCAGCACATATACTCTAACATGACAGAAATTCCTCCACTTAGTAGTAATACTATAACATAGCACAAATGTTATGATTGGCTGCCTGGGGACCTGGCAGAAATATATAGAAATAGTATGATTAAGCATAAATACTACATTTAGTAGAAAGAATATATTAAGCACAAAGCCTATAAAAAGCAGAAATACTATATTAATCACAAATCCTATAAAAAACAGAAATACTATATTAAGCAATATAAATAGCCTAGAAAAATCCTAGAAAAGGCAGAAAAACTGTACTATGATTTGGTAGAAAAAGTATAATTAATCAAAAATACTATATTTGGCAGAAATACTATTTTTTAGCAGAAACACTGTATTTAGCACAAATACTGAAAAGCAGCAGAAATGCTATGACTTAGCACAATAGTAATAACTTAAATAGAAAAATTGGAAAAGCAAAATGGACAGCTGAAAAAATGCTGAACATGCTAAGGGTCCCTCAAATGTAATTGTGAAATGAAAAAAATCAGCAAAAAAAAGTATAACAGTCACACAATCACAAATATGTACACATATGGAAACACACATGCACAGACAGACACACAGGATCAAATTCAGTCAACCAGTCTAAATATATTGAATTTAAATCATACAATAAGATGCTCCCATAAAAAGGCTTTCTCTGTCTGTCACACACACACACACACACACACACACACACACACACTAGAAGCAGCAGCAGCCAAGCAGCCTGGAGCTGCTAAATTTGAATCCACCAATCAGAGAGGCTGTGTACTTTTTCCCGCCAAAACTGGTGCACCTGTTTTTACACACACGCAGGAACAGAGAAAGGATTTGTGCAGTTTATTTTTCATAGTCAGGATTCCCCTCAAACAAATGGCTATAATTTCCTAACCGTAGGGGCTAGAACAGTCATTCTTACACCGTTTTGTTCAGAAGAGATGGGGGAATCTTCAAGTGTTGACAATTTATCATTAAAATATGAATTATTGAAGATATTTGACTTGTAATGCACCATAAATGAGGAGAGGCGAAGCGAAAACTGCCCTGACTTGCCCTCAAACAACGCTTTCTAACTCTGAATCTATATGGAGTATCGATATCATTCTTTCACCATAAGAGACAGCAGGCTTTGGTGAACAGTCATGGAAATTTTCAGATCTCTGTGGAAATCCATCAAAAAGATATGACGAGAGAAAAAAGTGCCTCATTTCCAGAGTTTGAAATCTGAAGAAATCTGAGCGAGGGACAAATTTCCTACCCTCACACAAACCCAATTCATGGCCAAATGGTAATAGATGAGAAAAAAATTCTTGAATTGTGAGCGTCAAGAGTGTCTGAAGATATATTGGCACAAGCCTCATGTCTAAACTTCGCTTCGTTCGGGAGATATGACAATTTGAAAATGCCTCTAATTACAGAAATCAAGCGGTGATTTTAAACGAACTCTCCATTGACTTTCTATGGGGATTTTTAAGACTTTGTGTTGCTCTGAGGAGATTTGCCAAAATTCTATAAATCCCACAACAATGATAGTGCGATTTTCTGAAAGCCAGCAAAAATACCTACGTTTTGATGTATAATTTGTGGGAGCTGAGTGAAAATTAATCAAGTAGCAAGAAGTTGTTCGGACATGAAGAGAAAATTGCCAAAGGTACAGTGGCTCACTTAGAACCAACTGCATAGCAACCATAACAACACATGTATTTTCTAAAAAATCACAATTTTGCAACTGAAAACTTAAAGAGGGATAAGATGAAAACTGTAACAGATATGAAAAAGCTGAATCAGACATGAATAGCCCAATACTTTGTGAACATTTTAAAGTTTGAATGGTTGTTCTAGGTGAAAGTATGAGAAAGTAGTTAAGTTTCAAAAACAAGCAAGTTTAAGCAGAATTGCAGAAGTTTTCCATTCATTTCAATGGGACAAATTAAAGGAAAAAAGCGTAATATTTTAAAAAGTATAATAGCAAAAAATACCAAAAGTCATAGCGATCATTAGCAGAAATAGCAGAATAGTTTAAAATTTGAACGGTGAAAATCGGCTGAAAATTGTGGAAGTAGTTAAGTGCCAAAAAAAGTACAAAAGTGGCAACTCAATAGTGTGGATGCATAAAGCATCCACACAATAAAGTAGGATAAAGAATAAAGAGAAACAGGAACTCAAACAGGAACACAATAAGCAGAATAATAAATCTGTCGAATAGTAATAAGTGTGCCATTACATAGGCACACTTAATTAACAATCACAGTGTTGTAGTGCATCACTGAGTCATGTAAAGTCACTGGGTTACACTTACATTTGCTGTTTTTCTAAACCTCAGTGATCTCCCCAAAACCAAGAAGGAAAAAAAGAGCGATTTGAATACACTGCTGACCTTTAGACCCTGGTGACACCCCTGGGAGGAATTCATATTTAAACATTCATTTTACTTCCACTTATCCACGTCCGGGTCCCTGGAGCCTTTCCCAGCTGTCAGGCTAGAGGCAGAGTGCACCCTGGGTAGGTTGCTAACAATATTACAGTTAACTAAAACTAGATGTGAATATTTTAGTGAACTAAAATTAAAATACAAACAACTTCTGGAAAACAACAGAAATGATGAAATGAACTGTGATTAGGTAGGAAGAAGCCGGAAGACACAGAGACAACATGCACACAGAAAGGCCTCAAACTAGATTAAAACCCAGGAGCTTCCTGCAGTGAGGACTGACAAATCTCACCGTATCAAATTCATTAAAAATCAAACAACATTTAAAGACAGCAGTGAAGTAAAATGTGATGATTTGCAGATACCTTTTAGTCAGTGTTGTCTCAGAGATGTTGAGTGGGTCATTGTGTTTCTGCTGTTGCTGTGTGGGGAGCCAATCTGAAACATCCAGTAATAATAAACAGAAAGATCTTTAACACTCAGCTGCTCAGGGCAAACAGTAAAACCATCACTACTTAAAATTTGCTTTAAAATGTCTTGAAAGCTCCTCATCCTAGAATAGAAAATCTTATTACTTGATGTTTCTACTACTGTTAGTGGAGAAAATAAGTTTGTAAACACTTTATTTTAACAAGTTTGAGGTGACTTGGACGTAAAAAGGGTCCAAGGAATCGCAAAATGCAAGAAGTGGTTATATTATTCAAATACTTCATCTGTGCTCAGCAATAATAAATTCACCATGTTTACCTCAGCTGTCAGTCCAACATGAGTCAATTACTCAATTCTGTTCAAAGACTGTGGACAATATTCAGATACATCTTGGAGCATGTGCTTTTATGTCGGTCGTGCTGCTGTTAGCAGCTGTTAGCAGCTGTTAGTAAACTACGTTTGAAGAAGATCCAGCATTATCAGACAAACAGAATAATTTCTCATACAGTATAAGAATATAATCAACTTTTCATAAGAGGATTATTGGGAGTTTTAGGGCACTGGTGCTTAGCCCTCTGGGGTTGACGGACACACTGGCATGTCCAAATCACATGATCAATTTAAGATGACACAGCAACGAGATGCAGCGACTTAGCGACCATTCAACTTGTGTTTAAAGTGCAGACCTCAAACAATATACCAGTTTTTAAACTGTGTTAATAAGCCACATAAACCCAGAGTTAGGATAAAAATACACACGATGTTTGTTTTCTGAATAATACTGTGTTATGTTATGGCCTCCCTCACCAGCAGTTGTCCCGGGGCAGCCACTGACAGCAGCAGCAGACCTGACCCTGGCCTCCAAAACCTGTGACATTTGTGCCTGTGACTCTTGCGACTTTCTGAGTTCTGTATATAGTGTGTACATTAGTTTTCATTGTAAATAGTACTGGAACAGAAGGGGTGAGCTGCCTTATTGTTTTTCCTTGCACTGTATTCTCCTGTTTATCTCAGTTAGGGAGTTAGGTGTAGCGCTTGTCTTTTGTTTGGTGTTTGTTTCACATAGGGTTTTAGATAGCACCTCCTCCTGACTTAGCTTGTTTTGTTTGTTATTTTGGCCTTTGTTCACCCCGGGGCTTCATTTTCAGTGTAACCACACTGTAAAATCTAATTAGTTCCCAGAACTCAAAAAAATTATGGAAACTCGTTGCCTCAAAAAAATTGAGTAAAGCTTAGCTAAAAATGACTAAGTTAGGACAACTTATTTATTTTGAGTACTCTGTACAAGCTCATTTGTTCCCAGAACTCAAAAAAATTGGATCAGGTTTACGTAAGATGACCAAGTTAGGGCAACTTACTCATTTTGAGTACACTGTACAGCCTTGTTAGTTCCCAGAACTCAAAAAAATTATGGAAACTCTTTGCCTCAAAAAAACTAAGTAAAGCTTACTTAGGATGACTGTTAGGACAACTTATACATTGCAAGTCTGCAGTATTAAGAATAACTTGATATTTCTGACTTTCTGACAATACTAATTGTTTACCTACTGACAAACATTTCAAGTTCAACTAAATGAAAAAACAATTTGTGGTAACCTGAATATGATTAAAAATAATTAACAACAATTTTTGTAATGATGTTAAAATGAGCCCAACTTTTATTTTCAAACACAACAAAGTATAACAGCCAACATACTGGACACTGTTCTGCTGAACAACAAACAATTATATTGCCATCACTGTTATAATCTTACAATGAAACAAAGTCTCAGATGTAATTATTCTGAAAATAAGTTTAGGCCTACCACAAGTTTGTTTTGTACTTACATTACTTATATAATCAAAATAAAATATTTATTGTTCTGTCACAAGTGCAGTCTCTAATTTAAACAACACATTTGTTTTTCATTCCAACACATGAGCTGGAATGTTGTAATATTTTAAGGACGGCTTGTTTCCAGTCCAGGCATTACTGCCTGAATGACTGTCATGGATCAAGGTGATCCAAATGTAGGTGCAGAAGAAAGTCTTTAACTTCCCTTCAGTACAGTGGAAGTGAATGTGGGTTGGAGATGCAATGAGCTTGAACCTGCAGGCGACCATCTTCACTGACCACACCATCTGTGATGGAGGACTCATCTCTCCTGTTGTCCTGCAAGCAAACAATCATATTTTTTGGAACATGAACTTAATTGCTTTCTTAAAACATTTTTTTCTGCATTTGGTATAGAACAGACTCCAATTTAGACAATCTCAGGCTCCCTCCCCACCGGAGAGGTGACATTCAATGTCCCAAATTGTCAGTCTGGATAGCCGTGACCACCACCCGACACACAATAATGTCATGAAAGCATTATTTTAAAAAGGGCTATGCAAACATGGCCAATAACTTTCATTCTAATGATGTGCAAAATGATTTGGGCACAAAACAAATTTTGCTGTTAGAAAACTTGCAGACTTCACTATATACAGTGTAGACCCTCTAAACTAAGTGATGTGATCTTTCAAGAAATGCAGACCAAACTGTTGTTGTTTGTTTACTTACACAGCATGTCTTGTAGAGTTAACTGGAGTCACAGCAACAGCATAGTGCAGTCATATCTCAAGTCTAATAACAGAAGACAGGAAAAGATCAGTAAAGAAACAACTTCCCCAAACCAAAGCACAAACAAAACAATAAGTAAAACAGGCTGATCTAAAGTATGATTAAAGTTCAGCCTGATTAATATAAATGTCACTGACAGTTGCTAATATATTGGAAAACCAAAATACTTACCACTGAGTTGATGTCTTTCTGTCCAACAGCAGGAGTGCTGGTCCCGAGCCTCAAAGACAGTATAAAGCAAGCAGAGGGAGAAAAAACAGAACATTTTTCAGAAACTGATTTGATCTTTAATGGCTGTGCAATCATTGTAACAGAGTTTGCTTGTGTTGTTAAATAAAGGCTAGATTTGACATTAGTAGATGCCACAGATGTTCAAAAGCATGAAAAAATAGACGTCTCCGAACGCGTCGGAGCATTTTTGCAAATATGTGATGTCTTGATAAATCGAGCAGATACTTGAACTTTACACAGCTACATTCTCGCCTGAAAATATCTTAAAAGTTTATTTTGTGACCCAGAAAAAGTAATAAGTTTTTTAGCCGCGCTCCTCCGCCATTGCCGCGCTTACAAGTACGCACAGGCTCCGACAACCGTGGCCGACAAATGCGATCCTCCTTTTCCGCAGACTACCCTTTCTGGGTCACAAAATAACCTTTTAAGATATTTTCAGGCGAGAATGTAGCTATGTAATGCTCAAATATCTACTTAATTTATCAAAATATCACATATTTGCAAAAGTGCTTCCACGTTTTCGGAGAGCTCTGTTATCCACCCCCCACACCTACCCTACCCCTAACGGCTGCACCTCCCGAAGAATTTTGTCTGGGCTCTTATCTCACTTATTTATTTCAAACGATCAACAGAAAATTTCACCGACATAGTTTTATGTAAGGTTTTAAGGCTGTGGTGTTAATTTTAAGTAACATGAGCCCAGCGGCAGCAGCAACGCTAGGCTAACACTAACTAGCTAGCAAGATTATAAACCTGGTGCTAAACTAAGAGAAGCCACAAATCAGTTTGAATAAGAGTAAACATTTACTCACCAAGTCAGTGTATCAGGTAAAGATCCACAGCAATGACAACAATAATATCTTGAGCTGAGGCTTCTCCAGGTTTGCTCAACATATTCCATAAAGAATGCACCGTGAACATGCGGACTGATCCGAGAGGGAGGAGGACGGTAGTCACGTGGCATTTTCAAAACACATCTTTCATCCTTCCGCACAGAGAAGCAAAACTTCCAGCTTACTTAGTTTTTCTAAGTTAGGACAACTCAAATTAATCGAGTTTATCAGCGTTTTCACATAAAAAGTACTGGTAGCTTATTTAAATTGAGTTCTAATAACAAATTGATAAAAATTAAGTTCAGCCTATTTAATATTTTTAATTAAACACAATATTACATTTTACAGTGCAAATAAACCACCATTCACTAAGAAATCGTTTTCCCCCTGTGTATGGTTCTGGGGACCAGGGCGGGGTTAATCTTTTTAACTCTTATGTTACCTTCCTGTACTCCTAGACTGGGGCGTAACAGTTATTTACTGCGGGAAGAAACGGTAAAAACTGTGTTTTCTAAGGACAGTGCTGGCAAGAGAGAGTTTTGAGATGTGAGAGATGACGTTTAGCGTGTTTGGAGTACATAGTTAGTGTGATTAAATATTACATCTCAGTTATGGAGAGGTACAACATTTAACATTGCTACAGCAAAATCATATCAACAGAGTTTCAGAGTTTACTGATTCCATGAATATTAAGATCTTTGTTTATCGAGGATTAGTAATAATAATTTACCTTCAAATCGTTCCTCCAACTCATTCAAGCAGTTTGTTTCTTACAAAATCATCCGAGAAATGAACCTGAAAGATAAACTGTAATATTTAACCAGACTAGATCTTTGTAATCAGCTTCTCCTTAAACACATGTGTTTAAACCCATTATGTCACTTATTTATGTGCAAATGTTTAATAATGAAGAACATTAAAACATGACTGTTGGACACATGTCGGCAAAGTCATGTGACATTAATGATGTTTGTACTAACTTGGTTTTAAAGCCTTTAACATATACGCTGTTCACTAGTTGTAGTTGATGATTTTATGGATAATTAAAGTCATATATGATTCTTGTTAGTGACGTGTGTGTTGTCGCACTAATAGGAGGATTTTTGCTTTGTTTTCTCATATTTTTTTCTCAGTCTCATCTTTTGTCATTTCAACTCCATGTGTGTCAAATTCCAACCTCAGCCAAGCTTTCCAAGTCCATTGGCACAAAGTGCACAGATGTTTTTAGTCCTTCACTCAGAGATTTTGCAGCTTCCCAGTTTGTGATTAGGGGGACATCTCTCCATCCATGCTTTGAATTAATTTGAGATCTACGTATGTCCAAGAATGCTAATCACAAACTGCTAATGAACTTCTACCATGGAGATCCTTCTGCTACACACTGTGGTTCAGCTGCTGTGGAGGACAAGAGGAAACTGCAGCGGGTGGTGAGGGCAGCAGAGCGGCCCTGGGCCCGACACTAACCTCCCTCAGAGACATTTATATACTGGCAATGTCATCCTCAAGGACCCCTCGCACCCTGGACACTCACTGTGCACCACCACCCATCACATTGCACCTTATATTGCACTGATCACCTGCTCCTTTGTCTGGCATATAACTTGTACATATCTGTGTTGATGCTTACTCATTACATACATTCCCTGTGTACGCACCTCTTAAACTTTAAGTCTATTTTTTTTTTCTTTTTCTTTTCATTTTTTCTTATTCTGAAGGAATTTTAAGGTAAAAGTCAACCTGCTGCCAAACTGTGTTTCATTGTTCTTGTAAGAGTGACAGTAAAGATCTGATCTATTCTATTAACGTATAATAACGTACATTATGCCAAAAATACATTTTATACATTTTACTAAGTTTTCACTACATTTGAGTCAGACATGATGTCAATAGACCAGGTCATACAGTAATTATGGTTATAGAAAGTTATTATATAACATTGTCAATGTTGCTCTTCTTCTGAGGATTATTGTTAAGTTAGCTTAAATGCAATCGATACATTTCATTGGTCATTTGCATTTTAAAGTTCTAATAGTAGCCTTTACCTGCTTCCTCTGATATTGATGTTTGTGATGCTGCTGACATCTCTTTGTCTTTCTCTAGACCCAAACATCCTCTTCAGAGAATACCTGGTTAGTAATGTTTACTGTTTACATGTGATCGCTTTCCAACACTCTTATATATGTTGGCTCTGTCTTAGAAGCCTTCCCTTTGTTTTTCACGTAGCGGTCACCTGGAGATTTTCCTCTCCAATCCTCCCTCCTTCCTCCCCCCTGATAAGGGAAGGAGTCTCACCCTCTGTGTAACGTCTCCCATGAACTTACAATGCCCCACTGTGTGTCAGTAGAACAAAGATGTGAAGCAGCATAAGACTCACATGTGATGCTGTCCTACATGCATATAACTAAGTGACAAAGTGATCAATACATGAAATAAAGAAATGTCCCATCACAGATGTTTTGCCTGACAGCTCTGTTCAGCTCACAGAATAAAGAGTTTGAGTCCCTCACTGACTCAAACTCCTTCAGTGACACTTCCAGCCTTGCAGATTAGTTTGCTGATCCTGATGGCATCTCTGGAGCTGATGCTGTCCCCCAGCAGACAACAACAACATAGATGCACTCACTAGTCCACTTTACCCTCTAATCACATCTCTGACATCTGCAGGTTGCTCCAGTAGAGGCTCTTGTGCAATGCCAGGTGTTTATGTTTGTATTCGTCTGTAGGTTCACATTAGATATGACCATAGACGCACACAGGAGCACAGATGGTTTCCATATTTTTCATATATTTGTTATAGTTTTACGTCATCTGTTGATGCTGCAGAATAAAGTCTGTTAACAGAGTCCAGGATGTGTAGAACAGGTCTAAACAGGATATATGACTCTGTGAATTTAAACTTTTGTCACCTGCATGAATAACAATACTTGATCTAGTAAGGACTGCAGTGCTCCTATGATCCCAGCTTACAGGGAGTGCAGAATTATTAGGCAAGTTGTATTTTTGAGGAATAATTTTATTATTGAACAACAACCATGTTCTCAATGAACCCAAAAAACTCATTAATATCAAAGCTGAATGTTTGTGGAAGTAGTTTTCAGTTTGTTTTTAGTTTTAGCTATTTTAGGGGGATATCTGTGTGTGCAGGTGACTATTACTGTGCATAATTATTAGGCAACTTAACAAAACCAAATATATACCCATTTCAATTATTTATTTTACCAGTGAAACCAAAATAACATCTCCACATTCACAAATATACATTTCTGACATTCAAAAACAAAACAAAAACAAATCAGCGACCAATATAGCCACCTTTCTTTGCAAGGACACTCAAAAGCCTGCCATCCATGGATTCTGTCAGTGTTTTGATCTGTTCACCATCAACATTGCGTGCAGCAGCAACCACAGCCTCCCAGACACTGTTCAGAGAGGTGTACTGTTTTCCCTCCTTGTAAATCTCACATTTGATGATGGACCACAGGTTCTCAATGGGGTTCAGATCAGGTGAACAAGGAGGCCATGTCATTAGTTTTTCTTATTTTATACCCTTTCTTGCCAGCCACGCTGTGGAGTACTTGGACGCGTGTGATGGAGCATTGTCCTGCATGAAAATCATGTTTTTCTTGAAGGATGCAGACTTCTTCCTGTACCACTGCTTGAAGAAGGCGTCTTCCAGAAACTGGCAGTAGGACTGGGAGTTGAGCTTGACTCCATCCTCAACCCAAAAGGCCCCACAAGCTCATCTTTGATGATACCAGCCCAAACCAGTACTCCACCTCCACCTTGCTGGCGTCTGAGTCGGACTGGAGCTCTCTGCCCTTTACCAATCCAGCCACGGGCCCATCCATCTGGCCCATCAAGACTCACTCTCATTTCATCAGTCCATAAAACCTTAGAAAAATCAGTCTTGAGATATTTCTTGGCCCAGTCTTGACGTTTCAGCTTGTGTGTCTTGTTCAGTGGTGGTCGTCTTTCAGCCTTTCTTACCTTGGCCATGTCTCTGAGTATTGCACACCTTGTGCTTTTGGGCACTCCAGTGATGTTGCAGCTCTGAAATATGGCCAACCTGGTGGCAAGTGGCATCTTGGCAGCTGCACGCTTGACTTTTCTTAGTTCATGGGCAGTTATTTTGCGCCTTGGTTTTTCCACACGCTTCTTGCGACCCTGTTGACTATTTTGAATGAAAAGCTTGATTGTTCGATGATCACGCTTCAGAAGCTTTGCAATTTTAAGACTGCTGCATCCCTCTGCAAGATATCTCACTATTTTTGACTTTTCTGAGCCTGTCAAGTCCTTCTTTTGACCCATTTTGCCAAAGGAAAGGGAGTTGCCTAATAATTATGCACACCTGATATAGGGTGTTGAAGTCATTAGACCACACCCCTTCTCATTACAGAGATGCACATCACCTAATATGCTTAATTGGTAGTAGGCTTTCGAGCCTATACAGCTTGGAGTAAGACAACATGCATGAAGAGGATGATGTGGACAAAATACTCATTTGCCTAATAATTCTGCACTCCCTGTATAGATGGAGGCTAGCATAAGAGCTTCACCAGCTAAAGCAGCACACCTGGGTCTCCCAGCCTATTAAAACCAGCCCTTTGGTTCACCTGCTTCACTAAACATCATTATTATTATTTTAAGCAGAGTGGTGTGATTTATGTAGGCATTGCTGTGTGACAGGATGACTTTTCTTGCACACCCACCAAATGAGGGTGCACATGCTTCCACGCCCACTGGTGAGTGCACACATCCTTTCAAGGAAGCATTTCATTCCTCCTTAACAAATGGAACAAGACACTGTGCAGCGTGTTCAGGTTTGAACGTGGCCCTGGCCTCTCTCTGCATCCACCTGGCATCGGCACATACGACACACATCCACTCCCTGCTGAACTGCTTATATTTGATGTGTTGAAGTTTTGGTAAAGTTTGAATAAATTCCACTTTATTTATAGGAACATTTCATCTGTGAACTCCTGCTTCCCACTCTCCTTGAGCCAATTTGTGACGTGAACTTTACATAAGAAAACTAATTTGTCCCTTTTTGATTCTGTGTATCTGGCGCTCATCCAGTGAGTTTACACTTGGCAAAAACAGACTGAATTTGTCTGGAGAACTTTGGCTTCAGCCAAGTTAGATAAACACACTGTATCTCTTTCAAAACAGCAGTGTAGTAACTTGTTCATTGTTATACTTAGTTTCCCTTTTTGTGAGCTGTGGATGTGGAAAATGTCTCAGTGACACATCCACGTGAAAACGGCATTACCTTCTTTCATTTGCACGTCAAATGAACGAGCTCTTTGGACTTTAACGTCACAGCTGATGCTTCGATACTTGAACTCAAGAGTTCAGCTTCCACTCAGAAGTACAAGTACACACAGCAAAGATAAACGTGTACACAAGGTGGAAACCACAAGTGCACAGCTCTAACCAGAGATGGCCAGTAATCCAATTACTTTGTTCAAGTAACGAGTAAAGTAAGGGATTACTATTGCAAAAAAGGTAATTAGATTACTGTTACTTTCCTGTAAGCATGCTGCGTTACTGCGTTTCTAAAACCGCAGCTGTGTGCAGATGAACAATGGATAATATATTGAGTGCGGAGAGAGTGTGAGCGTGCAGCGTTTAAAGCGTGGAAGTACTGACCTTACTTTGAGTTTGATTCTGTAAAAAGTGACACAAACATTAGCGTCCGCTGTTCACTGCGTGGGAAGAAAACATGCTCACTCACTATGTGTTAATAGGCATGCTTATTGATAATTTTGATAAAATGTCATAAAAATAATTCCATGCTAGCGCATTATTGGTGATCAGGTAGATTCTGTTCCAGTTATAGTCCCATAAATCATGAAGCTTGCTGGCAGAAAAGCTTCAAATCTCCTTTAAAAGCTATTTGTGGTCTTGATTGTGGTCACTGATATCATTTGCAAAAACCCCAGTGTGACAATATTTATTAGTGACAAAGAAATCAGGAAGTGACGACTTTTCTGGGTATTTAACATTTGCTAAGGCTAAGCTGGACTTTATACCACAGTTGGGAATTTCCTGAGTTACAAATAATTATATTTTAGACGTTTCACATTTTTGTTAATATGTATCTTTTTCTACTTTTATTCTTACTTTTGTTTAGATATACAAAAGTAATGTAACCGTTGTGGTGGGCGTGGTTTGTGGTGGGCGTGGTTTGTGGCGCGGCTGCAGGAGAGGCCGACACACTGCAGCTCCATCAGTAATCAAGCGTCCCCTGCACAAAAAGACTGAACCGGGTCCTGAGTGTTGTTGTGTGTGTGCGTGCGTGCGTGCGTGCGCGCGCGCGAGTGCGTGTGCGTGCGTGCGTGTGTGTGTGTGCGTGAGTGTGTGTGTGTGTGTGCGTGTGTGTGTGTGAGTGTGCGTGTGCGTGCGTGCATGTGTGTGTGTGAGTGTGCGTGTGTGCGTGCGTGTGTGTGCGTGTGTGTGTGTGAGTGTGCGTGCGTGCGTGCGTGCGTGTGTGCGTGTGTGTGACCTCCTGCTCACCAAAAGGATCATAAAAGCAGGAAGCAACAACATCACAAGAAACAGATCTGTCAGATAGGATGTATCTGCAATAACTCCTCCCCCAGCACAGAGTGGCTGTAGAGGTGGTCAGAGACAAAGGAATTGTCTTGATCCTATAGACTGAACTAAGACTTTACAAATTTAAGAAACACAATGACAACATTCGACAATTAGACCTACCAAGTGGTTTCGGGGCGAGGGTTCTGTGGGCTCGGTCTATTATAATAAGCGAATCACCGTTTTCTTTCCCGAGCACTTCTGAGAAAAACTCTGCCATGAAACGGCTGGGGTTTTCCCCCTCTGCATCCTCATTAATGCTGTGGGATTATAATATTATCTTATGCCAGCAAGAATCAGCAGCTGTGGAACTGACAGCAGCGAGGAGAGTATTAGAGGAGAAATTAATAGAAGCTGTAACACATAAAATTGGGGCCAACGGACTTGTGGAGGTTGGGAAGGCGTCCGGAGCATCACAACAAAAGGTGAAACAAAAACACACACAATGAGAGAAACGTGAGAGAAAAGGCAGCTTTTAAGGTAATGCCTTGTTTAAGAAAAAGTAAAAATGCACACACGCAATGAAAAAACAGTTTACATTCACGAACACGTGAAGATTTTTCATCAAGGTTAAAGCAGCGAAAATTAACATACACCTGTTGTTGAATGATGAATTTTATCCATTACTAACAAATAAACTCTCTGGGTTGCAGGACAACAACTTAACTTCAAAAAGAAAGAGACTGGTATGACCAACCAGTGATGAAACAACAAATTTAGTGCTTAAGAGAGTCAAATTGTGAGATGTTTTCTGCTGATTGATTAATACAAGTGGTTACTGAAGGAAGGAAAATTCCCATTTTGAGTTTAAACATGATCTTAAGAATTTAAACATGTACCAGTGTTGTCCTGTCAACTTGGTGGGTTATGAGTTGATTATATCATGAGAGAAAAAAAACAAAAAACAAAAAGGGGGAGAGAAGGCTGACACAGGGCCTGGCCCGGTGTTTCTCCCCTCTCTGAATAACACAGCCAAAACAACATCATTTTCCTGTTCGTCTGTTTTGTTTTTGTTTTTTCTCTTTATGCTTGATTACAGGCTGCTTTGCCGGCCCTGAAAGCCGAGGCTGACCTGGACTCCTGCTCTCCCCTCTACCATCTTCGACGTGACCCTGACCAAATGCTGCAGCAGCTGGACCCACCACAACAACCTGAAAATGTCAACAGTGCTACAGGACAGCGATCTCATGCAGTGGAGACGGAGAGTGCTAAACCTAAGGCCCGTTTCACTACACGGGGGAAAATTCTCAGACAGCTTCAGCTGACAGAGCTGTGACGAGACGCCCCATAAGCCCGGATGAAAAGTAAGGCTGAGCAACATAATGCTGACCTTGATAACTCTGCATTAACACTGTGCAGGACAGTGACGGATCAACACGGATGATCGGGCAGCAAAAAGGGCGTGCCAGAGACAGGAGGAGCAACTGAGGTCAAAAGGCACCTCAGAATGGACAAAACACAGAAGAAGATGCAGGTTTCACCTGCGGTGAGTATGGACACTGGAGAAAAGGACTGCCCCAATTGGGGTCAGAACTACGATGGACTGAACTTTGAACAGCAGCAGCAATGGTCAAAAACGGACTGAAAAGGAGGAGGGCAGGACCCCAGGGCACGCTTCAGGCCATGGTTTACCCAAAACGTCAGAACAGGAAAGTGATGAACACACAAATACACACAAACACACACATCTACATAGACTAACTCAGAATGAAGAGAAACACACACATGAACAGATGTGCACTCGTTGATTGAGTGAGAAATGCCACACACCCACACACACCTAAATCGAAATGCTGATTCACTGAGAAGTGATCCACACACATACACATGCACACGCTTCTGCAATGAAGAGTGATGCACACACACACGCTGATGCAATGAAGAATGCTTTGCTAACAAATGCTTATGCTGATACACAAAATGCTGCACACAGACATCCAAATACAGAATTTGTTATAAGAAGCCATCGATTACTTAGAATGTGTTTTATTATTGGTTAAATGTGTTTTATGTCACCCAGAGGGCATGTATGTAGATTTAAGGGACAAGGTCTAAAACAGTTTGGTTATGAAAACAATGTCTGTGTGTGATGTCTGTTTATGGCTCAAGGCCTCGACTGAATTGTTTGCTGTGCTTCACACAGCCTGATGAGGAGCAGTGGTACAGAGTGAAAATGATGAACTAATGGGGTGAGTTTTATTTCGGAGCGCCGCATTTTCTGTGATTGAGATTTAATTCAAGGAGGAACAAAAGGTGTTACAGCACCTGAGGTTCTCATTCCCACACAATGTTGTTCCGGGAGGAAGAAAAACTCTCCTGGGAATTTCTGGTTGATTTTTGGGTTTTGCTTAGCACAAGGTTGATTTTATCAGTGATGTTTGGGTTGTTTTCTTTCTCTAAGAGCGAGAGAGATGGTTTTATGCTTGAAGATGTCTGCAATGGGCCCTAGTATGTGTTAGTTTATTAGTATTTTATTGGTTACGTTTGTTTTTGCTTTTGTTACAGTGCACTGAGATAAGGACATCTGAGAGGTGTGATCCACCGGTGGTGATATTTTGTGAGTTCATGATTTAACAATCAGCTCTTTAAACCAGGCCTGAGAGCTTCAAATTTAGAGCGCTATGAAATATTCTTACTGAAAAGCAAAGTGTTTTTCTCCATGATTATAATGGGCTTGGGAGGAATTCACTTATATGGGACATTGATCACATGAGATGGTCCTGAGTCTAAAAGGATTGCAGCGAGTCAATCCAGTCCAAAAGAACAATGAATTGTTTTCCTTTAGAATGATGATGTCATCTTGCTGGTGATGGATGCTCGAATAGATTGCGCGTGAGACTCCATTATCAGCAATATCTGGTATGAATGTGTGTGAATGTATGCATGTGGACTGTGATGGACTGACGACTAAAAGTTTTAACTGACTTGATACTGAGACAAAGACTGCACCAACTTTAGGATGAGTAAATGTCGAGAAACAATTCACCCAGACTGTAAGAGAAGGGTGGATGCTTTGTCTTGCTTTGTTTTGTTTTTGCAGGAGCAGGAGGATAAGAGAGAGCAGAGGGGGAGAATGTAGCTTCACATGAGAGTGTGGAGCTGCAGACTTAGACCTTTGGTTGCTAATTTTGAGTTACTGATGTTTGCATTAAGAAAATTATGTTTTATTAGCTGTGTTTTGATTAAGGTATCACATTATATTGTTGGGAATGTCAAATATTACAGTGGAGAAAAGGTTTGATTTGACTCATGACTGAATATGTTACTATTAACCATAGCAGGCCACTGTAAAAAGTCAATTAAATTTTATAGAGGGAATTAGCCAAAACTTTAACAATATCTATGAATAACAGGGGAATGGTAGACTTGTCACATTCAAAATGGAGATATGTAATAACAAATACGGGTCAATGTGATTTAGGTTCTTTGTTGAAATGGTCAGCAATTTAGAAAGTAGAATAGAACCGACAGGGGCATGTGATAGGATGTGGGATTGCAAAAGAACAAGAGCAAAAGAAAGAAAGAAAAACCTATTGTGTTTAGTGTATTTTATAAATTTTTGATAAATTCAGATTAAAATGTACCATTACACTCAGAGGATCAATATGGAATGAAATATATGGAAAATTTTGTATGAAGCACATGACTGATAACTGTTCTCTCCTGAGCCTTTGTTTTTACAGCACCCACTTGACCACACCAACAGTTTCTCGCCACCAAAGGGGTGTGCTTGCAAAGAATAGGGAGGAATATCATGAAAAGTGGGAAAGGTAAGCCCCGATGGGGGTGATAACACGATAAATTTCACTTATGGTCAAATTCTTAAAATCTGACCCCAAAAATGAAAAATTCTTCAAAAATTTAGAGACAGAGTGGAGATGTAGATAAAGATAATGTGGCGAACCACATAAGGATGGAGGTTTGAATCTAAAATGCTGACCATGTTGATTATGTTTATTCTAGTGTGTAGAGATTGGCTAATCTGACCAGGAAATGTTATAAACAGGATTGTCAGAACGTTCGGCATTAAAGTAACCTTTGACAGTCCAGACTGAGATGGCGTTGGACATCTTCAGGGTGGAAAAGGGTTGGTGTGACCAAGGTGTGGTTTGGCTTGTTGTATATATATTTCAAGATGATATGGCTCTGGATGGACCAGTTACCAGGCCATGGAAGGATGACAGACTTATTAAATGAGGAGAAGGAATTTTCTGGGATTGAAGGTCCTCTGGGTAAGTGGTTGACTAAAAGCATGCATAAAATAAAAGCTATGTTTTGTTATTGATTGGTAATAGATTGATAATTGGCCACATTTACAGCTGTATTGACTTGTTATAGACTCAGTCTACTTGGTGTTGAAGAACTGTAATTAACAGATTGAAAACAGTGATATTAAGGGAAAATATGCAGCGCCACACTATCAAATGCCAGTGGCGGTGGGGCTCAGTGATGAATAAGGTGAGTTGGATTCATGGCTGAATCAAGACATAGATTCCCCTGCTGTGGTCAGTGAGGGAAAACCAGGGGGGAATAACATTTTTAAAAAAGGCGTTTTTATATGTGAAGTTCATATTAATACAGGTTTTGTTTCTAGGCAATTCTGCGGATGCAGGCTCTGGGCAGAGCCTGGAGTTTAACAGATCTAACATGATAATTAAATTGATTTGATTCCCTAACACAGGATGACAAGACTGGAGCAACGATACTGGAGAGGAGAATTTCTGATGTTTTCTGAGATATGAGGTGACTAACCTTTTCCTTTAATTTTCTAGCTCCGATGAATTGACACATGGGAATGTGTCAAAAAGGGGGGAAAAGTTGAGTGTGAACATCAAACAAGTGTTATATGAACATTTTTATGAGTTTACTTGTGTTATTAATAATTTAGGTATGGTAAAATTTAAGCTGATAATGACCCAAAAGATCCCAGACATTTTCTAGAGAACCAGAGAGAAGCATAAATCATTATTTTCATGTTTAAGCGTTAATCATTGAAATAAACTGAATAGCGTTTAGAAGATAACATGCCTGTGTTCACGAGAAGCTGAGTACCACACCGGAGAGGAAACCGTGGGACGGTAGGCTGAAGGAAACACATGATTTTTGTGAAAAGGGGGGGGGGCAAATGTTAGAAGTAAAAATGGTTGATTTGTTTTTGATGTCTTTTATTAAAAAGAGTGGTTTTAATAATTTTCATAGACACATTGCAAATGTGCACATAATGAGTTGGCACTCAGTCTTTTGGAGGTCATAAGCTTCGTTCGGCGTGATGTCCGGACTGATAAAGTGTAGGAAATGCCTTGAGTGCAGAGGGCTAAATGCAAACACGCTTACACACACATAAATTATGATTAGAATAAGTCACTGGTCAGGAAGTCCTGAACATGATGTGCTAAACCGATTTTGAATCACTAGAGGAACAATGGATAACAACATTAGATTATCAAGGCTAGGGAGAGAGATGTTTTGGTTTTCTGTCTCTTACAGAGAAAGGAACGGACACTAGACGAGGTAACAGAGATATGAGGATCCTTCGCAGCAGAGACAGACACAGAGACTGCCAAGACACTAACTGGGTTCAAGTGTCATGGCGTTTGGGCTCCGACTAGTGACCTGGAGAGGATGGATCCCATAAACCCAGCAATAACCATGAAGGGGTTGGCGAAAAACTAGGAACACCAGACCAACGAGGTTCGAGAGGCTCTCGGTAAAAAGGGGGACACGGCTGTGACCCCAGAATACACAGATCTTTGTTTGAAAACGGGGCAGAATAATCCCCTGATCTGTGCAACGACTGAAGGGTGGTCTAACCCCTGAGGTCGAAGAAGGAAGAGCAGAGAATCACCCGACTGAAAGACACTGGTAGCTGCAGAAATAAAATAAAGGTTAAAAGCTCCTTAGACAGAGGTTCTAGTCTGAGTATGTTTGGAAGGTATAAGGTGGCACCAAGATGGGGGTGGGAAACTGGACCACCAAAATAAAGCTGTGAGAGAACTGGGGATTGATGGGAATCATGTGTAATTACTGTTGTTGTTGTAGTTTTTGTGGCATGTGAACTGCGCAAACACAGGTAATCTCACATAGGGTTCACCCGTTAAAGGGGGACAAAGGGCCTCAGGGGTAAGAAGACATGAACCCTGCAACACTGGATTGCAGGGTGTAAGTGATCTCTTTTTAAAAAAGGGATCAAAAGGGGGAATGTGGGATTATAATATTACCTTATGCCATGTTGTACCCGTAATTAAAGATTGTGAAATATTATGTAGTTTTAGTTTGCATTATTCTCCTGAATCAGAAGAAGGTGATAACTATTACATTTGTTAAACTGATTTGCATTACATAAGACTGCTGATTTATTGTGAATGGATGATATTGTTTTATGATGCATTATACGGCTGAGTTATAAGAAATACTGTTTTCAGAGAATCATGATCTTATTTGTCTGATTAGAAGAGAGCAGAATATACCGGAGAGGTTTTCTGCCCCATCTCAGCAGGAGCAGATAAACAGGGAGCCAAGGTCATAGCTCAGGCGCCGTGTGAGAGAAAGAATGTCAATGTTTAGGCTTTTATGACTAGGTGGGGGCCACTAGAGGCTATAAGAGTTTGAGCAATGCTCCACCTAAAAATGGATAAAAAAACTTAAGGAATGCTAAAGCATTCAATAATACAGACTATTAGCGTAACAGGTGTGTTGCATCGCTAACTAGCTAGCAACAAGCCCCCAACACATTGCGTATGCTAGCGGCTAATCTAGCAAACGAATTAACAACAGAGTGATTTTAGAACTATAAGATGATAAGCTGTGTGTCTTTTTCATAACAGTGACATGGTTGTATTTACCTTAATTGAACGAGTTGTCAGTCGGTATACCCATCAGCAAATAAACTGGAGAAGCCGGGCTACGTAAAAAAAGTAGGGGGGCGTGTTTGCGGTCACGTCCAGCGGGTGTGTGGGCGGGAGCGTGACACAGTCGCTCCACCTCAAGTGACTACTGCGCAGACTCTGGCTCCAAAAATGCAAGATGGCAGCCTCCACAAGCGGGATATTTTAGCTTCATTTTTGCACAATGGGAGGAGGTGCGGTCGTGTCGCCCATTTTTTCTACAGTCATTGCTCCTGACACATTCGGGATCAATACGGGTTTTCGCTTAGGCAGCAGTTGTCCGTCTCTCCTGGATCGGCTGGAGCTTTCTTTAGGTGCCTTCCCAGCTTTGACAAATGTCCAGCTGGGATAACAACATTTACTCAGGGCCTTCTTGATGTGATGTGATGTGATGTTCTTCTGCTTCCCTGGCCACTGTGTCTGTGGGGATGGTGTTCGCTCTATGTTGTAGCGTCCTGTAGCATACACATCAGGGCAGCAGCAGAATTCAACATATGTTATGATTTTGCTACTCTGATACAGGTGGGAGAGAAAAGTGAATAGTGTTACAGCAATTGTGCAGTTGTGTGTGGGGTACTTAGTGTGGATGTGAGAAGAGGAGCACTCATCCCTGTGATACTCCCAGTGGGGAGGGTGTCCAGATAGTGTGTTTTTCCAACAGATGTGCATTGGACTCTGTGGTAGTTGTTCGACGCATCACTTCCTGTTTGCTGAAGTGGATTTTCAGTTGTTTAGAAACCAAAGGCTTGTTTTTAAGAAACAGTTTAAATGGTATTGAGGGAATGACGTGTTTGCACTGCAGTTTATATCCCACAACATCAAGCAGTTAAATCAAAGAGTTCACGTAGCTAACAACTCACCTCTCTGCAGCAGACAGAGGCTGGGATTTAAAATAAATGAGGGGACAATCTGCAGACCGGTCACTCTTTAAGGACACACAGCTGGGTTCACGTTCAGGTCCAACAGGTCTCCCATGGATCCTGTTAGAGAGAAAAATGTGTTTTTCAATTCCAGCCACAGAAGCTGATGATGACTTAGAAGACCTTCATCATCCCAAAGAGAAACATGTTTGCAGCTAAGCCTGAGCAGAAGGAAACTCCAAACTACTGTTGGCAGTGTAAGAACAGAGCGCCACCCATGGGTCATTTACACCGTGCAGGACTATCCCGTCTTTAAGTCTGACGTCATTAGCCATGTCTGGGCCCAAAGTCAAACGATCACTGCGGCATCACTGAGAGTTAAAAACTGTCTAAATTATTTCATCTGTGGTAAAATGATCAGTGTGGCTGCTTTACCAGGTGTAGCAATTAAGTTCTACATCCAGGCATCCATGAAAACAGATTGGGTACATAGCCCCAATTGCGATAGGAGAAGGATCGTTGAGTGCGAGAGCAACTGACCTGAAAGATAGGATCATGGCCAAGCTTGAAACCTGGATCCTCCATAGCCGGTTACCAAGATTACGTGAAGTACCCTCAGAAGGTCTGCTAGATGATGTTAATGCAGCACTACGGATGATACCTACAACCATGATTACCGACACTAACAAGCTGATCTACAATACGGCAGCAGTGATCAGTGAGATGCTTGGCTACAAGTTGAACAGCCACAAGGGGCAGTACACTCCATGGAGAAGGAGGCTAGAGGGCAAGATCAAAGTAGCACGGAGGGAGGTTAGCCAACTAACGGAGTTGCAGAAAGGCGCGACAAAGAAGGTGCATGAGAAATACAGCAAGCTGTCCATACCTGAGGCCTTGGAAACTGCCAAGCAAACACTCACAGCCTTGGCCAGCTGCTTGAGGAGGTACACCAGAGAGATAGAAGGCAGGAGAATAAACCAGCTGTTCTCCACAGAACCAGCAAAGGTGTACTCTCAGTGACAAGGGAACAATAAGAGAACAGCACCACCAAGGCTGGAGACAGAGCAATACTGGAAGAGCATATGGGAGAAGGACGCAACCCATAACAGAAATGCTCAGTGGCTAGTGGATCTGAGGGCAGACCATAGCAACCTCCCTGAACAGGGTCCATTAACCATCACAGTGGCAGATATCCAAGAAAGGGTCTCCAGTATGAAGAGTTGGACAGCACCAGGGCCCGACATGGTTCACGCCTACTGGCTGAAGAAGCTGACTGAACTCCACGAGCATCTGGCAGCACAAATGAACCAGCTGCTAGTTAACGAGAGACACCCGGAATGGCTAACCGAAGGTCGGACGGTCCTGATCCCCAAGGACCCCAAGAAAGGACCGGTCCCATCCATCTACCGACCAATAACCTGCCTCAGTACTACATGGAAGCTCCTGTCAGGCATCATATCGGCTAAGATGAACAGGCACATGGGTCAATACATGAGCGGGGCACAGAAAGGGATTGGCAAGAGTACCAGAGGCGCAAAACACCAGCTACTGGTAGACAGAACAGTCAGCCGAGACTGCAAGACCAGACTGACCAACCTGTGCACAGCCTGGAATGATTACAAGAAGGCCTATGACTCAATGCCCCACAGCTGGATACTGGAATGCCTAGAATTGTACAAGATCAACAGGACCCTAAGAGCCTTCATCTGGAACTCAATGGGGATGTGGCATACAACACTAGAGGCCAACTCCAAGCCCATAGCACAAGTCACCATCAAGTGCGGGATCTACCAAGGAGATGCTCTGTCCCCACTGCTGTTCTGCATAGGCCTGAACCCCCTCAGTGAGATCATTAATAAGACTGGCTACGGACACCGACTACTAAACGGAGAGGTTGTCAGCCACCTCCTGTACATGGATGACATCAAGCTGTATGCCAAGAGTGAACGAGACATCGATTCACTGATACACACTACCAGGCTATACAGCAATGACATTGGAATGTCGTTCGGACTGGAGAAGTGTAGTCGGATGGTAACAAAGAGAGGGAAGGTAGTCAGAACTGAGAGGATCAAACTACCAGAAGGCAACATTGCAGACATAGAGGACAGTTACAAGTACCTGGGGATCCCGCAGGCGAATGGGAACCATGAAGAGGCCGCTAGGAAAGCTGCAACCACCAAGTACCTGCAGAGGGTCAGGCAAGTCCTGAGGAGTCAGCTGAACGGTAAGAACAAGATCCGGGCCATCAACACCTACGCCCTGCCCGTGATCAGGTACCCTGCTGGGGTAATAGGCTGGCCAAAGGAGGAGATAGAAGTCACTGACATAAAGACAAGAAAGCTCCTGATCATGCATGGAGGGTTTCACCCCAAGTCCAGCACCCTGAGGCTGTACGCTAAGCGGAAGGAAGGAGGCTGGGGACTGGTGAGTGTCAGCACCACAGTCCAGGATGAGACAAGAAACATCCACGAATACATCACGAAGATGGCCCCAACTGACAGCGTACCTCAGTGAATACCTCAGGCAGCAGAAACCCAAGAAAGAGGAGAAAGGCGAGGAACCATCATGGAAGGACAGGCCCCTGCACGGTATGTACCACCGGCAGATAGAGGAGGTGGCTGATATCCAGAAATCCTACCAGTGGCTGGACAAAGCTGGACTGAAAGACAGCACGGAGGCACTAATCATGGCAGCACAGGAACAAGCACTGAGCACAAGATCCATAGAGGCTGGGGTCTATCCCACCAGGCAAGACCCCAGGTGCAGGCTGTGTAAAGATGCCCCTGAGACAATCCAGCACATAACAGCAGGGTGCAAGATGCTAGCAGGCAAGGCATACATGGAACGCCATAACCAAGTGGCCGGCATAATGTACAGGAACATCTGTGCCGAGTATAACCTGGAAGTTCCGAGGTCAAAATGGGAGACGCCCCCAAGGGTGGTGGAGAATGACCGGGCTAAGATCCTGTGGGACTTCCAGATACAGACGGACAAAATGGTGCTGGCTAACCAACCGGACATAGTGGTGGTGGACAAACAGAAGAAGACAGCCATAGTGATCGATGTAGCGGTTCCAAATGACAGCAACATCAGAAAGAAGGAACACGAGAAGCTGGAGAAATACCAAGGGCTCAGAGAAGAGCTCGAGAGGATGTGGAGGGTGCAGGTAACGGTGGTCCCCGTGGTAATCGGAGCACTAGGTGCGGTGACTCCCAAGCTAGGCGAGTGGCTCCAGCAGATCCCGGGAACAACATCGGAGATCTCTGTCCAGAAGAGCGCAGTCCTGGGAACAGCTAAGATACTGCGCAGGACCCTCAAGCTCCCAGGCCTTTGGTAGAGGACCCGAGCTTGAAGGATAAAAACCGCCCGCAGGGGCGAGATGGGTGTGTTTATATATATATACATAGATCAGATCTCTAATCCCTAAACCTAACCAAGGAAGAAAAAATGGCAGATTAGCCTGGGTAAAAGACCAAAAGTTGAGGCACACAACGATGTGTGCCGCTGGTAAAGTTTCTGGGCTGCCTTTCCTCTTGACAGCCATCCCTCAAGAGTCTCTCCATCTAAAGCAATGCATTATCAGGGATTTTAACATCTAGTCCTTTAACTAAATGTTGGCCATGTTTTATAGAATGAAGGAATTCCTCGCTCAGTGATTTCCTTTGAGATGCAGTTTAGAGACCAGGAAACAACATCAAGCAGTTCATTCAAATCAGAAACCAAACGGACATCAAAGAGTTCATGTTACTAACATCTCACCTCTCTGCAGCATATGCCTGCTGGGATTTAAAATTAATGGGCTGATCTTTAGAGCAGTCACTCTGTAAGGACACAGAGCTGGGTGGAGGTCCAGGTGGGTTCCTGTGAATAATGATGGAGCAGTGATGTGAGTGCTGAGCTGTGACATGGAGAAGAGTCATGGACAGTTAGAGATGGTCATCTCACCTCTGAGCTTTGGTCTGGCTCTCATGTTCCCCACACAGAGTGCTTTTAGAGGGAGGGACTCCCTCCTCTCTGTCCTCACACTGATCCATGCTGCTCAATTCACATCAGCTCACACACACTTTCTACCTTCACCTGCAGAGGAAACACAAATCATTCATGTGCTAAGACTAACATTTACAAATGTGTGCAGAAGTTTGTGTGAAACTTCTGAGGACTGTTTCAATCCACACAACACAAAACAATCTGACCACATTAAAACTATTTTTAAAATGCACACATCCTAATCTGAATAAATACTGATTATTTACATTCAGTTTTTTAACTTCATCTGTGACACAGATACAAATGTATCTTTCCTATAGACCAGAGTCACACACGCATGTACACATACAGGATAATTAGCAGGTTTCAGAACTGGACACGTTATTTACTTTTCATGGTTTTAATGATCTGAGATCTCTTACCGGGTTAAGAGAGGCACACAGAGCGTCTCCCTGTTGCCATGGTTACTCTCTGTCCCCTGCATCTACAGTCTGAGAGCAGATAGAAGCTGTGCTTTTATTTTCTCTGATACTCTTTCTATTTCCTTATCAACTTGTACTAAACAAACATCCGGGGACAGAGCCCCAAACACCGAGACTAACGGAAAACCTTTTTTTTTTCCTCTTCAAAGCAAAGCGACAGAAGACAGAGCAAGAAATGTCATTTCCACACCAAATATTCACAGCATATTTCCTGTTTGTCTCAGAAACATATCTACCACGTACAGAAGCCTCAGAGCTCAGGGCAGGACGGTGTTACGGATCAACAACTGGCGTTGGTCGAACAGATGTGTGGCAGTCTTGCGTTTCAGGAGCTGCTACCGACAAACCAGCAAAAAAATGCCAAATGTGCCATCTGTGACACTTGTGAGGTTATCTCAAACACACTCCGTCAGTCTTGATGCCGTTGAACAACAAAATGTTTAAAAATGTCGCGAGTTTACCTGGTGATATCCTCATGCGCGACGTGATCGCGAAAACAGCAAACAATTAACACCACGCCTGTGTTGTTCACAGGACAGGAAGAGTAAACGATCGGGAGACTCTTGTCGTCGTTATCGTCCCCCTCGCACGTTTTATTTCTCCGGTTTCAGCGTTTTTGCTTCACAACTAATTTAACTAGTTTACTTTGTGTGCACTAACATGGACTCGAGTCAACCAGCGCCACCTCTGGCCAAGTGCCACAGCCTACCTCAGCAGTCCCAGCATGCTGCTGTGGTGCACACAGGACCCCACCCTCACTCTACACCTGAGCCATAGACCACACCCTCCACCTCAATATACACCACAGTTTTCTCTGCTATGGAAATGAGATCAGAAGGAAATCATTATTATTATTATTTAATAAATGTGTTCTGCCTTTTATAACTTAAACTGGATATTATAGTTGTAAACTGCCCTAGAGCTCCCTCTAGTGGCTGCTTTGTAATATGGGTTTGGTTACTTTGGGAAAGGAAAAAATGAGAACGTGAAGAAGAAATCAAAGATGGCGGAAAGTGATGCCGAAATGTTATCGTTCTAAGCTGATACGGACCTTAAAATGTTGTTGCCTTGGACAAGATATGTCTGTAAGTAGGAGTGACGATAAAATAATTATTATCTTTTGTTTTTTGTAAAAATGGTACGATAATTTGTACATTTGAAAGTTTCATCTTGTTAGCTTGCAGTAAGAGTGTGACAAGCTAGTTTACAATGTTAGTTAGCTAATACAGTATTTTGTACTTTCAGTTTTACGATGGTCAAAGAGAAGGCAATGGTCAGAGGCCATTCTTCAATAAATCAGCACAAAAAGGAAAATAAGTCTGGTTATTATCTCGCTGTCTAGCTGGTGAAACTAAGAGACTCAGGGCGAGGACAGCATAAAATGCTCACATTAATGTGGGCTTATTTGTTTTCACATTAGAAACATTAGTTGAGTGTTTTTAGTATAAAATGGTGAAAGTCCCTCTTTTTGCTCCTCCCCTCACCTGTGGATGGACGGTGCTGTTACCGTGGTGACAGCTGTGAGCTTGGATGTGTTTCAGTCCTGCCTGGTTATCACTGCAGGAATCTTTACTTTCACATTTATTACAGGTAATAACTCTGATTTTTCTGTGTATTATGAACTAAATGTATCCTGATACACACAGAGATGGATGAGCAGAGGTCACATGATGAAAGAAAAAACATGGAGTCTTTGATTTATTTAGATATTTATTGATGAATGCAAACAAACCCTGACACTGAACCATCGTCCAGCTTTCACAGAACAAACCTGATCACATGACCTGCTGACGCAGACCGAAACAGTGAAAAGCTCCATGGCAACAACAACAAACAGCCTCACATATGTTAACAGAGGCTGTTAGAAGCACAGAGTCTTTACAGTCTTTCTCCTGTTTGTACACAGATCTCTGCACATCTTCATCACAGTTACTCACAGACGTGCAGAGTGTGTGGATATCAAAGCTAAGTTTCCACCATGTTTGTAGTCTGTACTGGGACTCATGGAGCATCTCTCTATGAGCACTCAGTGCTTTAAACAGTGAGTCCCAGTTTAACCAGCAGCCTTCACACCACACATCACACAGACATGGAAACTTCAAACCCTCAGACTGAAGTCACTGGCAGTCTCTGGCACCAGCGACTGCGCCAACAAACATACAGCAAACAGTGAAGGTTTGGTAGAGAAAGCCAGTTGGGTAATACCAAGTATGCAGCGGAGGAGGCGGGGTTAAATTACTAGATGATTAAACATGAAACTATTTTGCTGATAATAATTGATTTAGTATTAGATTAGAATTAGAATTTACACTTAATTAATTAATTAATTAATTAATTAGTTAATTAATTAGAATTTAATTTTAATTAACACTAATTAGAATTAGTGTTAATTAGAATTAGAATTAGAAATTAGAAAATTAGAATTAATTAATTAATTATTAACTATAAGTGAGCCACAAAGCAGCCTAATAGCTTTAAAAACAGTAAAAGTAAATGAAATTTTCAGTTTCAGTGTAGCTGGATCTGATTATTGGGGGGGTCATGACCCCCGTAACCCCCCTGGAAATTACGCGCCGGCGAGGGTGGCTGAAGCGGGGCGAGCGCGCGCAGAAAGCAACTCATTTCTGTCGCGGGTCGAGGGGCGGATGTTTTTGCCTGTAACTCGCTCTAAAACCGCTGCTGAATCACTTACAGCTCTCGGAAAAACATAATTATCCAGATCGGATATGTCTGAAAAAGAGTTTTATAAGTTAAAAAAGAGGGTTAATGTTTTGTTTATTTTCCTTGTACAATTAAATGTTAAGAGGGACAAGAAGAATCAAGCAGACCTACCAATTTGATCGAGAGAATCCAAAAGAGAAGAGTCGAACAGGCTTATTTCAGAGTCTAAAAAGAAATAACAAGGAGTATTTTAAAAAACAGCAAAAAACAGGAACAAACAGTAAATATAAGCATTAGATGAACAAGAGTAAGAAAAATGAGGTATCTGAGGAGGCCATGATCGCTGTTATAGTTTAGTGCACTCAAACAGTTTTTAGCTCAGAGTGTTAAATGTGAGCTTATATATATATTTTTAAAGTGTATTAGAGGTGTTAGAAAACCTATTAGAAAGTACAAAAATGTAGTTAGAAAGCAAGAGTAACACTTACCGATTGATATGCACACACAGGGAAAAGGGGCGCCAGTTGTTGAGACGGTCCTGAGAAAGGAGTCTTATTGTGAACTCAGTCTGAGTGGCGCCAGTTACCCACGCTTGCGAAGTCAAGTGGTATGTGAGACGGAAGCCAGTCTTAAGCTCAGCGGGGGATCATAAAAATCAAAGCTGAGCGCTATTGGCTAACCGGGGTGCGAGTGAGAGCCAGCCAGTGAGCCTATCGTTGAGAAGGTATATCCAAGCTGAGCGCTATTGGCTAACCGGGGTGCGAGTGGAGCCGCCCGATTGTTATGTGATTGGCAGCGGGGCAGTTAGGTACACCTGGGAGGCGGGGTTGGTCTCCGCCGCAAATTTTCAAACTAGGCAATGGAGCATTCGCTTGCTGAGCCAGGGAACGAACAAGTAGGAAAAACTGTGCTCTGGCTGCAGTTCGGTGAGAGTAAGAGCGAGGTAGAACTTAGACTCTGCGCCGAATTTTAGTAAGAGGGCTGGTTTTTTGAAGAAAAAAGACTAAGGGTTTTTTCAGGATTTCCCCTGTTATCGAATATAAGGTTTTGGGTATACGAGGGGTTCCCTACAAGTTATTCTAGGGGGTTTTGGAGAAAAAACGCGGAGAGTTTTTGAGGGGTTTCTCCAGGATCATTCTTCAGGATGATTGCTGCTTATTTCCTAAGGATCGGGGTTTGGGAGCGGGGAGAGAGTTTTATCGAGTAATTGTATGGGGTTTTTTGTGGTGCGTTTTTTGGGAGAAAATAGTTTTTTAAGAAAGTTTTTTATGTTGGGAGCAGCGGTGCGTTTATGCACGGAGTGGGAGCAACGGGGAATGCCAGAGTTTTTTGCGATTCTGAGTTTGATTCTAAATCTCCTTGTTCGGATTAAACAAATGCATATACATTGAAATAAAGTTTTCCCCAAAGGCATACACCCTGTACGTCTGGCCATACTGAACGTTACAAAAGCACAAGTTTAACTAAGCACATTTATACTGGTTTAACACATTTTCACACACACAAAAGCACGGTCCCCGGAGACACAGGCACGATGCCGAGAGAGGCGCGCGCACGGGCGCGCCTAGACACACAGGAGCGGGGGGAGCACGCGGTGCGCGCTCACGCGCTGACCCACCACCAGAGGGCGTTTTTTTAAGCATAAAAAAGTAAAAACTTTTTAATAGCTTAAAAATAAAAGAATGCTATTTGATATAAAAAATCTTTCTAAATAATCAATTAGTTGGTTTTGGGGGGAAGAAAAAGCAATGAACTATGAACTAGCATATTTTGGATGAATATCATAATTTTTATGAAAATCATATTTTTTATGAATATCATATTTTTCATGAATATCATATTTTTATTACTTCCTTTATTACTTTATTACTTCCTAGGGTCATAAAGTTTTAATGGGGGGGGGGGCATAAATCACTCAGTTTGACATAAGGGGTATAATATCACTCTCTTATGTCTTATCTTAAGTAGCATGAAAGCCATTAATATAACATGAAAAATAATAAACTCTTAACCATTTTCTTACCATATTTATATTATTTTTGTCCTTATATCAACTGATATGAATTAGTATTAACTGAACAGTTTTATATGCATTAGTCCTTCAACAGTAGTCCTTCAACCTGTCACAACAGCGCCTCCTGTGGTGAGAGGATGCAATAATGCAATGTAGCATTTTTACACTGAACACTTCCAGTCATGGAAACTGTCTGTTGGATCTGTGTGACGTTGCTTTCTTGTGTTGCTTTCTTGGTTAGAGTTCCTCACAAATGTCCAGATGAATCTTCTAATGAGGCGTCGACCATGTTTTCAGTTCTTTGGAAGAAAACATCGCCCTTTGCCATCCTTACTTTTCTTTGACTTCTTCAGATGCAGCTGAACTCCAGCTGGTATTTTATTGGACTTTGCAGCTGTTTCTGGTCATCAGTTCATTCCTGCAAACCTCTGAACCTGAACAACAATGATGCTGCATTGCTGGCTGATCCCAAAAGCTTGATTCTGTTCATCTGGACGTTTTCACGTTTGCTCACTGATCAGGTGACTTCTTCAGTCTCAGCTGACTGCAGCTTTACAACCTTACAAACAGCACATTTGCACAATGACTGAAACCAGCAGCACCTGATATATATGATACTAATATAATACATATACATATATAATCCATACTAATGATGAAGGAACTGAGCTCACATTGTTCATTCAGTGAACTACTCAGTTTATTTTGGCCTCAGAAATGCTCACTCTGTTTGTACATCACTGTCAGCAATAGACTCATTCTGCTGTGGACAGGAACACATGTGACATCACTTCCTGTTTGTTTGTGACTGAAGAGGAAGAAGTTTACAAGGAATCATTTAGAAGAGTTTCAAACATCAACTGATTGAATCCATGAATGTGAAAACGTGTTTGTGAGTGAAAGAGACAGACATGTACAGACTGAACTATCTGTTCAACAGTCAGAGTGTTTCTCTAACAGGAGACACTCTTTACACTCAGCACAGGGACACTGAGGAACCAGGAGACCAGAGTCTAAACCCAGGATAAAGAGTTTGAGTGAATGTGGTGTTGAAGGTGTGGAGGTGGATCAGAGTATCAGAGGAGACTCTGTAGAAGGACAGAGTGCCAGCAGGACAGTCCACATACACTGCTGCTCTGTTAGAGACAGAGGAGGAGGAGGAGGAGGAGGAGGAGGAGATGGATGTTTGTCTCTTATTGTGCCTGACAGACTGAGGACCATCATCAGAGCAGCCCAGACTCCAGGACTGATCATTCCATCCAAACACACAGTCATCACTGCGTCCTTTCCTTCTGATGCTTCTGTAACTCACTGATATATAAACCTCTCCTCTCCACTCGACCTCCCAGTAACAGCGACCAGTCAGACCATTTCTACACAGCAGCTGAGGCCAAAGATCAAATCTGTCTGGATGATCAGGATATGACTGAACCTCCTCCACATGTGTCACCTTCCTGTTGTTGTCAGACAGCTGGAGTTTTGTGTTCACTGTGTTTGTGTCGATTGTGAGTTGACAGGAATCTGATGGAGAGAACAAACACAATCCAGCTGCAGTTATTGATCCATCATCTGTTCATTGATTGACACTTTGATGATGACTCCTGACATGATGAAGATGGTTGAATGTGTGCTGCTTTGTTTTCATGAATCCCATTAAAAACACACTTACACTTCCTCAGACCTGGTCTCAACCATCGGACTCCAGCAGGCTCCACCCTGAAAGGAGGAGGGGTCAGAGCAGTCAGCATGCACACATGGACATTACATGGCTCTCACACACACACTGTTACACACTGAGCTCAAAGCTCGGCTCCACTGTTTTATTCAAAGAAATCTACATTTATTTATCAGCACATTTAAAAACAGGTTGAGCCAAAGTGCTGCACAGAGTAGAGATAAAATAGGAAACATACACAGTAATTACTATAAAGACTCGTCAGAATTGAAAGCTACAGAGTACAAATGTGTTTCCAACCGGGTTTTAAAAATGTCAAGTGTTGGTGACGACCTGATGTGAAGGGCGACTGTTCCAGAGTTTGGCTGCAGCGA
This sequence comes from Oreochromis aureus, assembly GCF_013358895.1. Taxonomy (NCBI): domain Eukaryota; kingdom Metazoa; phylum Chordata; class Actinopteri; order Cichliformes; family Cichlidae; genus Oreochromis; species Oreochromis aureus. The sequence goes on along the minus strand of NC_052944.1, from coordinate 125,400,507 downwards.
TCGATAAAGCTCACCTCTGTTTTTACGTCTAGTTCTGGTCAGAAGCTACTTATCTGCAGACCTGAGGGCTCGACTTGGATTATTTTTGTTAAAGAGAGATAAGATGGAGCCAATCCATTCAGAGACTTAAAGACAAACAACAAGATCTGGAAGTGGATTCTACGACGTACTGGTAACCAGTGGAAAAAGCTGGTGATGGGTCGTCTAGCACAGAGCCACCGCTGGAACCAGACAATTCATGAGGGAGAGAACTGTGACAGCACCGTTCCTTCACTTGACCTCAGTCGCTCTCGTCTGCTCCCTCGTAACACTGCTCTTTATTGAGGTTACATGAATATGCATAAGTTCATTAACATATGACGTCTTACACAGGTATGAACAAACAGTACCAGTCTGTGCATAGTGTAGGTGTGTGTGTGTTCCACATGTGACCCTGTGACCCCAAAGCTGGTGCTAAGAGTCCAGCGGTCCCCCTAACAAAGGGCTCTTATACTTAACCAGACACAGAGTAGGTGTCCTCCTAAACCATAAATCAGTAAGAGAAGGTACGACCTCTCTCATGACCTTAAGGTGTGTGTGCATGCCAGAGCACTCTGGAAGGCTTTACAGACTACTAAGGATCAAACCTCTATCATTATGCAATCGATTATAAAACTCTAAGCATATATGAGTAAATATTTCTAAGCATAAATGACAATCAACAATATAAACCTTACAGCTGGTTTTAATAACAGAATTTATTTGTTTCTCAAATGAGAAAGAGCTATCGAGAAACACTCCTAAATCTTTAGTTCTGAACTTTTCCAGTGGGCCAGGGTCAACATTTTCTGATAATGCTAAATTGGCTGCCGTTATTTACTAATGCTAATTTGACGTGAATTAGCATTATGCACTAATGCTAACACTTACTTTTTAACAATGTGAGTAGCTAATACTGACACTATTTCTCTTAACTTTTTAACAATGTGAACGGCTAATGCTAACACTATTTCTCTTAACTTTTTAACAATGTGAGTAGCTAATACTAACACTATTTCTCTTAACTTTTTAACAATGTGAACGGCTAATGCTAACACTCTTTTCCCTAGCATTACAACAATCTGAGCTGCTAATGCTAAGTAGGCTGCCATTAGCACCTACATCTAATTTAAGGCAAATACGCATTAGAACCTAATGCTCATATCGTTTTCTTTTACTTTATAGCAATGTGAGCAGCTACTGCTAAATAGACTGCTGTTATTAGCTAATGCGAGTTAGCATCATTTGCATTATAACGATGTGAGGAGTTAATGCTAAGTATGCTGCCATTTGTGGCTAATTTTAATTAGGGGTGATTAATTATTACCAGCTAATGCTGCTATCGTTTTCCCTTCCCTTTTAACAATGTGAGCAGCTAGTGCTAGTTAGTCTGATGCTAGCAGCTAATGCTAATTTGATGTGAATTAGCATTATCAAATAATACTAACTATTTTCCTTTGCATTATAACAATGTGAGGACTTATGCTAAGTAGGCTGCCATTACTAGCTAATGCTAGTTTAATGTTACTTAGCATCATCCGTTATGGCTAACTCTTTTCCCTTGCATTATAACAATGTGAGCAGCTAATGCTAAGAAGGCTGCTGTTATTAGCTAATGCTAATTTGACACGAGTTAGCATTAGCCGTTAATGCTAACACTTTTCCCTTCCCTTTTAACAATGTTTGCAGCTAGTGCTAGGTAGGCTGATGCTAGCAGCTAATGCTAATTTGATGTGAATTAGCATTATATTAGTGAGGAGTTAATGCTAAGTAGACTGCCATTAGCAGCTAATGCTAATTTTAGGTGAATAGGAATTGGCAGCTAATCCTAATACCATATTTTCTTGCTTTATAACAATGTGACCAGTTAATGCTAAGTAGGTTGCCGTAATTAGCTAATACTAATTTGATGTGAATTAGTGTTATATTAGTGAGGAATTAATGCTAAGTAGACTGCCATTAGTGGCTAATGCTAATTTTAGGTGAATAGGAATTGGCAGCTAATCCTAATACCATATTTTCTTGCTTTATAACAATGTGACCAGCTAATGCTAAATAGGTTGCCGTAATTAGCTAATACTAATTTGAGGTGAATTAGCATTATCCGCTTATGCTAACAATGTTTTTTCTTACTCTTTAAAAATATGAGTAGCTAATGTGAACACTTTTTTTATTCAATTTTAACTTTTCCCCTGCGATGCGAAGAGTTAATGCTAAATAGGACACCATTAGTGGCTAATTCAAATTTAAGATGAAAAAGCAATAGAAGCTAATGCTAATACCATATTTTCTTGCTTTAAATCAATATCAGTAGTTGATGCTAGGTACGTAGCCATTATTCGCTAAGGCTATTTTAGGTGAATTTGCATTATCCACTAATGCTAACAATGTTGTTGCCAACTCTTTTCCCTTGCATTATAACAATATGAGCAGTTAATGCTAAGAAGGCTGCCATTATTAGATAATGCTAATTTGATGGTTGTTAGCATTATCAGCTACTGCTAGCAATGTTTTATCTTACTTTTTATTACTTTTTAATAGCAGCAGCTAATGCTAACATTACTTTCATTTCAGTCAAGCCTATTTAGCATTGATTAACTTCATTTAGCATTAAGAAGTTTAAGCTAAATAGGCTACCACTAGTGGCAAACACTAATTTTAGGTGAACAAGCATTGGCAACTAATGCTAATACCATATTCCCTTGCATTATAACAATGTGAGCAGCTAATGCTAAGTAGTTTGCCGTTATTAGCTAATACTAATTTATCCACTAATGCTAACAATGTTTTTTCTTACATTTTAACAATATGAGTAGCTAATCCTTATACTATTTTTCCTTCCATTTTAACAATGTGATGTGTGTTACCGTTTATAACTATTGCTAATTTGATGGGAATTAGCATTATCAAATAATGCTAACTATTTTCCTTTGCATTATAACGATGTGAGGAGTTAATTCTAAGTAGACTGCCATTACTAGCTAATGCTAATTTGACATGAATTAATCAGCCGTTACTAACTCTAATGTAATGCTAACTCTTTTCTCTTGCATTATAACAATGTGAGCAGCTAATGCTAAGAAGGATGCTGTTATTAGCTAATACTAATTTGAGGTGAATTAGCATTATCCGCTTATGCTAACAATGTTTTTTCTTACTTTTTAACAATACGCCATTAGTGGCTAATTCTAATTTTAGATGAAAAAGCATTAACAGCTAATGTTCATACTGTTTGCTTTGTAAGAATGGCAGCAGGTAATGATACGAAGTCTACCGTTATTAACTAATGCTAATTTGATGTGAATTAGCATTATCCGATAATGGTAACTCTTTTCCCCTGCATTATAACGATGTCAGGAGTTAATGCTAAGTAGGCTGCCATTAGGGGCTAACTAATTAGGGGTGAATAATTATTAGCAGCTAATGCTAATACCGTTTTCTCTTTCCTTATAACAATATGAGCAGCTAATGCTAATTTGATGTAAATTAGCATTATATTAGGGAGGAGTTAATGCTAAGTAGGCTGCCATTAGCAGCTAAAGGTAATTTAGCTCGATGAGTAGAGTCCTGGCCCCTAGCCCTGCCAGTGTAGCAGAAATAATGACGGATGATGATGGCAACAGCGGCCGTTCTTCTCTGCGTGAGTAGCTTAATGTTGTAAGTGTGTAATTTACGTTGAGTAGGCTAACCACGTTATTGAATTAATGCATGTAAGGTAAACTAGCAAACACCGTAGTTACATGCGGCTGTCTTCTTGTTTGATGGCAGATACTCCCTTCACCCTGGCCAAAAAGGCTAAAATTATCAAAGAAAAAGTGGAAAACAGCTAAACATGAGAGGTTTTTGGGCAAAGTTTGTGTTTTTTTTTCCCATTGATTACGCACTGCTTCCAGCCAAGAGTGATACCATTAGCTTAGCAGCATTAGCTTATCAGAGTTTCAATCATGGTCACACAAATCCTGAGCAGAGCAAAGTGGCCTACTTAGCAATAGCTGCTCAAGTTGTAGAAAGCAAGGGAAAACAGTATTAGCATTAGCTGCTAAATGTGCACTTGAGAACAAATTTATTGTGAATTCATTTGTGAATGTAGAGTTTGTCATTATTTAAGCTTCCATTTCCGAATGTTAGCTGCTCCTGTCTGCCTCTTTGTCACACACACAGACTGAAATGATTCACAGCCTTGTATCATCCTTCTGTCACTATCACTGTGGACATACAGCATGGGAAACATACACATGGCTGACACTTTATTAGGTACACAGTGGCATCTATCTCAGGTACACCTGTGACCTAAATGTTCCTGCAAACAGACTCCTTGGAGACCTCCTACATAAAAATCCATGTACTATCCAGTTAGACTAGTGTGTCTGTCCCTGAAAATATTCCTGCATGTGTGATTGTTCATGTGTCATCTGCAGGAAACAAACAGGAAGTGAAGGACACAGGAAATGTTTCCAGCTCTTCCTCCTCTATCAGACATTCTCTCCATACCTGAGAGTGTCCAGTCTCCAGCCTTGATCCTTCGGTCCAGCCGACAGCAGCTTCATTCCTGAGTCTCCTGGATGATTGTAACTCAGGTCCAGCTCTCTCAGATGGGAGGGGTTGGAGCTCAGAGCTGAGGCCAGAGAAGTACAGCCTTCCTCTGTGATCAGACAGCCTGACAGACTGCAGACACACAAAACATCTGAAGCTGTTTAACAGAGTAAGGTAACAGCCTCCAATATTAGAGAGAAAGCCCCAACCATCAGACAATCCACTGTGAGCAGCACTTGGTGATGGTGGGAAGGAAGAACTCCCTTTGACACAAAGATCCTCCCAGTGAAAACAGGCTCCAGGAGGAGCATCTACCATGACTGGTTGCAGGGTGAGGGGAAAGAGAAGAGATGAGCTCAGAGAGACAAGAACAAAACACAAACTAAGGAGAGAGAAGACAAAAGTTAAGGACATGCAGTAGTGACATAAAAGCATCAGGAGTGAAAAGAGGGGAGTGGAGAAGAAAGCAGAGTATCATGGGAAGTCCACCAACAGCCTGAGCCTATAGCAGCATAACTAAGGGATGGTTCAGGGTCACCTGATCCAGCTCTAACTATAAGCTTTATCAAAAAGGAAAGTTTGAAGCTGATCTTCAACGTAGAGAGGGTGTCTGTCTCCTGAACTCAAACTGGGAGCTGCTGCCACACCCAGTCCAACATAGCCAGGCTTTCTTTGCTGCTTTGACAAAACCTCAGATCCCAGTCAGAGATGATGAGCATCATCACAGTGATGATCATTTCTCTGTTAACCCAGGCTTTCTGCTTCAGGATCTGTGCACGCTCACAGAACAAGGAGACCTTTAAACATCATTTCACTAAATGGATGGACTGAGCACAGCCTACAGATGAACTGGTGCCAGAGATCATAAAGAGCATCAAACAGTCAAATTCAACACTTTAGATGGAAATATGAGATTAATGCTGCAGACAATCATGAACCTGCTGAATTCATGAACATCAAGAATGCAGCGAGTGGTAAAATAAAGATTTGACCTCAGTGTTACTGTCTATTCCTCACATATTCCTAACATAATAGCTGCACTTTAGAGCTCTAAAACTGGAACTGACACATATTTAAACTCTACATGTTACTCAGTACATTCAGTTCTGACACTCGCCCACAGTCCAACAAAGGAAACATGGAGATCACATCAGTTTGTCATCAAAGTCTAATTATTAGTGCAGGTTAACCTGTTATTATCTTGTTAACTCATTAACTCATTAACACCAACAATTATTTAATCGCACATTAACACAGTTTTTAAAATCATGATTATTGTGAAAGTGCTCACTGGCTCTGAATATAAAAGCCATGGGTCACAGGAGGGATGTTGACCAGTGCTGGCTTCAAATGGGCGTCATTATGCGTCTCAACCAATGAGAGCGTTGAGGGTGGGCCTAATACTACTGCAGCGCTCACATGACCCAGGACAGAAAGAAAGCTGCGGGGACAGAAACATGGAGACAGGTACAGATCTTTGACATGTTCATTTTAAACTGTTCCAGGAGGCAGTGTTGATACAACTAAAGTTATCTGGAAGCAAAGTTGAGTTTTTTATCATCGGAGTACTTCATGTTTGAAGTATCACTTAAATGCATTACACGCTGTTGATGGCAGCAAACAAACCACCCAAACAAACAGTGGTGGGAGGCTTGGGCAGACTACATTGGATCAGCTTGTGGGAGGAGTCTAAATAAACCAAAGAAAGACAAGCTAACAATCACCATAGTGACATGGATAGCTACAAACTGCAGGCCGATTAGTGTTGTTGAAGAAGTCGGTCTGAGGAACGTTCTTAGGATCAACAAATGACGGCATGTATGAGCTTCAAGACGCAGCATCACAAGAGGAATACATGAGCTGTAGAAAAAGGAGAGGCTACGAAAGCCACGGCGTTACAACGTGCACCAGCTGTTGATCTCTCTGGAGACTACTGGACGTGGCTGGGTAACCATGGTTACCTGGGAGTTACAGTACATGATATTAATGAAGAGTGGGAGCTGCGTTCTATAGCAAACAATTTGTTATGAGGTAATCAGCTGATCTTAGTTTAACCAGAAGCCTTTCACAATAATTGCAAAGTCTTTATTTTGTACAACTACCATCAGACCTTGGGGGACCTGCGGAAGAAGCGGACTGAGTCTGGAGTAGAAACATCCAGAGCCACCATGTACAGGCGTGTGCAGGAAATGGGCTACAGGTGCCGCATTCCCCAGGTCAAGCCACTTTTGAACCAGAAACAGCGGCAGAAGCGCCTGACCTGGGCTACAGAGAAGCAGCACTGGACTGTTGCTCAGTGGTCCAAAGTACTTTTTTCGGATGAAAGCAACTTTTGCATGTCATTCGGAAATCAAGGTGCCAGAGTCTGGCGGAAGACTGGGGAGAGGGAAATGCCAAAATGCCTGAAGTCCAGTGTCAAGTACCCACAGTCAGTGATGGTCTGGGGTGCCATGTCAGCTGCTGGTGTTGGTCCACTGTGTTTTATCAAGGGCAGGGTCAATGCAGCTAGCTATCAGGAGATTTTGGAGCACTTCATGCTTCCATCTGCTGAAAAGCTTTATGGAGATGAAGATTTCATTTTTCAGCACGACCTGGCACCTGCTCACAGTGCCCAAACCACTGGTAAATGGTTTACTGACCATGGTATTACTGTGCTCAATTGGCCTGCCAACTCTCCTGACCTGAACCCCATAGAGAATCTGTGGGATATTGTGAAGAGAAAGTTGAGAGACGCAAGACCCAACACTCTGGATGAGCTTAAGGCCGCTATCGAAGCATCCTGGGCCTCCATAACACCTCAGCAGTGCCACAGGCTGATTGCCTCCATGCCACGCCGCATTGAAGCAGTCATTTCTTCAAAAGGATTCCCGACCAAGTATTGAGTGCATACCTGAACATAATTATTTGAAGGTTGACTTTTTTTGTATTAAAAACACTTTTCTTTTATTGGTCGAATGAAATATGCTAATTTTTTGAGATAGGAATTTTGGGTTTTCATGAGTTATGTATGCCAAAATCATCAATATTAAAACAATGAAACGCTTGAACTACTTCAGTTGTGTGTACTGAATCCAAAATATATGAAAGTCTAATGTTTATCAGTACATTACAGGAAATAATGAACTTTATCACAATATGCTAATTTTTTGAGAAGGACCTGTAGTGCCAAATCACTCAAGGCACTTAACATTCAGCAATTCAGCTATCCACTACACTACACACTAACTTTTTTTCTTCTTTTTTTCCCCTACACACTAACCACACAGCACAACATACTATCCACACACTCCAAATACGCTAAACATCACAAATCTCTTACATCTCAAAACTCTCTCTCTCTCGCTCTCTCTCTCTCGCCGTCACTCCTAAAACTTCCCCCTCTTCCTAAAACACCAAATGTCATGTTGCTATATGATATTTTTGATTGGTCGACATGGTGCATTTCTCCACCAACAGGAAAGGGATGATTTTGGGTTTTTTTGCTCATAAGCAGAGAGTGCTTGCTAGCGCTGTCCTTAGACAGTAAAAGTGACAAAACTACTGAGGAAAAAACGCAGCGTATATATTGTTTATCATGACTCTGGTTTTACGTGGCCTATCAACACAGTTTATAAACTGGTATATATCACCTTGTTGCTTTGTCATCTTGAAGTGGTCATGTGATTGGCTTACCACGACTACTTTATTCTTCCTCAGTCAAACAGCAGCACTCATGTGATTGTTTTGCCCCCTGAGCTCCAGGTGTTGTGCCAAAAAGTGATCGTCTGCCAGAAAGTGATCGCCATCCGCGGGAGTGCATGCAGCTGCTTAAAGCCGTAGACAGCCCAGATTACTTACAGCTACTTCCGTGCAGCTGATAATTGCAGCTGCAATTCAATTGTGGACATTCACTTTTAAATCTTGTGTAAAATGATAAAACCTAAAAGTCTGAGTATTATTCTTTGTGCAAACAGCTCTTGCAGGTTACCCCGGACTTAATAATTAAATAATAATAATAATATAAAAAACCTTTCCTTTGAGCAGCTACTAAACTCATCCCAGAAATAACAAGTGACACCATTAATAGTGGAGCTAACTTTAACAGGTGAAACTGATTTGACCTATAAGGCTACTGCGGTTACTTCTTATCAGGGTTAGTAAGGAAGACATCTAGATGAGGTAGTTAGTAGTAGGTAGTTAGTACTGGGCGAGTCCCCTCCCCCACATCAGCACCAGAACCCTGCATTATCTGGAGGGTAAGACTGGCTGTTTTATCAAACTATGGCCATTACTACTGTGATCATTTGCAGCCCAGTGTGCTGCTCTCTCTGCTGGGATGAACCACTGGAGCTCACCCAGTCATCCCTTTCTTTCTCTCAAGGAGAAGTGAAATAAATATATTTATTATGTTACGAGTCTAATATTCTTTAAATCAAACTGTAATGAATAAATGAAGCAAGAAGATATGGTGGCTCCAAGTGTTGTAGAAGAAAAGATAAACATCTCATTTTGAGAAGTACTGTAAGTACTGTGAATAAAAAACAAACAGCAAACCAATCAGTAGTCACCAATGTCCTCCTAATTTTATTCCTAAAGAAATCAAATATATATATTATGGGCCGGAAGGAGCCTAAATCTTTAAATTAGGCAGTACAATTGAAGTACGGGGCGATCGTGGCTCAAGAGTTGGGAGTTCGCCTTGTAATTGGAAGGTTGCCGGTTCGAGCCCCGGCTTGGACAGTCTCGGTCGTTGTGTCCTTGGGCAAGACACTTCACCCGTTGCCTACTGGTGGTGGTCATAGGGCCGGGTGGCGCCAGTGTCCGGCAGCCTCGCCTCTGTCAGTGCGCCCCAGGGTGGCTGTGGCTACAATGTAGCTGCCATCACCAGTGTGACTGGATGTGTAAAGAGCTTTGGGGTCCTTAGGGACTAGAAAGCGCTATACAAATACAGGCCATTTACCATTTATTTTTTAAAATAAACAAAGACATGACTATAGCAACTTTTGAAAGTAATTCAGAGTCCAATTATCCACTCAAACGTAAATAAAAGTTCACTTGACAGCTGTATAAAGGTTACCTGTCACATTTCAAATGATCATCTGTGGAAAGGTTTGAATCCTGACCTGAGAGTTTCCACTGCACACTGTGAGCTCTTTAGTCCAGCAGACAGAAGCTTCACTCCTGAATCCTGCAGGTCAGAGTTACTCAGGTCCAGCTCTCTCAGACTAGAGGACTGGGAGCTGAGGACTGAGCACAGAGCTTCACAGCTTCTCTCTGAAAGGTTACAGCCACTCAGTCTGAAAAAAAAGACAGTCTATAAAACAAATACTCATGTAGAGTTTCACAACATTAAATGTTGACTTTCTATTTTTAAAGGAAACATTAACATACTAAGAAACAACATCATATGTATGAACTTTAATTAATAATTCAAAAAACAAACTGTTTTCTGATCTGACCTCAGAGTATTTAGTTTACAGTTTAAACTTTGTAGTCCAGCAGACAGAAGCTTCACTCCTGAATCCTGCAGCTTTCTGATACTCAGGTCCAGCTCTGTCAGACTAGAGGACTGTGAGCTGAGAACTGAGGACAGAGCTTCACAGTTTTCCTCTGAGAGTTCACAGGTGTTAAGTCTGAAGATAAAAACATGAATAAAGATTTTTGTTAAAGTGTAATCAGGGTGCAATAGCTTATTGTCTTGTGCTGAGCAGGTTAGTATAAGTTCACTTTAACTTAGAAATGAATACAAATGCTATGAAACAAGGATAACTGGATAAAGTTTACCTTTACTGGTTAAATTGTTGATTATTTTTGTCAGTTGATATAAACAAAAATAAACATCAAACATATAAACAAACAGAACTAAACAGAATACAAATTGATCTGACCTCAGAATATTCAGTTTGGCGTGTGGACTCTCCACTGCAGCAGACAGAAGCTTTACTGCTGAAGCCTTCAGGCTGTTGGTACTCAGGTCCAGCTCTCTCAGACTACAGGACTGGGAGCTGACCACTGACAACAAATTTTCACAGCCTTCCTCTGAGACGTTACAGCTGCTCAGTCTGAAAGAGAAAGGGAAAAAAAGAAAACAAAAAACAATATATGTGATCAAATGAAATTTGTTTACATGTTAAACCTTTTTTTTAAACCTATGAGACTATGAGTGCTACCAGTCCAGTGCCCACTATTGGTACCTTGATGGTACCTTGATGGTACCTTGCTCAGGGGAACCTTGGGGTAGCTGTTCGGTGGATTCGACCCCCGACCTTACAATCATGGGGCGACCACTCACCCTACTGAGCTAATAATTCTGTGTACACTATCATACAATATTAACTAAAACAATTATTTTAGAAAATTTTACTAATTCAGTAATTATTATGCTAATTACCTGCGTACTGTGAGTAACACTGGATTTTAAACACTAGCTGTATAAAACTCTTCCTGTTAATGGTGTGTATAAAGGGGATAAACTGAAACACAGACTTCATGGAGAATCTTTGCTGTCAGGAACTATCACAGGCAAAGCAGAGATCCATCCAGTCTCTTCCACTAAGCCCACAGAGGGACAGACAACCACTCTCACTCACACCTGCATGAAGTTTAGATCACCAGGTAATCTAACTGCATGTCTGTGGACAGTGGGAGGAACCTGTAGAGGACCCAGGGAGAACCCACTGTAATTCTGTGAGTGGCAATTTCAATGATGAAGCCTGAGTTTATCCCTCCATACTGGATTGGATGAAAACAGGACAGCCACAACAGAGATTTATAATAAAGAGAGTGTGCACTGAAAGTGAGACAAAAAACAAACTGTTGGAGTTGTTGACGTGAACAAGCTGAGGATAATAAATCTGTCAGAGGGGCTGAAGGATCAGAGCTCATGTTCTTATTGGCTGGGTCTGGATTATACTTTGATTAAAGTTACAGACAAAAATGTGTCCGAAATGCTGACACGTCCTACTGGACTGAAAAAATATTTACTGAGTGACTGATGATCATTTAATTCACTATTTTTATGTTTTTTACCTGTTCTTTAAACTCAGCATTTCTGATTTATTTCCCATAGTTTTAAGATTTTTATCAATTATAAGATGTTAAGCGATGAGTTCATGTTTACTCACAGAGCTTTGTTGGAGGCTTTGACCACTGGCAGCATTCTCAGAAGAGCCTCCTCGGAAGCAGAGTATTTCTTGAAGTCAAACTCATCCAGATCTTCTTCTGATGACAGTAACATGAAGGTCAGAGCTGAGCACTGAGCAGGAGACAGTTTACCTGTGGAGAGACTTCCTGAACTCCTGTATTGTTGGATCTCCTCCACTAGAGAACGATCATTCAGTTCATTCAGACAGTGGAGCAGATTGATGCTTTTCTCTGCAGACAGATTCTCACTGAGCTTCTTCTTGATGTACTGGACTGTTTCCTGATTGGTCTGTGAACTACTTCCTGTCTGTGTCAGCAGGCCTCGTAGGAGAGTCTGATTGGTCTGCAGTGAAAGACCCAGGAGGAAGCGGAGGAACAAGTCCAGGTGTCCATTTGGACTCTGTAAGGCCTTGTTCACAGCACTCTGGTAGAAGAGTTTCTCTGCAGATTCTCTTGTTTCAGATTTCTTTGAGGTTGTTTGTTGTTGTTCCAGCAGATTGAGTCCAGAGTTGATGAAGGTCAGATGGACATGAAGAGCAGCCAGAAACTCCTGAACACTCAGATGGATGAAGCAGAACACCTTGTCCTGGTACAGTCCTCTCTCCTCTTTAAAGATCTGTGTGGACACTCCTGAGTACACTGAGGCTGCTCTGATATCGATGCCACACTCTGTCAGGTCTGATTCATAGAAGATCAGGTTTCCTTTCTGCAGCTGATCAAAAGCCAGGTTTCCCAGAGACTCAATCATCTTCCTGCTCTCTGGACTCCAGTGTGGATCTGTCTCAGCTCCTCCATCATACTTGACCTTCTTCACTTTGGCCTGAACCACCAGGAAGTGGATGTACATGTCAGTCAGGGTCTTGGGCAGCTGTCCTCCCTCTCTGGTTTCCAGCACATCCTCCAGAACTGTAGCAGTGATCCAGCAGAAGACTGGGATGTGGCACATGATGTGGAGGCTTCGTGATGTCTTGATGTGGGAGATGATCCTGCTGGCCTGCTCCTCATCTCTGAATCTCTTCCTGAAGTACTCCTGCTTCTGTGGGTCAGTGAACCCTCTGACCTCTGTCACCATGCCAACACAGTCAGGAGGGATCTGATTGGCTGCTGCAGGTCGTGTGGTTATCCAGAGGTGAGCAGAGGGAAGCAGTTTCCCCTGATGAGGTTTATCAGCAGCACATCCACTGAGGTGGACTTTCTAGGGTCAGTTAGGATTGTAGTTTTGTGGAAGTCCAGAGGAAGTCGACACTCATCCAGACCATCAAAGATGAACACAACCTGGAAGTCTTCAAAGCTGCAGATTCCTGCTTCTTTGGTTTCAGTAAAAAGTGATGAACAAGTCCCACCAAGCTGAACTTTTCCTCTTTCAGCACATTCAGCTCTCTGAAAGTGAATGGAAATATGAACTGGATGTCCTGGTTGGCTTTGTCTTCAGCCCAGTCCAGGGTGTATTTCTGTGTTAAGACTGTTTTCCCAATGCCAGCCACTCCCTTTGTCAGCACTGTTCTGATTGGTTCATCTCTTCCAGGTGAGGCTTTAAAGATGTCTTCTTGTCTGATTGTTGTTTCTGGTCTGTCTGGTTTCCTGGATGCTGTTTCAATCTGTCTGACCTCATGTTCATCATTGACCTCTGCAGTCCCTCCCTCTGTGATGTAGAGCTCTGTGTAGATCTGATTCAGAAGGGTTGGGTTTCCTGCTTTAGTGATCCCCTCAAACACACACTGGAACTTCTTCTTCAGAGCAGATTTAAGGTTACGATGACAAACTTCAGCTGGAAGTTCTGAATAATAATAATAAAAGTACAACTTCAACAATCCTATTTTGCAAAATGCTGATGACATTTTCTGACCCACTGAGAAATGACTGAACACACTGGTGTCACAAGTCTCTCATTTATTTAGCAGCTTAAATCTTTACATAAATCCTCTTACGTCTCTGCAGACGGTCAGCCAGCTCCTCCTGCTTCATTCTCCTCAGGAAGTCCACTGTGATCTTCACAAATGCCTCTCTGCTGCTCCTCTGCTCATCATCCTCCCTCTGAAACTCCCAGCACTGGGGCCTATTTGGACTCAGAGCCTTCTGGATCTTCTTCAGCTCGTTCTTCACAAAAGTGATGATGTTGTCCTCCAGCAGCTGGAACAGAATACTTTATGAATGACCCACCACTCTGAACTTCAGTCTACACAACATCCACTTCTTTATGATCAAGGAGCATATCATCCACGACCTCTTCACCAGTTATAAGTTTGACTTTATCTGATTAACTGAGACATTCTCCACAACTCCATGATCCCAAACGTTGATTCTGTTCATATGAATGCAGTGATTTCAGTGGGAGAAACATTTCACTGGTGTTCAGAGCTGAACTATCAACAGGTTGATGATCGAAGCCAGAAATTTGGAGATGTTTCAGGTGACTCAGTTGTAGTGCTGGGCGATATGATGATATATATCGTGTGGACGATAGAAAAGTGTCTATCGTGCCATTTGTCTTCTATCGTTTCTAACCCTAATTTTATAAATTATTACATAAAATATATCATTAACCCTTTACAACCGGTCGGAGCAGGCACACTCCGTTTTGCCTAACTATTTTTAAATCCCTGTAGAACTGGAACCACGTAAGGTGGCGCAATAATTTGTTTTGCATATGAAACCGTAGGAGTTGTACTTACATCTTATTCCATTAGCTTGCCCTAGGTCACGGTTTCCTTCCACATATAGCTTTGCAAAAATTGCAGAAAAAGCACTTCCAGCAACAAAAACATAATATTCCAGACTTGCAGCAACAAAAACATAATATTCCAGAAACACGCTTTGCCGATCCGATCAGCTGTTCATAACACCTCCTACTTGGAATATAAGTCGGCGCAAACTATCGCATGTCCGCCATTACCTGTCCGAAACCGGAGGTGACGTCATTTTCGCGGAAAATGTAATTTTTTAGCTTCAAAGCCTATATTGGTGTTTTTAAAAGTCATGTTTGACTTTATTCTGTATCGTTTCTGGGATGCTTAGAAGTCAAATTACACTGTTGGAAATAGTTTATTTTCATGCACATGCTGTTTTTTTTGCAAATTTGCATTATAATATTTATTTTCATTTTTCCTGTAGTATATAAAAATTAGTGTATCTCAAAAATAAAACTGTGAAGACACTCAAAATAAATTTCTCGTGGTTGGAAACTATTTTTTTCAAACCTTTTTGTATTTAAAGTTTTGAGGGATAAGCCTCTTAAATTTCTCTAACTAGAAATATATGTAAAAAACAAAACAAAAACGATTTTCAATTTTTTTGTAGTTTATTGCACTTTTTTGCAATTTATGTAGTTACTATGGACTTAATGCATACATATTATTAAAATTTGGGCTATAATGGTTGTATTGATGTATAGCAACTTGAAATGCTCCCACAAATGGCACTACAGCATGTAAAATGTAAAGATAAGCTCTGGCGGACTTGGTTCTATGGTAGGTCTTAAAGGGTTAAATAGCCTGTGGCAAATATATTAATGTTGTCTTCTCACTATACATACTCTTAACTTCATGCAAGAGAAAATAAAGTATAAATAAAAAAAGATATTTTTCACAAAGAAACTCCGTCTTGTGGTTTTGCAACATGGTGCTGCTTTACGTGCACTCGGATTTGCGACATGCTTTACGGTAACACAAAACAAAGACTGCACCCTCTCCACTCGCTGTTTACAGACTGCATACTTTCCAGATGACCACAGGTCAGGTGGTATATCGTGATATATATCGTTATCATGATATAAAATAATTCATATCGTGATAAATATTTTTTCCATATCGCCCAGCACTACTCAGTTGATCGTACAGACAGCTGGTCTTAAAGGTTCACTCTGTTTACACATACAGATCAGTATTTAAGATCAGTATCATCCACTGGAGCACAAACTGGGCGTCATCAGGACGTTACAACACAGAACAAACACCATCCCCACAGACACAGCAGCCAGGTAAGCAGAAGAACATCACATCAAGAAGGTCCTGAGTAAATGTGAACACTGGTTTGAGGGCGGAGTCAAGGAGGCCATTTATGTGAAAAGGGAAAGACCATCTCTGAATTGAGGAGGGGGCCTAAGGGTACATCTGTCACCATCTTACAATGCTGTGATTGCAGCCATTCCCCAACTCTCTGTGAATGGGACTCATGACCATTGATCAGTGGTTGTTGATCAATGGTCCTGACAATATGCGTACCAGTGATCAATGAACTGACCTCACAGCCCATTGTTCCTTCAGTGCTGCTGGTTTCAGTCATTATACAAATGTCCTGTTTATAAAATTAGAAACCTGCAGTCAGCTGAGACTGAAGAAGTCACCTGAAGATGATGAAACGTTTCTCCCACTGAAAACATCCAGATGAACAGAATCAACCTTTTCGGGATTTACTTACCTGGATGATTGAGCATCAAGACACAACTCTGTGACTTTTCTCAGGTGAATAAATCCACTCCTCCAGGTTTGTTTACATCTACCAGCCCTGTGGCTCTGCCCAGGGACAATAATCTATGTGAGAGGTGGAAAGTCATACAGCTGTCTGCTCCTGCCTTCAGTTATTTTTAATCTTTTGTGTGTCAACTGGCTGAACCTGCTCCAACTGTCTACCATCCCCCTAAACTCAACAATGACTTAGTGATCTATCCATTCTCTGACCAAACACATCCTGCAGGATGTTAACATAGCAGCACACTGATGATCCCACTCACTGTGGACCATTTGGACCTGAGTTGCTGCTCTGGTTTACACGTGAACTTTGACTGCTGTCACCAACTTGAGAGGCTCTACAGAAAAACTGGACTTGTCCACAAACAGATGTATAAAAATCATAAACTACATTACAAGGACAGCATTGCTCAATCAACTCTAATTACTATGGCCA
Organism: Oreochromis aureus; assembly: GCF_013358895.1. Classification (NCBI taxonomy): domain Eukaryota; kingdom Metazoa; phylum Chordata; class Actinopteri; order Cichliformes; family Cichlidae; genus Oreochromis; species Oreochromis aureus. Next base: position 125,383,932 of record NC_052944.1, on the reverse strand, counting down.
TGTTATCTCTTCTAATTAAGGTACAGACACTCAAACCTGCTGCTTTCAGTGAGAAGTCAAATGTCTGAATATGAGCTGGAAGCTGCTGAGAGTCCTCCTCCTTCCCATGGGGTTTACTTTCTCTACTACATTCACTATAAACACGCCCCTTTCATGCACCTGCAGAGGGCCACCAGCAGATGGAGCTGTCTTAAACAAATCCACTATGATAGTTAGCTGTAGATGATTTTCTCAGTATGATTGTAGGATTTTGAGTTATTCTTTAAATTTATTTAAACTCTTATATTGATCACAAGTGTTGAACGACCCATAATTTCTCTGTACTTTTCATAAGAGCAGCAAGACTTTCAGCTAGTTTTTCTTTTTTAAGAGCTCTGCGGGCTTTATGAAGGTGTGTCAAAGTTGTTCTTTGGCTGCTTTTTAAATCATTTTCAGTCCTCGTACAGGAACATTCTTCAAGCTAAATCCAAGTGTGTTAGACCAGAGTTACCTTGATAGATATGTGTGGGTGTGTAACTCTTTGAAGCTGATTGGCTGCTTTTTATGGGGGCTGGGTCTTTGGAAAGTGAGCAAACCACAGTTTTAGTAACACACCCTGAACTGCACACTTTAACAAACAACATGAGATTTTAACAGTAATGTAAAAATCCTGTGATTCATTGTTATTAAGCACAAACACATCTACGGCTTCGTTTCCATTAGTAGCTGCTCAGATCGACTCACCACAGGTCGCCACGACTGAACTGGATCCACTGGTTTCCATTACAGTTGAGGACCACCTAATGTGGTCGTCTCAATACAGCCGAGTGTCAACTCACATCATTAGTAAGTGCTAATGCTGCTAATTTCCATCATATGTGTCATTTACAAAGTTATTGTAGAAAACGTTATTCAGCTTCATTCCCACTGATCTCGACTACAAACTGTTTCACTTTGGTTTTTGTTTAAAGCCTCGATGTTTAAAACGTTTCCCTGTTATCACATTTGCACCGTCTGATTTCAAAGTTTGTTTCCTTTTGGTCATTTAGTCCACAGAGTCCTTGGTGTTCTGATAGGGACCTATAAATAAATGTATTATTATTAATATTAATAATAAAAGTAGTTGTTGTACATGTACAGACCATAAATATGGAGTCCAGCTGTGTTTGATGCTGCTGGGCAGACTGACCACTGGGAACCTCTGAGCTCTGCTGGTCCACTCTGTGGAGGAACCATGGACACACACACACACACACACACACACACACGAAGCCACTTTCACTACTAAAATATGAATTTAGCCTCTAAAAGCTCCCTGTGTTTTTGTATGTGCTTCTGAAAGAACCGTTAAAAATTCCCGTAAACACTTTTAAACCTGTGAAAAAACCTTTGTAGAAAAGTTTAAGCTGTTATATGTTGAACTCTTGGCTGACATCATATTAAATGCTGTGGATTCAGAGTATGATGTCACTCAAGTTTACATGTGTGTGAAGGCAGACGAGTCAGTACTTTTGGTAATACAGTGTAAAGTTGAATTTATTGATTGATTTCCATGAACAGCACTGTGGTTCAGTGTTGTCCTGATGGAGTAACAGCAGCCAGTATGATCCAGGCTTTAGCTGCTGGGTCTCTGTGTGACCTCTCAGACTGTTTAACAGATCAGACACAAAGAGAATCAGAGCAGCTCTTTAAAGACAAACATGAACCCACTCAGGTCACACTTTCCCCACAGATATGAGCATCACTGTCCTCAAACAGCAAATGACCAAGTCTAACATTTGGATCTTTTCTCTTTCATTGTTTTCTTTTTAATGAATCTTTGTAACAATCTGAGGATGTTTCAGGTCAGATTTATCCAGGAAACACAAACATGTAAAGGAGTCATCACAGCTCTCTGACCTCGCTGGTCCAGGTTCAGCACTGAAGAATGGAGGTTTATCTTTGGACAGGTCACTCCTCACAGATGGACAACTGGACCCTGCAGACTGTGACCTCTGACCTCTGCAGACACAAACATGATTGAAGCAGCTGTGATCACACAGACTGCAGATAAAGCAGCTGTTTCCTGTCAGTAACATCCTCTTAGATTAGAGTTCAGCGTTTTACAGGAAAACTGGACAAAACTGATTTTTGTTACAAATTCATTTTCATTTCCTCTCAGCTCACAAACACAGTCAGAAAATCAACCAGAATCAACACTGATTATAATGTCAGTGCAGAATTATTTCTGTTACTCAGTGAGTTCAGCTCTCTGACCTCGTTGGTCCAGGTTCACCACTGAAGTCTGGAGGATCATAACCTTTGGACCGGTCACTGGTCACAGACGGACAGCTGGATCCTGCAGACTCTGCTCTGTCCTCCTCTTCCTCCATCATCATCTTCAGTTAGTCTGAGAGGTAAACCACAAACACTCAGTCAGTTCAAACTAACAGGAGTAACTGAGTTACAGTCGCTGACCTCTGACCTTTCATGTAACCTCGAAACCAGGTCAACATGTCTTTAGGTTCTCAATCATCCAGGTCATGTGATCTAAGGAGCTTGGAGAGAAAAGAGAGACTTCTTTAAATTTCTGGAAGACGTTTCATCCGAGAAGCTTCTTCAGTTCTAAAACCAAACAGTGGAAAGTCCCAGATATTTAAACCTGAGAGGGAAAGAAAGCATGTCGCTGACCCACCATTGATCCTGTTATTTCAAGGAGGAAAATGAGAGCCTTTTCACCAGGAGCACAGACATGTGGAGCACAAACATCTGGAGCACAAACATCTGGAGCACAAACATCTGGAGCAGCATGTCGATGCTGTTGGTTGAGATCCTGGAGACTGAAGTCCAGGCAGCTCCAGCAATGATCCACTGATGTGTTTTTATTCCATGTATGAATGTTTTTATTGACAGAGATGAAGTTTGTGTGTCAGTGATGCAGTGACTGTTGTTGTTACCTGTACAGGCTGGTTAGACTCTATGAAACAGATCATACAGATCTCTGCATGTTAGAAGAGACTATTAAAGGTCATGAATGAGACAAAGGCAGGGAGGCGTCCTTTACAGCTACACAGCAGAGTGAGAGAACAGCCAGCACCTCTACATTTATCACATTATACAGCACATGTATGATACTGACAGGGATGATAAGAATTTAGTGATTCCATCATTGATATTACTTATTGATTCTCAGTAGCTCTGCTCTGACAGTCACCACCATCACTGAGCACCATATCAAAGACATTTGTGCACATTAACTGCATGTTGTGGGTCAAATGTTTGTGCATGTTGGAGGCATTTCCTCTTTGTTGTGATCAGTGTTGGTCATTACTCAAAAAAGTCTTTATTACACATATTACACAGAACACTTTGATTAAAAGTAATGGAGTACGTTACTTCATTACTCCTCATAACATTACTTTCATGTTGCTCTGTAAAATGAACAAATGACCATCTAACAACATAAAGCTGAGGCTACAGCCCCACACACCAACACAGATCCTGATGAGGTCACGTGATGTTTCTCTGAGTGTTTATGAACACAAATCAAAGATGAAACAGCACAAAGACACTTCAAAGTGATTCTACTGTAGAAACATGAACAGGTAGAAACCTGCAGCCTGACTGCTCATCACTGTGTTACCTGTTCAAGTTCAGCAGCAGCAGCTCACTTTATCACGGTGCTGGTCTGGGGTCAGTATTTACTCAGCTTTAACGTCATTCTGGGCTCTTGGCTAGATTAGCGTTAACTTAGCTTTAGCTTAGCGTTAACATGCTGTCAGGTGTCTCGTGCAGTGGCGGTCCTAGCCTGTTTGGCGCCCCGGGCGAACACTCCCTCTGGCGCCCCACCCCCCCCCACCCACACACACACACACACACGTAAAACATATTAAGGATTGTAGATTAACATAAAACTGTTGTCGGAATGATACTGAATTTCACCAGAGAAAAACACACACACACACACACACACACATATATGAAAAGAGAGAGAGTATGCATAGTATGCAAATGGCTACCAAACAGCCATCATAATTCGTCATAAAATGAGAACAGGACAAAACTGCTAATTAATATTATGCTGAACACAGTCCAAAAACCTGTGGCCATCTCCCTGTACAACTTCTCCATCTAACACACTGTAAACACTGCAATAGTTACATCCTTTTTACACACACTCTTTTCTACTCTGTAATATTCTTGTCAATTTTCTTGATATTTATTTATAATCCCCTCTGTTAATCCTTGATATTTATAATTCAGTGATCTGTATATATTAGTGCTATTTCTTAAATGGGTAAAATCTGTAACACAATGTATTGTTTGGAGTTTAGTCTGTTACTGTTACTATTTTTACCATTTCTTCTTGGAGCAGCTGTAACCCACATAATTTCCTTAGGGATTATAAAGTATTCTGATTGTTTCAGGATGACCTGCCGTTATCCAATGACACATCTGCTTACCTGTATCTTTTGCTCGTTTCTCCTCCTCTTCTTTTCTCTTTTTTCTAAACTGAGCACCTGATGGCTTTGAACTTTTCTTGTCCATCTTCCATTGGTTTTAATTTTGCACTCCAGTATGAACACACATCCCCCAACCCGAGGATCACCACAACATAACCTAACAGACCTACACCTTAGTTCACAGATTTACTTTGTCTAGGGTTTATTTCTGGGATTTCGGACAACCCAGTATTCAGATCATGAATACATAATGGGCTTGGATTTACAACATTATGAATGAAATGTGCTCTATTTGGAAGCAGCCAGGCCTCCTCCCCTTTCGACGGGTTGTGTGTGAGACTTTTAAATCATCAAACTGTAAATTATAAATTTTACATTGTTATTGATCCCTTTACCCCGAGTCCTAAAGTGTATATTTATTTTCTTACTCTTCTTATATACAGTATATTGTTTGTTTATTTGCACTGCTGTAACTGGAGCCTCATCGTCTCGTCTCTATATATACTGGACTGTATGTAGCGGAGATGACAATAAAGCTAACTTTGACTTCAGCAGCGAGCAGGCGCACCGAGGGCTCTCGCGCTCACTTTTCGCGTATAGAATTTCGAAAAAACATTGGTGCAAATTATAAGTCTGTATCATGATGTCTGCTGTTTTCGTGTTTGTTGTTTTGTTTTTATTTTGTTTTATTTTGCGAGTTGGTTATTAGATGCTGCTCCAGCCAGCCAGAGAATCCCCCCGCCGCCCTGCCCTCTCCTCCCTGTGCCGCAAGCAGCAGGCGCACCTCGCAAACGGAGGGCGCCCTTACTCCCAGCAAATGGGCGATAGAAAAAGGATTGGTGGCTATGCCTGTCCCAATATGGCATCATGTCGGGGCAGCATGAATACGAGTAATTTTTTTTTTTTTTTTTACACAGCAAAATGTCACTGTGTGTGCATGCATGTGTGTGTTTTATGTATATGGATTTTTTACATTATTACTCATGATATAATATTGTCCAGACATGGCTGGGAAGGAATGAGAAGGAAACAGTAGGAGCTGTGTGAGGCGAGAAAGGCAGTGAATCTCTCAGCAGCTGGATTACAAAGAGCACAGGTAACATTAACACATGTACGAGTTGTTGGAGAGGTATTCCAGTATAAAAATAATAATAAGCACAACTGAAATGTTTTGCTTCTATAACATTTTTCTGTCATCATTTTATTATAGATTAAGTGTAAGAGCTGTTAAGTGTGGATAATTAAATAATAGTTTATTGCAATAGCTAGTTGTGACTTGTTCTCAGATGGACAGCAAGTGGAGAGTGATAGATGAGATGAGGGGATGGAAAGAAGAAGAGAAGCAAAGAGTGATTCACAGGCAGAGTCTTGTTTATTTCTCAGTTTTTTGTTGCCTTATGGTTCCAAGTACTGTCACCAATCTTCGCATTTTATTATTATTTTTTTGCCGATGCCCATGATGCCGCCCCGGGCAACCGCCCGTGTCGCCCGTATCTAAAACCGCTACTGGTCTCGTGTAAATATTAATCACAGTGACAGTAAAGGAGGTAAAGGGCTGTGACGTCATCACGTACGCTGCGTCCTCTGTGGACTCTGAGTGAGCTCACAAAGTACAAACTACAAGTACACAAACACCAACGTAGCTCAGAGTGGCGGACACACTCGGCCTCGTTGGTCCAGCTGTGAGTCCGTTACCGTGAACTGTAGAGCGGCAGATTTGTGCTGAACTAAGCTGCACACAGCTGATGTTAGCCAGGAAAACATTACACACTGACTTTAATGGAGAGACCGGAAATAAACACACACAGTTTGTTGTGTGAAGAAATCAAACATGAGCTGAACAAACAGTAAAGTTCCTAAAGACAAACTGTTAAAGGAGGAAACAAAGCAAACTTACAGTTTCTTCACACACCAACAACAAGCTCCACTCCACGAAGTTCAGGAAGTGAAAGTAAACTTTGAGCAGGAAGGAAACACCCAAAGAGGCGTTTGAGGACAACCAGGGGCATTGAAACACTGTGTGCTGCGTTCAGGTGCACCTCAGAAACGTCTAAACCTCTGGCAGGCTGTGATTTTTTTCTGTTGGATTTCCTGTTTGAAACACAAACATGTGTCATCGCTTTGTTGTTCTTCTTCCTGCAGAGTTTTTATATTTCAACACTGAACTGATGTTTCTTTAAAGCTCATTTCAACCTGTTGAAGTCATGGATGAAAGTGCAGACTGAGAGTGGATCGCATGATGTTTAAGGTGTGTCATGTGACATGTTCAGTATTGTCACACATGTCTAGATTGTCCCTGATATCATAACTGCTCAAACACTGATGATTATATTTGAAGAATTCTTACTGATGGCAGCAAAGTTTGAATGGAGCTCTCTGTCTGTGCTGATTTGTCGCCCTCTGGAGGTCAAAACACAAACTGCATGATGTCACTGGAACCACCACAGTGACAGGAAGTGTTTTTAAATGACTGAAACACTGAAATGATGCTAACGGCTGTCGTTAGGCTCACTGATAGCAGTGCTGACGTGTTCATGTCAAACACGGGGCGTTTATCAATATGCGCGCATTTGTGCGCATTTATGCGTTCGTGTACTCGTGATACGTCATCAGTCGGAGACCAAGTACTGTTCAATTGAAGCACGCATCAAGCCGAGAACGCGAAAAAGTCCCGGATGTGTTCTCGATCCGCCCGTTTTATCGAGCATGCATCGGTGTGGACTTGGGACAGCTATATATCCCAGAATGCATTTCGTCCAAAACTCAACAGCGGACTCCCGCACACCGCTTCCACCCCCTCGCTCGGACTTCTCACTACTCAGGTTAAACAAACTCCAGCAGCTGTCTATAGTATTGAGTGTCCACTAGAATAGAAATAAAAGCGTTCTAACATCTCACCTGCTTGTTTTATTAAGGTATGTACACGTATGTACATGTACACTATTTTTATTAATAGAGGTTTCACTACTGTGGTTAAAAATGATATATAAGTCACTTAGATCACTTCTAAATGTTAATGTTTGGTTTATTTCAGTGTTGTATTTGTTCCTGAGTAAACCGGTTTGGCTGTGATTAAAGTTAAGCTTCATAACATGTTACTCACAGTTACATTAAGAGGGGACGGCAGTAAAACTCCGGACCTGTGACATCATCACGCACGCTGGTGTTCCGACTGTACAAATCACGAGTCCGTGCTCGCGTGCATTTTGAGAATTGAGAAACGCCCACGAGTCCGTGCTCGCGTTCTCGGCGGGTACGTACTCCCGTGCGTTCTCGGCGAGTACGTACTCACCGAGAACGCGAGTACGTACTCGCGTACTTGGGCATTGATAAACGGCCACTGGCTCAGGTCAGACTCCGTCATTCTTCTCCAACGTGAGGCCGCCCTCAGACCCACAGGAGCTCTCACCTTTGACCTCCTGACCCTAACCATTTTTGTCCAATCCATCCAAACTGTAGCAGAGCAAAAGAAGCTGGAAGTTGTTCTATGAATGATGTTGTCGAAAGAGCTTGGAAAGAAAAGCATCTGGACTTCTTTAAGTTGCTTGAAGATGTTTCACCTCTCATCCAAGAAGCTTCTTCAGTTCTAGGGTCAAATGGTGGAAAGTCCCAGATTTTAAGCCCTATGGGAGTGTCCCCGAAGAGGGACATGGACGACATGCGTTGCGCATCCAGCTGGCACCAGGAGAGCTGCATGAGATCAGGGGCGGATCTAGAAGGGTGGCATGGGGTGGCAAGTGCCACCCTAAAATGATCCCTTGCCACCCCAAGTGCCACCCCAGTTTTGCATATGACAGTGTTGTTTATTAAAATAAGAATAAATGCTAAAACTGAACATATTGCATAGTGTCCCCCCCTCCACCATTAACAAATGGTTCAGCCCATAGCAGGACCGGCTTTTTTCTTGTTTTCCGTAGCAAGCGATGTTTATGATTGTCCCAGAGCACATTTTGAACAACACCATGGGAATTTCGCTTTTTACACAGGTGGTTGGATGTTACACTCTGGAAATGGAAGGAAGGTGAGTGTTATTAACCCTCTGGGGTCCACGGACACGCTGCACCTCCAAATCACATGACTGATGTAAGCTGACATAGCAACAAGCTGCAGCCACGCTGAGTCTCTGTTTCAGCACACATTGAAAGTTCGGACTTCAAAGTTTTTAAATTTTAATTACAGGCCAGTAAATCCAGAGTTATGATAATATATATAAGCCATGCTTTTTTTCTAAATACTGTCGTCACGTTTTTGTGTGTGTGTGTGTTTTAAGCGTTTTGTAAGGAAAGCGCGAAAACAGTAAAGAAAGGAAAAGAAAGCCACCGCTTTCCTATCGGTGGAAAAATGCACCATGTCGACCAATGAAAAAAAAAAGTCAACACGTGGGATTTGGTTGTTTAGGAAGAGGGGAGAGTTTTGGGAGTGACGGTAACGGCAGCGAGACAGAGCGAGCGAGAGAGAGAGAGAGAGAGAGTTTTTAGATGTGGGAGATTTGTGACGTTTAGTGTGTTGTGTTGTCTTGTGTAGTTGTTCTGTTGTGTAGTCGTTTTGTTTTGTGTGTCAGTGAGGGCACTAATGAATGTCACAAAGGCACATTTGTAAACACTGTCACTAAGTAGAAAACCAGCGGAGTGATACACCTGCTGTTGTCAGGCCTGCAGGTTTAGCCCTGTGCTGTTCTCCTCTGTCTTTTGGTGGACAAACCTTTTTTTACTGGCACACATCATTTGTGGGGCATCTTATTGCGAAACCTGATTGTTCTCTCATTTTAGTTTTAGTAATATTTTTAAATGGTTGTACAAAATGAAAAAACGGCAGGTGTATTGGCTGAATTTTTAGATAAATAGTTGTATATGTTTACAAAATGTACAATTTATATTTGCTTTTCAAGTTATAAATATTTACTCAACATGTCTGTGGTTTTTTTTACAGTAAAAAAATACTACTAGGATTTGAAGTTCTTTGTGTGATTTCAGATCAGTAGTACTAATGCAGTATGTCAGTGAAAAAAACTAAATTCAGATGAGCTAAAAAGAATGATACCAAACAAGGCAAGGGGGAAAAAAATAAAATGAAACAATTTGAGGGTGAACTACAAACTTAAACTCAAAAGGAGTCAAAAATGGCCGGTTGTATTTCAGACCTCAGTGGGTTAATCCAACAAATCAAGAAAAATTAGGTTTAAATTTTTGTTCATGACAGTGCAGATTTCTGACATTTTGTGTAATTTAAGCATTTAACAATGTGATTGTTTTCTAACAAAAAACAGTGTGAAACTTAAGTTAGACTTGTGTTTGTAAATGAACCGCCCCATGTTGTGTAGCTTTCTGGATTTTATACTTATTGGGCTACATATTTATTTATTATACAGGCTATACAGTACATAAGATCAAAACTCACATGTTTTATGTAACTAAAGTGTGTAATTATGTGGGCTACAGACAATAATAAAGTTATAGACTATATTTATATGAAAAACGTGTATACTTACTGCATTTGAATTATTTTAACCATATGTAACCACCTGCATATGTGTTTGGAAAAAAAAAAAGGCTTTGATTTTGCCACCCCATTTGATTTTTTTGCCACCCTCATGCCACCCTGAGAAAATTTCTCTAGATCCGCCCCTGCCTCACAATGGTGGAGAGAAAAGTTGATTCAGCGTTGCATGGCAACCAAATTAGTTTGAGGAAACAAATAAGCAAACTGTGTTTTTAGATATCAATTTTATGGCACTTTGCTGATATTTTCTCATTGTTATCCGCAGCAAAGTGACAGCGTACACCTCTATAGAGGCCAGGCGGACCATAAATTACATGAGATGAAGATGGAAGTTGTTTTGGTTAGTGCGAACAAACTGCTTCCAATTTTACAGTTGGTCTAATGTCCATCACTGGTCACCAGGTCTCTCAATTCCCATTGTTCTTCTCCAAGATGTTATCCATATAGCAGAGCCATGAGCTTCTCCAAGGTCGTATCCATATTGCGTTCAATAACACAGTCTTACTCACAGCCCTGCCCATCGTCTATCATGTCGGCCTTGTGGGATTTTGAACAGCTGTAGCTGCTCCTTATTGTTCGATAAGCCGAGCCAGCTGCAATCAGCCAGAACTCTGTTACCGTAGTTAACAGATGGTAGATGTCGTTCAGTGTCCTCCATCGAGAGTCTCGCCAGACACACGACGCAACCGACCACCGAGTATCCGGCAGCAAACGTCTCTGCAGGACAATCAGGCTCCTCAAAGGTCAGGAGTTGTCAGTTTCATTAAGGGACCAGTTGATCAAATCCATAATTCTTCTTTAGGTTTTTAGAGAACAAGTCTGGGAGACTCTCTTAGGGTTAGAGAATAAGCAAGACTGTACAATAGACATGAGAAGCCAAGCAGGAAAGATAAGGGAGACACCACTGTACCTCTGCCATTTCAAAAAGAGCAGCTTGGGAACATTTTGGCTCCAAACACTTTGTGTTTAACTTCCTAATCTTTGTTTTCTTTGTGAACAACATCTGGAGCTTTTTGACTCATAGAAACATCATTTTGTTCTTTAGATGACAGCAGATTGGGACTGAATAATCAATCACTATCAAACCAATAAAGATGCTGATTTTACAGGAACTTTGTTGGAGAAGCTGTAAAGACATGAAACTGGTGGAGATCCCAAACCAGTTGATAGCGCTGATTATTCCAAATAAAGCTGTTTTCCATTTGAGATGACTTTCTGTCCTGATATATAATAAAGATGTTAGTTGTTTTTGAGCCCCTGTATTAAAAGTAGATCCAGTTTAAAGTCAGCTTGAGTTTGATGTCTTTATGTCAAAGCTGCTCATGATGTTGAGCTGCTGATGGAATAAAAACAGGTAAAAATCTGCCTCAATATAAAAGCATGTAGTCCAGACTTAAATGTAGCCTATTGTTAGCTGAGGTCCACACACAGTGTTTGACAGTGTAAACTGTGTGAAAGGGCTGCTGGTGGAGCTCACTAGGATGAGCAGGTGACCATGTGCCACGAGGTGGAGAGCAGCTGGCCTGGCTTTGATTCTGACCACGCCCCCTTTCTCTCTCCCTCTGCTTTGCTGTCACTTATCTTCACTGCTCTGTCCAATAAAGCTGAAAAAGGCCCCAAATCAAAGAAATCTGCTGCAGCCTCTGAAATGTCTTCTGTTTCCTTCCCGACGGCTTTTTCACCGTCAGCCCATCAGACAGTCCAGTAGCATTTATGATGATGTCATGATGTTGAAGAGACTGCTATGGTGGCCTCCCATGACCCCCAGCCTCATCTACACTGAGATGCAGACATTTGAAAACAACTGAATAATAGTCCAACACAACAGTCTGTGTACAGACACACACTGAGCTTTCATAGAGTCAAAGGAGTCAATCAAACACAGCTAGTTGAGTCATTTCTTGTGTGAGTCTAAAGTGAATCTAGTATTTGAAAGTCCACTTCCTGTATTTGTTGTTGAAGACTTCTTCAGCTTCTTCTCAAGGACATCAGCTGCTTGTTTGGCAGCAGAGGCAGTTAAGAAGCTTCCTGAAAAACACTGAACAGTGAGTTCACTGTGGCATATGACAAATTCAGCTTTCTATGTGCAAATGTGTCTGTGTCAACCTTTCAAATGCTGTTGAATCCAAAACATCAGCGGCTCCTTGGCTGCTCACTTCATGCACTTCTGTCTTTGTGACAGTCCAATGACATCACAGCTGTTTCCACCCCCAGTGTCTCAGGACTGGACACCTTTAAACATGTGGAGGATCAAACAGCCGTCCAGCTAAACATACATGAAACTATCAAAGCTGACAATCATTCCAATAACATCTAATGGTACATATATATAGACACAGGACTACAAGGAAATGGCTCTCAGCATCTGGCTGTGGGAACAAATGAGTCCCTGTTTGTCTTCAAATTGTGTGCATGTTTTAGACGTGTGTCACATGTAGAAACACAAAAATGCCACAAAGATGTGTTTGACACAACTGTGCAGCTGTAAGTTGTTTCTAATGATTCATTGAAGCTCTTCTAACATTCTGGAGACAATCAGTCCATGAATCTGTTCAACACCACAACAATTTGACTTCAATGTGAACGTTTGCCATTAAATAACCTTCTTCATCCAGCTGACAGCATCCTTCATCCTATGATATGAACAGTTCCTCCTGTTGATGACAAACCTCTGACATGATCTGCTTGAGGAGCTTTTCATGTGAAGCTCTCTGAGCTCAGGGCTAAGTTGCTGTGTTTCATCTTTAAGAGCTGCTGCCTCCTCGCCGTTCTTCTTCTCCTAATGACACCATTTCTGCTTCAGATCTTTCACTGGGCCTAAAACAGATGAAGAGTAGATCTACTGCTGTTCACTGTTTGTGTCAATATGGAGAAATATGAAAGACAAACACAGCACATACAGAGAAATGTAGACAGAATGTGCAGCCAGTGCAGTAAATGGTCTAAATATCAGCTCTTTAGAAAATGATCCTGATGAACATGAAACTAACATCCAATGAGAAACACAGCTTCCTTGTTTCATGTCCAATAACAATAAATGAAGAGCTAATAAAGAGCTATTCTATTGTAAAATGCTGAGATGATTATTAGACAGAACCCAGCGGCTCACCAAAAGCCTGCATTGCAAATCTATATGAAAGTAATCTATGCTCATATATGGCAAAATCCTTTAAGTGTCACTGTGTTTTCATCTGTGCTCTTGTTGGTTGGACAAGTTTGTAAATGACAAAGAGCTCAGTGGACTTTGCATCCATCAAATCCTGTTAGATGTTTGTTTTTCCTTCACAGCTTTGTGATGAAGGCTAAAGAACAGAGATATGAACTATTGCCAATATGAATCCTGATGCATGACGTGGGCACAGACCCACCAAAGCAACACTCAGCTCACCTCATTCCAGGCGCTTGTCTGCTGGAGACCATGAGCCTTGTTAGTCACACATTAGCACCGTGGTAGGAAACAGCCTCCATCATTTCATTAGATCTGAATTTGGACTGTTTCCTCTGGATGAGAACCAAGTCTGTCAAATCTATTGATCCAACACAAACTATCAAACACATTGGCTCACAGTCAGATTGGCTTTGTATGGATGGTGTAACAGGGGCTGGGAAAGGATGCTGAAAGCTGAATATAATACAGAACAATAACAGGACATATAATCATGTAGAAACATGATCTTCAACAGGCACACTTCTATTATTCATGATCACAAAGAACTTGTGCAGCCCTGATATCAGCCCTAATATATGAGTGTGTTTGCCCAAAGATTGAAACAGCATCAACATGACAGCTGTAAGAAATCTTCTCTCAGCCTTGTTTGGCAGAAGATCCCTGCAACAAAGATTGTAGCTGAAAGATGACGTGTGTAAAGTTTGTCTTTGGGAGGGTTGAGGCTGTTTTAGACCTTTGATAGTTTCAATCCAGTTCTGAAAGACAGAAATAAAAACAACATCATTAAGATCAGATCATGGAGCTGTTTCCTGCCTTGTTTCTAGCTTCACATTACAAGACTTTACTGCAATAAAGATGCTAACATGTATCTGTAGGAACAACATCATTGAATCTAGAACAACTGGAGCCAAACCAGTGGCTCTGCTGGGATCACTGGTGAGCCAACACTTCCTTGTTGATGCAGATTTCAGGGCTTCCTGTTGCTCCTCCGTTATAACTGTTCTCTCTTCTCAACACATGATGACACAAAGGAATCAGCAGTGACGAAGATGATGCTGAAGCACACATTTCACACATATAACAGAGCAGTCCAGTTACACACACCTCTGCTTGACATTAGGCCTCAAACAAAGACACAAAACACTAACTTGACTCTAAATAGAAGAAACTGGCAGCTTTTTCTGTTCTGTGCTTATATTTGACACACATGCTTCTCTTTGTGCAAACACACATCGCACTATAAGGGTAACCTAGCACACAATGATTGGACAGCACAGTGATGATGCTGGGAGATCCTATACTGAAGCAACACAGAAACACTGAGAACTTTAAACATTGATTATATTGAGATAAGCAGCCGACCCAGTCTAGATAAAGGCCAGCAGCTGGGACCGCTGCTGCACCAAAAACAGGTTTCAGTGTTTCCATGTGTGTGTGTGTGATGTCTTTACTTATACTGGTCAATAGACTTTAGTCAACACATGATTGAAAGGTGTTACACATGAAATAAAAACAGTGTTTCATCTTTATTCCTGTGAAGCAGCTGCATTATAACCAATCTGCTCCTTTGTGGCCTTTAAAACAGCTTAAATAACTGTTGTTATATTTGTTTCTGCTCCTCTTGGACAGACGACTCTTGAAAAGACATTTTTGAATTTCAATGTGACTTTAACTGGATAAATATGGGATATATAAACGTCTGCAACAAACTGATTCCAGCTTCTACCTCATGATAGGAATGTTTTTGTGGCTCAAGATGACCTGATATCTTTCATGATGGAGACATTTGACACATGTTTCACATATTATAGACCAACAAGTTATTCACAGCAGTTTAAATACGGGGAGTCACTTTTGGGCCCAGCAGATAAAACAGAGCCAATATTTGCTTCTTTATTTAAGTGACGTGTGTCACAGATGTGACCTAGTAAAGTGTAGCTGAACATTAGTAACGATATTAACACTCTCAGCTCGTCCTTGTTCCAGACCTGAAGATCCTCTTCTTTCATTCAGCAGCAGCTTCAGGTCTCTGATGGTCCAGGGCTTGTTGTTGGGAAAAAGCCCTGCTGGGATGATGGTGTCCTCACAGAAACAGTCAGTGATGCTGTTGATCTCCATCACAGAGCACGTCCCAGTCTGCAGTCTCAGTCCTGCAGGGCCTCGCTGGCTTCCTGACTCCACCCAGTCAACAACAGGAAGTGTTTGCAGGAACAAAGTGAGGCTGTGGTCAAACAGGAGTTTTTATCTCCTGGCTCTGACTCTCACTGCGGCCCCGCTGCTGTGTCAACATGTGTTTGTGCTAAACAATGATGGAAAGTGTTATAAATGACTTGTTGGCCTCTGATCTGTCACAAACAGCTGAAACGTGTCTCTCATGAGTCACATGAAGGTTTCTGACAGAAAGGACAAAAAGTAGCTGCAGTTAGTTTGTGTCATTTTATATTTATTCATCTGGGAGAAAATCTGAGGGACATTAAAATGTGTTTTTCAACAGAGACAAGAACATAAATATAACGTCACAGGTAAATGAACATATTTCAAGTAAACAGCTGGACTGATCAGGTCCAAACACAGAGTGATCAACAAACAGCTGTCATATCTTTATATATAAGCTCTTTATAAATCCTGTTCACTGCAGTCTGTTTACTAATAATGTCAAACTGTTAGAAACACAGAAACATCAGAATCGTCTTTGTTGACATAAACCTGTCTGGGATCCTTTGTTGTTCTTTTGATGCAGAGTTACATTATAAATATAAAGAGTTATTTCAGAGTCTCATCAGTTTTCCTGCATGTCTTTATTGAACACATCAGCAGGGCTGAAGCTCTCATGTTAAACACACACTGATCTATGGACACGTTCATGTGTTTCTAACAGCATCATAACCAGGCTGTTATCAGCCTGCACTAACATGATGTCACACACACTGAATGTAACAGTGACAGTTTACATCATCACACAATCAGCTGTGATTGTTTCACTGTCATCAAACTAGTCAACAGGAAGTAGAATCAATAGAAACCAATCATTGACTGACAGCATGTCTGATGGAAATAAGTGCAGATTATGTATGAAGTATAACTGCACACAGTAACTGTGTTACAATAAGGACTTAACAGCGCCCTCTGCTGGAGTGTTTCAGTACTGCGTTAACTAGAATACACCACCTCCTCCTCCTCCTCACACCACCTGCTACAGCTCTACTCTTCTATGACTACAGTCATCCACAGCACTGATGTGAGGTCACATGGTTCATATGTAAGGAGCACAGAGACGTCCTAGCAGCTGACCTCAGGTCAGTTTAATGACTGTGAGCAGCAGCTGTGTTATTGTCACTGTGACAGGGAGACACTCTCAGACACAGCGCTCATGTCAGCTTGTTCTCATGCAGGAGGATCAGGAGCTCCATGTTTGTCTTCATGTTTGAATCATGATGTGTTTGTGCCATCAGAGTCTGTCATGAGTACTCAGGGTTTCACAGCAGCTCTTCTGGATGCTGACGAGGACTCCAACCTCATGTTTCACCTCTCTGAGCTTCTGATGTCTGTGAACACTCGTGTTTCTTCTCTGGGCTCATCTGGACAAAAACACCTTTCTGTGTTTGGCTCCAGCCTCATTGTGACTGACAGGAAGTGTGTTATCCATGAGCTTCTTTGTTTCCTGCTGTGTTTCCTGTCTGTGGACAAACACGAGTGTTTCAGCTGAGGACTTGGTTCCTTCCACCTGTCCATACAGGACATCACGCTGTCTTTTCTCTTTAAATGCAGCTCCAGGTCCTTCCACGTGCTGCTCTGTATTTGTGCAGTTTGTAGTGTGTCCTGGGAAACGTAGCACACATGGTGTTCTTCTGCTGTTTCCTCCTTTCACTGAGTGTGAAACACTGACGCTGTGCTGTTGTTCACAGAGCTGATTCTAGCTGCAGCTGGACTCTGTCATCTAACTGAATGTGTTGGTGCTGATCACGGGGCTCTGAGGGGGAGCAGCAGGAGGACTCTGGATGCTGACGTCAGTGTATCTGTGGAAGCTCACACAGCGTCTCTGTCATTCAATATTGTGCTATATATTGTATCTATGCAAAGATGAACAGACTGTGTGTTCACTGGTCTCTGTGCTGCTGACTGCTTTGCTCTGATGTCATCATCACTCCCTCCTCCACCCTCAGCAGTCCCAGCATGCTGCTGTGGTGCACCCCACCCTCACTCTACACCTGAGCCATAGACCACACCCTCCACCTCAATATACACCACAGTTTTCTCTGCTATGGAAATGAGATCAGGAGGAAATCATTATTATTATTATTTAATAAATGCTCACATTAATGTGGGCTTATTTGTTTCATATTAGAAACATTAGTTGAGTGTTTTAGTATAAAATGGTGAAAGTCCTCTTTTGCTCCTCCCTCACCTGTGGATGGACGGTGCTGTTACCGTGGTGACAGCTTGATGTGTTTCAGTCCTGCCTGGTTATCACTGCAGGAATCTTTACTTTCACATTTATTACAGGTAATAACTCTGATTTTTCTGTGTATTATGAACTAAATGTATCCTGATACACACAGAGATGGATGAGCAGAGGTCACATGATGAAAGAACAAACATGGAGTCTTTGATTTATTTAGATATTTATTGATGAATGCAAACAAACCCTGACACTGAACCATCGTCCAGCTTTCACAGAACAAACCTGATCACATGACCTGCCGACCCAAACAGTGAAAAGCTCCATGGCAACAACAACAAACAGCCTCACATATGTTAACAGAGGCTGTTAGAAGCACAGAGTCTTTACAGTCTTTCTCCTGTTTGTACACAGATCTCTGCACATCTTCATCACAGTTACTCACAGACGTGCAGAGTGTGTGGATATCAAAGCTAAGTTTCCACCATGTTTGTAGTCTGTACTGGGACTCATGGAGCATCTCTCTATGAGCACTCAGTGCTTTAAACAGTGAGTCCCAGTTTAACCAGCAGCCTTCACACCACACATCACACAGACATGGAAACTTCAAACCCTCAGACTGAAGACACCATCAGAAATAAATAGATTGTGATGAAGATGAATAACTGGACCAGTTTGCTGTGGTTTCTTCTGTTCCTGTCGGAAATAAGAGTCTGGCAGCACTTTGCTCTCCTTCCACATGTTTAAGGAGGAAGTGAAGACGAGTGAGTGAGTCGTCTTCCTCTGTGGGCCCAACATAAGGCAGCAGCCATGTATTTTTAATTTATTTATTTTTTTTTAATTTAATTTTATTTATTTTTTTATTTTTAATTTTATTTATTTTTTGGTGTACTGATGTCACAGTGTTACAGAAACACTGCAGCCCACACTTGGAAAGTCTTTTCATCAATTGTAAACCGTTTTATTCACCGCGGGAGTTTTCTTCCTTCATGCTGGTCGGAGTTTACATCCCTCCTCAGGCCAACGCGAACAACGCACTGTGCGAGCTGGCTGACGAGATCACCACCCTGGAGAAGAAATTCCCAGACTCCTTTACAATTATCCTTGGGGACTTTAACAGAGCAAACCTCAACCACGAACTCCCTAAATACAGACAGCATATAGACTGCCCCACCAGGGACAACATCATACTGGATCACTGTTACACCACTCTAAAAGACGCCTATCGCTCTGTGCCCGGGCAGCTTTGGGACATTCTGATCACTGCATGGTCCATCTTATTCCAGTTTATAGGCAAAACTCAAACGTGCCAAGCCTGTAGTCAAAACTGTGAAGAAGTGGACTAACGCAGCAAAGCAGGAACTGCAGGACTGTTTTGACTGCACTGATTGGACTGTTTTTGAAGCTGCATCTGATAACCTGGATGAGCTCACGGACACTGTGACATCATACATCAGTTTTTGTGAAGACGTGAGTGTGCCAACAAAGACCTTTTGCACATACAACAACAATAAACCATGGTTCACCCTAAACTCCAACATCTTCGTAAGGCTAAGGAGGACGCCTACAGAAGTGGTGACAGGGCCCTGTACAAGCAAGCCAGGAACACACTGACCAAGGAGATCACAGCAGCTAAAAGGATCTACTCCCAGAAGCTGGAAGAACGGCTCTCAGCCAACGACCCTGCGTCAGTGTGGAGGGGCCTGCAGGAAATCACCAGCTACAGACGCCCCCACCCACTGTTGAAGCAAACAAAGACCTGGCCAACGAGCTAAATACATTCTACTGCAGGTTTGAGACGGACAGACTCCCACGCCTCACCCTCCCTCCCCAGAGACACCGCTCAGACACTGACCCCAACACACCTTCCACCTCTCCCCTTCACCCTCACCCTCTCCAATCCAGTCTCAACGACTACCCCCACCCTCCCCAATCCAGACTCAACGACCACCACCACCCTCTCCAATCCAGACTCAACGACCTCCATCACACCCCCCCCCCCTTTCCTCCTCCCTGAAACTCAGAATACACACTGAGGATGTGAGCCGACTATTCCAGAAACAGAAGCCCAGGAAAGCCCCGGACCAGACGGTGTCTCACCCTCCTGCCTCAAGACCTGTGCTGAACAGCTGGCTCCCATCTTCACTCGCATCTTCAACAGATCCCTGAGCTGTGTGAAGTTCCCTCCTGCTTCAAACGCCCACCATCATCCCTGTTCCCAAGAAACCCACCATCACAGGACTGAACGACTACAGACCTATCGCCTTGACGTCTGTGGTCATGAAATCCTTCGAACGACTGGTGTTAGCCCATCTGAAGGACATTACAGGCCACCAGCTGGACCCTCTGCAGTTTGCCTACCGGGCAAACAGGTCGGTGGATGATGCAGTGAATATGGGGCTGCATTACATCCTGCAACACCTCGACCGCCCGGGAACTTATGCCAGGATCCTGTTTGTGGACTTTAGTTCGGCTTTTAACACCATCGTGCCTGAACTTCTCTCTTCCAAACTCTCCCAGCTCAGCGTGTCTCCAGCTACCTGTCAGTGGATCACCAGCTTCCTGACAGACAGAAAGCAGCAAGTGAGGCTGGTGGAGATCACCTCTGAAACTCGGTCCCTCAGTACTGGTGCCCCTCAAGGATGTGTCCTCTCACCACTACTGTTCTCCCTCTACACTAATGACTGCACCTCCAAGAACTCAGCTGTTAAACTCCTAAAGTTTGCAGATGACACCACCGTCATTGGCCTCATCCAGGATGGTGATGAGTCTGCATACCGGCAGGAAGTTGAGCGGCTGGTACTCTGGTGCAGTCAGCACAATCTGGAGCTGAACACTCTTAAAACTGTAGAGATGACAGTGGACTTCAGGAGACATCCCCAACTCTGCCCCCTCATCATGTCAGACAGCCCTGTGTCGACTGTGAAGATCTTCAAGTTCCTGGGTACCACCATCTCCCAGGACCTGAAGTGGGAGACCAACATCAACTCCATCCTCAAAAGACCCAGCAGAGGATGTACTTCCTGAGACAACTGGGAAGTACAGTCTTCCACAGGAGCTGCTGACCCAGTTCTACACTGCAGTCATTGAGTCTGTCCTGTGCTCCTCCATCACAGTCTGGTATGGTGCAGCCACTAAACAGGACAGGAGCAGACTGCAGCGGACTGTACGGGCAGCAGAAAGGATCATCGGTGCCCCCTGCCCTCCATCCAGGATCTGTACCTCTCAAGAACCAGGAAACGGGCAGGGAAAATCATCACAGACCCCTCACACCCTGGACACAGACTTTTTGATCTGCTGCCCTCTGGCAGACGGTACAGAAGCCTGCAGACCAGGACCACCCGATATAGGAACAGTTTCTTTCCCTCGCCATCTCCCTTCTAAACAGTTGAACTGTCACACTGCTCCCACTGCCAGACTGCAACTGCACCTTATGTACATTTTGTAGTATTCATTCCACCTCATTTCATTTCTGTATTTTATGTACATAAGTTTAGTTATTTATAGTTGGTTTACACAGCTTTGTGTATGTATGTGTATGCATGTGTAATGTATATATAGACGTGTGTGTGTGTGTGTGTGTGTGTGTGTGTGTGTGTGTGTGTGTTTTAAATTGCTGTGCTTGATAGCCTCCATCTACCGGAACCAAATTCCTTGTATTTGTCTGCACATATACTTGGCCAATAAACACGATTCTGATTCTGATTCTGATTCTGATAGACTAGTGAACTAGTATTATTTTGGGGAAGGATGATTGAATCATTGCAGGGGTGAACAGAATGCTGCAGGGGGGTCAGATGAGTGGAGACTAATAGATTATTGAGTTTCTTGTTTCTGATGTGTGGGGGAGGTCTTATCATAACACACATCTGGTTACATGGGGGAAAACAAAACTCATCATCTAATCTAATAGAATATTGTTGTGTGAGGTGTGACTGGTGGATGAAAGTTTTGGGGGATTTTGCATTTTCTTTTGGTACCACTTTTAACCTGCCAATTAGTTTTGTTTTGATCTATCATTCTAAGAATATGCTTAGACAACTTCTAAAAGAGGCCTTCATATTTTTTGATTTTTAACAGTGCACTGAGATATTTTTTGTTTAGCAATTTTCTCTTTTGAAGCAGGCCTGCAAGATCGGGATCGAAAGCACTACACAACATGTTGAACAATCGCAAGTGAGTTTCTCCAAAAGATTAAAATGGGCTCGGGAGAAAGCCACTTATTTGGGACAATCAGAAAACAAGTCCCTGTCAAAAGGATTCAGCGAGGTAATCCAGTCTAAATTCTTTTTCTTTTTTGAAATGACGTCATTGCTGGCAGTAGAAACTTATTGCGTCACGAGAGGTTCTACTGTCAGCAAATAAAAAATGGGGACTGACTGGACTGACAAAAGCTTTGACTGACTTGACACCAGTATGCAAGATTGCACCTCCACCTTGACCTGACAAAAGGGTGGATGTATGTATGTTTCTTTTTACAGGAGCAGAAAGGTGACAGCAACAGGTTGCATGGGCTTTTGGGCCGTGCTGACTTAACCTTTTAATTGTCACTTTCTGTGTCTTTGAATTTACCAGCAGTGTGTTTCCATGACCTTGTATTGTTTACAGTGCAGAGGTCACTGTGAGAAAGTGTGCATACAGATGCGCTGCGCTAACATCTACATCTATTTTTCCACAGCAGAGGGTTAATCGTGGGATCTAATCACATGATTTACAGCAGGACACACCACTGGCTAATGTTTTACCTTTTCTTAAGACAGGGCCTGAGTGAAACTACTCCAGGGAGAATCCTGAATTTTTAAGAGACAATGTACAACTTCATTGTGCATGTCTAATTGTGCTAAGCTGACATAGGGCAAAAGAGGGTTTTCCGTGGAAGCTTTCATTTTTAAATTGCAGAGACCGTGACATGAGGGATATGGAAGGATTGACGCAGATACAGACCACGACCGGGAGAGAACGCTTCAACAGGACCAGTGAGAAGCAGGGACCATCTGCAGGACAGCAGACAAACGACAGTGGGCTGCACCACTGGGCTTCCAAAGGATTGTCACGAGAAGATTTTGAACAGCAAAATCTTAAATAAAATGAAAGAGATTTCTACGTTGACGTTGAGGAAGACTACAGGAGTGTACGACTTGCTCTGCTCCTAATCTACAGCCGCGTTGGAACAGAAATCGAGGGATGGAGAGAGCGTGCCAAGCTCCAAAAGTGACAGCGCAGAGGGAGATCAGCGCTGGAATTATGACTCTGTAAACGGCACAGACACCAGGAGCCATGACTGTGACTGGGAATGACCACCTAATGCTTTTTCACTTTGCCATGCAAAGTACTTTGACACTCTGGAGAAGACCTTTCCTCTGTATCATTGTTGTTGCCATTTGCATGTGAGAGCTCAGATTGTGGGGAGGATTAAAGTGTGAAACTCCTTTAAGTGTACAATAATGTTGATGTGATATACAGAATGTCGGGAAAGAAATTCTGGTATTAATGTGATTCTTGATTTAAGAATCAAAGGGTGGGATTGTAATGGAATTTCTTTTACTTATGTATTAATCACATTATTTTATTGTATAATGCCTTGGTGCCACTGGATTTTAACATGTCTGACACCCATACTGTAAGAAGGAAGTTGGGGGGAAGCAGACCACTCCACAGGAAGAGTCTTTTGTCTCTTCGAGGACTCTGGGAGGTAGCAAGGGAGTGTGAACCTTAAGGTGTGAAACAGCTGTGTACTGCCTTTTGTTCCTGGAGAAGGTATTTAACTGAGAGCCATGCTAGGCTCAGTGAGACTCTGCTGACCCTGCCCCGTGGTCATGTAGGCTCTCCACCAAGCTTGGTTGTATGTTTTTTGTGTGCTTTGATTAAAGAATGTTGGCTACCGCTCACCGCTCATCTGCAGGCTTTATTTAAGTGGAAAACTTCCACAACATGTGTTCAACAAACAAGTTTGAGGGGATTTAGGTTTGTGACATGACCTGTTAACCTACTGGAAGAAGTCACCAGAAGATGGGTACTTTGTTGTCATAAAGGCAAGAACGATAATCAGGTAGGCTTTGATGTTTAAACGATGCTTAGTTGGCACAGAGGGACCCAAGAAAATATCCCCACATCATTAGATCACCACCAGCATCATGTACTGCTGATACAAGGCAGAATGGATTCATACTTTAATGTTGTTTAAGACAAATTATGAGCAAATTTAAATGTTGCAACGCAAATCTCATTGTTAACTAGTCTCAGTAGACCAGGTAACATGTTTGTCCTGTCTTTGTGAGCCTGTGTGCCTCATTTGCCTGTTCTTAAATGACAAGAGTGGCACCCAGTGTAGTCATTTGCTGCTCAAACCCATCTGCTTCAACGTTTAACACGGTATGGGGAAAAGTATTGGGCTGCACCTCTTAGTCATTGAAGTCAATGTTCAGTCCCATTGCAGCAGGTGTATAAAATTATGCAACTAGCCATGCATTCCCCCTTTACCAAAATTTGTCAAAGAATGAGCCTTTCAAAAGCACACACTCAATCTGAGTATGGTGCTGTATTAGAATGACATGATTGCAACAAGTCAGTTCTTGAACGTTCTTTTCTCATAGATATTCCACAATCACCTCTAAGTGGTATTACTGGTGGTAGTGGTGAGTGGCAGTGAGAAGTCAGACTGTGGCTGACAGTGGAGGAGCAGATGCATACAGAAGAGATTGTGCTGGAAAGTACAGGCAGGAGCTGCTGAGGCAGCACATTTTCATTGCTTACTGGTAACATCTACTTTTATTAGTAGCTGTTTATAAAGAGATCAAATTAATATTGAGGTGAACTGAGTTTAGGTTATGGTGTGGTTCTCCACAGCAGCCTTCTCACGTGGTCTCTTGATATACACTATATCTCACTGTTTGTTGCATAGTGAGCTTATTTTTATGGACTGTTGAAAGAATTAATTATGGATTGTGATCTGCAGTTGAGAAGTTATTAAGTGTTAGAAGTTTGAAAAAGTTAATCCAAAAGGAGGGGACTAATAGGTTGAAAGAAAATATAAAGTCTATTGAATTATATCAGTTATTAAACTTGATCGGTTCTTTATAATAAATAATCAACACCAATAGGTCCAGTATAAAATGTGTTTGGGAACTATTGTAGAGCCTGCAAATGAGATGTAAATAAACAGGACACAAAGAACAAATCACAAGCCCACTTTACCAGCACAAACACACATCATTTACATTTAAAGTTTGTCGTGGAGCTCTTCTTGTGAAACACAGGCAAATGCAGAGGCAGAAGAAGCACTTTGGATTATTTAGGGGAAAAAAAACAAATGATGTTGTAGTTCACAAACGGGCCTTTTCTTCAAATTTAACAATAAACAAGATTTATATATTCCTTTATATATATTCCTTCATGAATGACCTTTTTGACATATGTTAACATACTGGAATCCCCAGGATTTGTCTTATGATTTACATCTAATCATCTAATCGATGATTCTTTGACCTTTAAACCTCACATAGACAATCTTGTGAAAAAACTCAAATTAAAATTGGGATTTTTCTTTCGAAACAAATTTTGTTTTTCCTTTGAGACAAAAAAGCGTCTTGTAAATGCTACATTTTTATCTGTTTTAGATTATGGTGATCTGCTGTATATGAATGCTTCTGCCCAGTGTCTTCAAAAGATCGATTCAGTATATCATGCTTTACGGTTTATTACAAACTGTAGGGCTTTGACCCATTGTTGTGATCTGTATGTTCGTGTGGGGTGGCCTTCGTTGTCCTCCAGGAGATTTGCTCACTGGTGCATCTTTATTTATAAGGCCCTGCTTGGTCAAATGCCCACTTACATTTGTGATCTGCTCACACGGAAAAGCACTGTTTCCTATAGCTTATGCTCAAGCGATCTTTTGTTGCTTAATGTTCCATTTGCCAGAACTGAACTGGGAAAGAGGGCTTTTAGTTATGCTGCCCCATCCACATGGAACAAGATGCAAAAAGATTGGAAGATAGCAGATCTTATTTCATTAAATGCTTTTAAGTCTAGATTGAGAGAGCCAGAGAAAATTGTTGTTTAAAATGTAATTGTTATTTTACAATATGTATGTAACCTTGTAATTTTTAACGTGTTGTCGCCTCTTGGCCAGGACTCCCTTGAAAAAGAGGTTCTTAATCTCAATGGGATTATTTTTCCTGGTTAAATAAAGGTTATAATAAAAATAAAATAAAAAATATGAAAATTAGGATATGTTTATCGCCGGCAGTAATCATCAACCATTCAGATCTCAAAACATCATCCAACAAACTTGTGAGCATCATTTGCACAATGTGTTCAAATTCAAAAGTAGGTCTTCAGGCAAAGGTATCATTAAAGATGACGACTACATATTGAATCGGTACGAGTTTAAGGATGCATGATTTTATCGTTACTGACAAAAGTTTGCTGTGTTGGCAAAGAAATCTCTTTCAATAGTGTTAATGACAATTCTATAAACTCAGAAAATTTCTGAAAAAGTAAAAAACAAGAGGAGGTAGAAAAAACCATATTATTTAGAAGCTGGTTTGATTCTTAATGGCTGTGCAACAATTTTAGCTTTCATAAAAAGTCAATGTACATCTGTTGCAACAAAATTAGACTAGGGCATGTAGTACATATTAATAAAAATAGTCATTTAAAAACACCATCTACTACTCTCTGTTGTGTGTGTGGTATTGCCACCTTTAGTTTAGGCCTAGGTTAAAAAAAATCACCTCAATTAATAATCGTCATTACATGCTTATTGATACTTCCAATACATACATTTTCTAATAAGCACAGTGACCAGATAAAAACGTGGCAGTGTTTATATTTAACATAGGCTAACCTAAAATTTTTCTGATGATTAAACTGTGAGTATGGAATTTAATTCATTTTTTTAGAAGGACAAGCTGAATTACTTTATTTTCAACTATAAAGTCAAACTAGATTTTAAACATTTAACAGGCCACTAATCAGGTTTATGAATGTCTTAAACTTGGCTTTGACTTCCACAATAAAACTTATATCTGAATACAATTTTTTTTAAAAAAAGAAATACTATTAGACAGACTACTGTTATTTAATATTTATTTAAACAGAAATGTTGGTTAGTTAAATGTAAAAACAGTTTGCTTATGTTCCTAAAGAATGGATAGATTTGACATGAACAAATGATTAAAATTAAAATATATGCAGAGGTTAAGAATATATCTAAGAGTCAACTGCTTGTAAATTAATGTGCTGGGTTGATTTTGCCACCTAACAGTTCATATTGATTGAAAGTCTTGGTAATTTACATAAACTAAGTGCTAATAACAAGTTGTTAAAAACTAATTTTAGTAAATTAGGCACAATATTAGTTTTTACAGTGTGATACTAGAAGAAGCTAAACGAGAGAGGGTAGCAACACCTATAAATACAGGTATGGTACAGTGCAAGTTCAAAAAGGTATTAATCAACTGACATGTATGATATGGCTGACATAAAAAAAGATTAATATGAAAATACTCAACAGTAAAAATATAAAGATAATACTGCATTTGTCTCTATTGTACCAAGAAGATCTTTGACCTCTCAGGGTGAAAAAATGAGAACTCTTACAGGGGGTTGTGACTGACACCATAACAAACACTACATTAGTCCAATATGTCTGTGTAGGTTCTCAGTCATCTAGGTCATGGTATTCTAAGGAGCTTGAAAAGAAAAGTGACTGGACTTGACTTTCTTCAAGACCTTTCACCTCTCATCTCAGATAAGAAAAGCTTCTTCAGTTGAAAAAGTACCAAATTAGTGTTAATCACTTAACTTTTCAGTACTGTAGTTTTAATGTTGTGTTACTGATTATTTGTTTTGACAGTAAAATGACAGAAAATGGTTTAATTCCCAAATAATGTCTGCAAGCCATCAGCACCTCAGATGTACTCACTTTACAATTAAATCTTTCTATGGAGGCCAAACCCGTTCATATATTATAATTTATTTAATATAGTGATTGGCTGTGTAAACTAATGTGGTTTTAGTTGCCAGTTATTACACATTTTTTTTAATGTCAATTAATTTTTTTTTAGGTTCTCGGAACTAATTTGGTTTTACAGTGCAGTGAGAGCAAACTGGAAACAAACGCACAGTGATGCAAAGGCCTAAAAGCCAGGTACTTGTTTTATTTGTGTTGACCTATTTCCTTCCTCTTTCCAGTAAAATCAGAAATGGGCTGTTTCCCGACACTGACTCTCCTCCTCTTTGGTAAGATCACAAATTTGCATAATGGAAATGTATGATTTGGATTGTAAAGTTCACAAAGGAGCAACAATAGCACATTAAATTGCTGCAACAACAGCATGTCAAAAAAAAATCTCATGTTTCATTTGGTAAGAACTTTGTATTTGTGGTTGTGTGAAAAAACAAAGTAGATGTCCTTCACTTTTTGAAGTAATTCCTGATTTATTTATTTTTTTACTGATTCACCGATCAAGAAATATACATTAAGACAGACTTAAAAGACTGATATTACAATACTGCATAACATTACTTATTAAAAGCTGAGCTGACAGGGAGTGCAGAGGTGAAACAAAAACTTGATAATTAAACTCCTACTCCAGGCATTTAAGAAATGACAAGGTCTAGGAGAGCTTTTTCTCCTAGACCTTCACCTCCTGGTTTTTTCTTTCAATTTTCAGTTCAATTCAATTATATATATATATATATATATATATATATATATAGCGCCAAATAACAAGTTCATCGATTTTGTTTTCCTGGGACCGCACGTTGGCCAATAAGAGGCTGGGAAGCGGTGGTCGGCTAGCCTGAGCATGGAGCCTCCCCTCTTGCCTCGCTTATGTCACCGTCTCCGAAGCACTCTCCTGGGGTCAGCTGACTCACTAGGGCTCAGTGCTTCGGGGCCTTCCTGGGAGTGGTTTTGGTGGTGGTGGCTACCGGGGCGAACAATGACTTGAAGCTCCGGTGAAAGGGTAAAGCCCAAAAGAATGTGTGATGTCCAGTAGTGCCTGTCTCAGGTATGTTAACAGTACACAACACTTATCCCGTGCAAAAAGAACAAAAAACACACAACAAGCAAAAGGAAGTCGGCATCTGAGAGTGGAGCAAGCAAACACGTCCGCCTTGAGGGGCGCCATAGTGTAATTAGTAGGTTTTAAAATAAAATATATTTTGCCTTCACTAACTCTAATAAAATTATGTAAAATAAAACCTAAAAAAATAAACACATATTCAGTTAACTTTTTTTAAATATAATTTTGTCATTGCTTCTGTTGTTAGAGGATGGGGTCAAAATCTTCCCCATGGTACTGAAAATGGTATTGAGTATTTTCCCAGGTATCAGTATCAGGTTTGAAATCCTAGTATTGTAGTCTAGTATTTGTCTAGTATTTGACTGTGTCTAGTATTTGCTACCACACAGTCACTGAAGTGCTCCAACATCTTGCTGCGTGTGGTAAATGATCTGAGCTTTGTCAGAAAGTAGAGTTTTCTCATCTCCTTCTTTTACACAGCATCACTGTTGGTCTTCCAGTCACGTATGTCACAGTGACTTATTGGATGTGTGTTACCACCCCTAGAGGACTTGTCTTATTATTTACATATGAAAATAAGGTCCAAGACTAACCATTTAAAAGGTGGTAAATTCATTGCCTGTATTCATATGTGGAGCATTCAGATCTCAACCTTAAAACATTATTCAAAAAACTTGTAAGTAAACTTTTATATTTTCACCATTTGAGTGTTACAATACATTTAGATTTTGTTATTGTTATTGTGTTTTTTAATCTTCTCTTTACATAGAAATTACAGATGGAAAGATATGCACTCATTCTATTGCATACGTTAGATGTTAATAAATGAACTGTGTTTGTTTTTATTTGCTGTACAGTCTCCTTGGGTGTTTTGAAAGGCGCTTTTAAATAAAATGTATTATTATTATCATTATTATCATTATTATTATTATTATTATTATTTGTCGCATTTTAGTTTAATACTGGCTAAAGACAAACACAAAAAAGAAACAGAATGATAAATTGGTCAAACTCCTGGGGTGCGGACTGGTTTGTAGACATTATTTGGGAATTCTAACTTCCAAATTTTCACTATTTTACTGTCATTTTATTGAAAAAAACAACTCATCAATACAATACAAACCTACACTGATCAGTGACAACAAAATTATGTAGAGAAATCACATTGATTTAATGTGTAGTTAAACTATTCACCTGTTGATCTTAAGTGATTTCAGGACCACTTAAGATCAAAGTGTCTTTTATTTGTGTTGACTTATTTCCTTCCTCTTTACAGTGAAATCAGAAATGGGCTGCTTTCCAACACTGACTCTCCTCTTCTTTGGTAAGATCCCAAATTTGCATAATGGAAATGTTTGATTTGAATTGTAAAGTTGACAAATAGAGGCTGTAATAAGACATATTCAAGTACTATGAAATCAGTGTGTCAAAAAATATCTTATGTTTTATTTTATTAAAACCTTGAAGATGTGCAAAGAGGTGAATTAATTATTTGATACTGAAACTCCTTTTCCAGGCATTGAAGGAACCCCTAAAAATGATCTCTATTCCTCAAAAAAAAAAAAAAAAAAAAAAAATCTAAAGCTATAACTTTGACTTTGTGCATAACATGAGCTACTCCCATGCAGACACTGCTTCAACTCTCACTCATAAGTTTTCATGAACAAGAACTTCACATCTCTACCTACAGAGAAAAGCGGCTTGTTGGAGTGCTTTCAATTAAGCCAGTATGGGGGAGACATTGTGTCTCTTTCTACTCTTTGTCACTCTTGCTTCAGCATTTTGGATCAGCTGAAGGTTATGAAGTGATATTGTTTAAATTAAAGAAAGCAGTCCAATATATTTGTTTAATATGCACACTGAAGGACATATGCTGGTGCAAAATGACTTCAAGATTTCTCACAGTGTTACAGTGTTGGCTAATGTTATTTGAACTGGAATCCATAAAAGAGAGACCAAAATCATGTTTGCAGGAGCAGCAGGAGCAATGCTGAGTTACTAGATTCTAAAATTGAATGTAAGCTGTGTGACTGAAAAGGAAAATATGCCATAGTTGAAATAAACCTGAATTATTGTTTCATCTTCCAGTAATCAAGTGGTTATGACCCCAGCAACAAAGTAAAATGTGCTGTTGGGATATGTTTAAAGATAAAAGTGTTTTCTATCACAAAAACTAGAGGCAGATACTCAAATCCCAAATTCAATGGTAAATATTGAATTCAATATTGATCATAATATTTGGTCATTACTGCAACATTACTGGCCTCCTTTAGCAGTTTTTATATTTGTAGACTGGTACCCTGTGTAGCCTGTCAATGTATTTAAAGTACATTGACAGAGC
Source organism: Oreochromis aureus (assembly GCF_013358895.1). Lineage (NCBI taxonomy): Eukaryota > Metazoa > Chordata > Actinopteri > Cichliformes > Cichlidae > Oreochromis > Oreochromis aureus. The sequence goes on along the minus strand of NC_052944.1, from coordinate 125,353,073 downwards.
AAAGATAATCAATCTTTAAAGTTTGCTTTGACCCTTTTATTTTTTGTGTGTATTATGGATAAATGAATAATTAACCTAATACTACTTATACTATCTATTATCATTGTTAAGGATTTAGTCTCTCCTTCTGCTCAAAGTTCCCTCCTCGTACGTACTACTACGTTGACAAAAAAATGAGCTGGAACGATGCTCAACAATACTGCAGAGAGAAGTACACTGACCTGGCCACCTTTGAAAGCATGGATGATATAAGCAGGCTACATTCAACTTTTTCCTACTCATGGGCATGGATTGGACTGCGGGATGACCCCGAATCCTGGAAGAATACCCTAGGCAATGACACCAACTCCTGGAGATGGACAATAACTGGTGAAATGAGCAAAACTGATTATAACAACTGGTACTCTACTAATCCAAATAATTATGGTGGAAATGAATCCTGTGTGGCAATGGATCTTGGAGGAAAGTGGTTTGATAAAAACTGTGGCGAAAGCATAAATTTCGTTTGCTACAATGGTAAGAAAATATTTTCATTTATGGGTTTGTCAGGGGCTGGGTCTGTGACCCAGCACTTTCGTTTGGTTTTTGATCTCTTGTTATATTTTGAATATGATAAGTTCTAGGTTCATTATTTAGTTGCCTCAAGTTTAATGTACTTATGTTTCATTTACGTCTTCTCGTTAGTCTCATGTATTTCTTGTCTGTGATTTCAGTTTGTCAAGTTTGTATTGTCATGTTTGTGTCTCATGTTTCCTGTTTTATTTTGAAGGTCTATGTCCTATGTCAATGCAGTTGGCTTTGCTTCCTTTGTCTCGTTAGGTCAGATTAATGTCAGCTGTTGCTCCATGTGTTTCCACATCCCCTAATCACCCTTGTGTGTATTTAGTCTGTGTGTTTCTGTTCATTCATTGTCAGGTCGTCTGTTGTCCTTTGTGCCACATTTCCAGGTTCTGTGCTCTAAGTATTTTTGTGTCCATGTTAGGGTTCATGTTTTGGTTTTTTATGTTATCTTTAGCTTCCCCAGTTTAGGTTATTGTTTAGCTTCTCTGCCTTTTGTTTGGTAATGTTTTCACCAGCCTTAATAAACGGCTTGCTTTCTATTAACATTTAAGTTTTGTTTCATGGTGTCTGCATTTTGGGTCCCCGCCAGACTGTGACAGGGTTTCACCTACCGACCTCACTATTGACTTAACCTGCATTTTTCACTAGTAGATTTCACAGAAAACATCACTGAAGATTTGCTGTATAAAATATAAGAAAACCCTTTATTCAAAAAGTTTGAATTAATATGAAAAGATTAAATTGATTATCCAAAATTTGTACTCATTCACTGCAATGCTAACTGATTAATATCCCTAATAAATTGAGCATCTATCGTCTGCCATGATTACTTGGATGCTTAAACAGCTTGTCTACTGCAGTTACAGAGCAAAACAAGAAAAACTACATGTACATCTCTACTACAAAAACATGGCCCTCTGCTCGAGAATACTGCATAAAACACAGCATGGACTTGGCAGTGATCGAAAACAGTGAAGAGAACGCTGAGGTCAGTTCATTAAAACCAAACACTACTGACATTTGGATCGGTCTGTACCGAGTGCCATGGACCTGGTCTGACAAGAGTCAGAGCTCCTTTAAAAACTGGCGAAGTTCCAGCCCAAATAACTATCAAGGTAACCAGCATTGTGTGGTCGAGGATAAACTCCACGAGTGGGATGACGACCAATGTACAATGAATTATGTTTTCATTTGCCATCAAGGTAAATCTTCAATAACACACACACACAAAACAAACAAACAAACAAAAAAACTGATCCTGACTAACCCTAACTCCTGTTTCTTAATCTGTCAAAACTTACTGTTATTTTTTGGTTACATGTTTCCCGCTAAGTTGCAAAGTTGAGGACGACAGTGAAGATGAAGTTTGTGACTGATGTTGACTTAACTGACTCTGCAACTAATGCCCAGATACTAGAGCAGGTAAAATCCTTGTTTCTAGAAAAATTTAAAAATAAAGCAAACAAACAAAAATGCAATGGATAAATATACTGACATATAGCTTCAAGAAAATGATGAAACCAGCTACTTATCTTTCTATTGTGACACAGCTTGGCGTCAAACTAACAAGTCAAGGATGGACTGATTTCAAACTGCAGTGGAAGATTCAACCCAAGAAACAAGAGAATGAGGAAAACTGAAACTTAGAGACACTTGGTTTGCTTTGGATCGTTCCTCAGTTTTATAACCCAAATGCGCTTAAGCTTCAGGACAGAAATTAATGGCCAGACATTCTCCTTTAGGATTTTCAAATTTTTTTAGATAAATTATTTGTTTATTTTTTTCGATTTTAAACTATGAAAAGTCATCCAGTTACCAAAGCAGGAAAGCAGCCCCAAAGGATTACACTATCACAACTATTTTCGTTGATGTGATGTTCTTTTTATGCAAGACACCCTGCTTCCCTGTTAGATCATTTCCATTAGCACAAACACAGAGATAAGGACATGTGTGGCCAAAGTGTGCTCATACTCTTACCAAAGATGAGAACAAAATCAGAGCACGTTAATAGCATAGTATAACTGTATAACTGATATGATTTGATTATTATTTTGTGATTATTCTTGTTTTTAATTCTGCTTTTGCTTTGTGTCTGCCAAATTCCTTGAATACTTTTTGTGAATTTCTGATTGAATTTTTAACCCTTTGTGAAACAGTAAAACTAAAAATGTGAGCATTATTCTTTATTAATGCAAACAGCTCTTACACCCAAGATCCCCAACACCACAATAAAAAAATAAAAAATGAACCTCCATCATGTTTTAGAGATTGCTGTAGAAACTCACTGTTCTACTTCTATACTCACCTCCTCCATATACTTCCCTTCCTTAAGAATGGCTTCTTGATACTGACAACCACCCTTCCCTGAAACCATTTCCTATGGCCCTATTGAGCAATGCTAAAAATATATTTGATTATTTTCAAATTTATTTCCTGGATCATTATTTTTAATTTACTGTTGGACAAAACAGGGTGATATTCACAGGGGGGCTGACTTGAGCAGGTGAGATGGCTAAGGATGCAGTCTTTTGTTCACATCCGGCCGTTGGTGAGTGTAATACTGAATCAGTTTACTTAAAATAAGAAAAAAATCTGCTAATAAATAAAAAGTTTTTAGAGTCACTTGCAGAGATAAACATGTCTATTGGCTACAAGACAAATATTTCCATGCAGAATAGCCACTGTATACATCTATCACTTATGAAATTGAAACTTAGTTGAATAAATAAATAAACTATCCTTATTTAATCCAATAAACTATACGATTGAGGATTGTGACACTAAATGAGGACCCCAGCCGAGACAAGACAAGGATACATTAAATACATTTAAAATTACAATGAAATTGAAAAGATTTTAAAATACACACTTTTCACTCATTTGCTGGTAATTTTACCAAGGTATTTTAACTAAAACCATTACTAAGCTATACACATTTTGCAAATATAGTTAAATCTTATACATCCTTGCTAAAATTACTCAATCATCTCACAGATTTAACATTATCTACAGCTGCTTTCAGTACCATTGATATTCATTTAGACTCTTTTTCTCCAATTGATCTTTCTGAGTGAACTTCAGTAATTATTTCCTCCAAACCATCTATGTGTCTTTTAGACCCCATTCCTACAAGACTGCTCAGAGAAGTCCTGCCATAAATTAATGCTTCACTCTTAAATATGATCAACCTATCTCTAATAATCGGCTATGTACCACAGGCCTTCAAGCTGGCTGTAGTTAAACCTTTACTTAAAAAGCCATCCCTAGACCCAGCTGTCTTAGCTTTTTATAATTATAAGCCAATCTCTAACCTTCCTTTTCTCTCAAAAATTCTTGAAAGAGTAGCTAAATAATAACAGCTAAATAATCTGCAGAGGAATGGCTTATTTGAAGAGTTTCAGTCAGGTTTCAGAGCTCATCACAGCACAGAAACAGCTTTAGTGAAGGTAACAAATGATCTTCTTATGGCCTCTGACAGTGGACTCATCTCTGTGCTTGTCCTGCTAGACCTTAGTGCAGCGTTTGATACTGTTGACCATAATATCCTATTAGCGCAATTAGAGCACGCTGTAGGTATTTCAGGTACTGTACTGCAGTGGTTTGTATCATATCTATCTAACAGACTCCACTCTCTATGTGTATACATGTGTGCGCCCTGGTGTTCTCGTCTTTGTGCAGTGCTGGGTCACTGAGGGGAGTTTCCACTTCTTAGCTTCATGCACCTGCAGGCACCCATCTGCCCTTGATGGTCTTGTGAAGAGCCACTATTTAGAGGAGTGGCTGTGCTTCAGTCAATGCTGGATCTTTGAATGACAAGCAGTCAGTGAAACCCCAGCTCATGAGTAAAGACTGTCTAACCAACCCTTGGAAGAAACCTATCTTTTGTTCTCCTCCGTGTTTAGGAAATCTGTGGAACCAGTGCACCGGGAGCTGCAGTGATTGCACAACTGTTGTTGTGCACATTTTTCACCTGTAAATAAACTCACGGTTAGTATTGAAAGAGTCCTGCTCTCGCCTAGTGGCAAACCAGACAATTACAAACATCAGCCCTGCACTTCACTGATGTATTTCACAGCCTTTACATAGGCATTGTAGTTATGTTATGCCTCTGTAAACAATTTCTGGCTGTGCAAATGTTTATTCAAATAAAATTGGAAGTTCTCAACAAAAGAACAACTTCTAAAGATGTGTGGTATGGCCTGTCTAGGGTTGGCCAGACCACAACATGAAGGTTATCCATCCTCATTAGACCTCAAGCATCCACAACACACAGTTGGTACAATTTTACAATGATTTATTTACAATATATTATTTATTTAGGGTTTAACACTAAGAAGGAGCTGAATGCAACTTCAGAGTGGACTTTATGCCAAAACAACAAACAAAAGGAAACTATCAGAAATATTTACCAAACTCAAAATAAATAGCGACAGCCCGTTTGAAACTGAAGCTCCTGCGCATGTGTCAAAAACACTGTGCAAGGCTTTGTTCTTCTGAACAGTGTCACATGATCAGTGACGTCTGAAGCTTTTTTTTTTTTTTTTTTTTTCGCCTGTCCCGTTTGGATCTTTTGCCATCAGAATTATTGTCTAAAGACCAAGAAAGATGCCCAATGGATTTACTTTACCAAATGGGCCATATGATTGACCTTTGTTTTTATTGTTTATTTACTTTTATTTTCACTTGCTACACACGGGACAGACATGACTGGGGGAAAGAAAAGGGAGAAAGAAAAACAGCGGGGAAGAGGAACGGTGATAAAGGACAAAAAACAAAAACAAACAAAACAAACAGACAAATACCTATATCGATCACCTGGATCACCTGTTGAGAAAGAAAAAAGAGAAAACAAGAGAAAAGAGCAATATAATAAACAACATCATCGCGATGATCTATGTGAATATAAATACTAAATATTGAATATTATTGTAAGATCGACAGCGCACAGTGTGCTTTGAGGTAGGAGCCAAAAAGGGTGTAGTTTGTGTGTGTGAGCACCCGTGTGTACACCTGTGAGCATGAACGCGCTTGTATTCAAAAGGTTCCTTCATGTAATGATCTGCTAGAGGGTGTGGGGAGCCATAGCCCCGTCCTCGGCATGAAGCAGGTATGGAGGAGATCCAGGCTCCAGACATCCAGAGACCCTCAGAGCAAAAGAGACCAAGGAAGACCAACGGAGGGGCAACCGTGCCACTCTCCCGGAAAGAGCTGAGGAGAGCCCCAGATGAGGGGTCACTCAGCAGCTGCGGAGCAGAAGCCGGGGGGCGGTTGCAGTGACGTGCCCGTGAGCTCCGCCGGCAGCCAGCTGTGCCAGAGTGACCGAGCCCCAGGCCCATAGGCCGAGGGCACCCCACCCCCTGAAGGGGCCCGAGCGAGCCCCAGGCTCCAGGCCCCGACAAGCAGCCACCAGGAGTGAGCCGGTGCGTACCTGAACGCCCATCCCCGGACACCAAGAACCACCAATGCACCGATGTCTGAAGGCGTGTGCCACTGGCAGGGGGAGTGGTGGGGGGAGATAGGCCTCCATACCTTGGAAGGCCTGAGATGTCCCTAGAGAGGTGGCGTCTGATACCCGACCTGACATATAGACACAGACAAACAGGCACACAGATATGAACATCCATTCCCACCCTTATGCTCTCATATGCAAATACTCAGCACTCACCCTACGTGGAGACAGACATAAATAGACACTGTACACACATTCACACTCCCCGAGCGTACTCTATACCCCAGGTCTAGGTACCCTTGTCCCTGGAGGGGGAAACTGCACCCAGACCCAGGTAGTGTTACCCTCTTCGCTGGGGTGGAGAGAAGCAGACCGCCCCGACTCCGCAGCAGCAGGGAGGCCCCACATTCCAGACCCCAATTGGACGGCCAACTCCTCCTCCCAGCCCCCCCGCCCCAACGGAGAACGGGGGTGTGTGAAGACTCCAAACCTCCCTCCACCCGCTCATATGTAGTGTTGATGTATGTGTGTTCTAAGGTGCATTTAAAACCCAGGAGAGCATGGAGCTACCTGCCAGAGCAGCAGGTAAGTGCATAGCCCCTCCCGATCGCCCTCAATGTATACGTGTATTTAAAATTGAGAGGTGGGCAACGGCGCCAGGGGTGAGGTTGTACACCCTGACGGTCTTCTGGATGCCATGTAGCATGCCCACCCCCAAGGTCCTATATGTATGTGTTATGAGAGTGTGATTAATGTGAATGTCTAAGTTGTGGGATAAAATTGAGGCACAGGCATCCAGAAGGGGACACAGGGGGGGGATGCCTCCCCTGCACCCTGGTGACACACCTTCATCCCAAGGCCCTGCATGTGTGGGTGATTGTGGTGGAGCGGGAAGAGGGAGGCAGCTGGCCCCAGGGAGGGAAGGAAGGAAGGGAGGGGCAAGTGGCCCCTCCCTGGGGCCAGCTCCCCCGCTGACCCCAGTAGGTACCCCCATACTCTGGAACCCACCAGGGCAAGGGGGCCCAGGCCCATCCGGACCGGGGCCCAGTTCAGCAGCGCCACCCGGCCCCACAGAGCCCGGGGCAGCCCACCCGACCCCACCACAGAGAAAACTGCACCCACCCCATCATCCACTCATCTCCCAGACTACACAAGACAATAGACACCCAGGTTGAGTTCTTCCTCCACCTCTCCTATATCTCTCCCCCACCTGCAGAGTGAGTTCCTGGAGAGAGGAGACCTCCTGCAAAGATGTAACAGCCTCCCCCACCAGTTGAAGAGCCCCTCAGGTGGCTTGATGCACCGACGGCACCCCGCGCCAGGGCTGAGCCCCCATACATCCACCCGCCCACAACCCCGGCGACACACCAACCAGGACCCAAGCCCCCAAGGCCCAGCCAGGGCCCCAGCACAGAGACGGAGCACCCCTAGAACCCCACGCCCGCCCCGGACACACCCAGGGGCAGCCAGGCTACCAGGTCAGTAACCCACGTCCGTCAGGACAGACCCTCCCCTAGCCCCGCTGCATGCAGCCACGAGGAAACCGTCACCTAAGAGCCAACAGAGCCCTTAACAGAACATGACCGCAACCCCGGGTTGAGCCCTCCAAGGAAGATGCTCCTGGGGAACCCCCCGACGCCCTAAGCCTGTCCCTACCCCCACACCAATCACAACAGCGAAGGTGGGACCAAACTATGACCCCCCCACCCCCACTAGGTGATGGAGCTGATCGAAGGAGCCCAGAACAATTGATCTGATGTGGTGGCAGAGGCTGTATCAAGACTAATGTAATCTATTAGATAATTTTTATATTGGTTAGAATTAAGATTATTTTTATTTTTCCAGTTCATGAGGACTGTTTTCTTGGCTATGCATAGGGCAGTGAAAACCATATGGGCTATATTCTTATCTGTAGTGACATTATCTAAGCTGCCCAACAAACACACTAAAGGGGAAGTTGGAATGTTACATTTCAGACACTTTGATAAGTCTTCACATATCTCGCGCCAAAACTTCTGAACTGGTGGACAGAACCAAAGAGCGTGGATATAATTGTCCGGTGAATTGGTTTGGCAGTGTGAGCAGTTGTTGGTAGACGTAAAGCCCATCTTGAACATCCGATGACCTGTATAGTGCACTCTATGTAGTATTTTGTATTGAATTAATTGAAGACTGGGATTTCTAATTAAATGAAAGGTTTTTATGCATATCCTTCCCATTTTGAAATAGGAAGTGATATTGATTCATCTGTTTTAGAAAGCATTCTGTATATTTTGGAAAGTAATTTGGGGGTTTTAAGAGTAAGAAATTGTACCACACTTGATGGTGTGTGTAGTTCAACTTGACTGGGTTTAAATTTCTTTTTTACTATGGATTTGATTTGTTGATATTCTAAAAATAGTTTCTTGTTGATCCCATATTGTGTAACTAGTCTGTCAAATGGAATAAATTCTGTTCCTTCTAATATATGTTCTAAGTATTTGATTCCTTTACCACTCCAATCTGGAAAGTTTATCATATTATTGTTTTGTAATATGTCAGGGTTGTTCCAGATAGGTGTACGTTTGCATGGGATTAATGAAGACTCTGTCAACTTCAGAAACTCCCACCATGCTGTCAGAGAGGAGCTGATGTTGATGCTTTTGAAGCATTCATGTCGTTGGATGTTTGAGCTGATAAATGGTAGATCTGAAATCTCTAGATTATTGCAAAGTGCTTGTTCTACATTGTGAAAAGATTTTGTTTATTATTCAAATATGCTTTGCTTATGATTGTGTAAACTCTGAATGATGATTCACCCTGATAAAACATGAAACCTTGCCTATGCTTATCAAATGCCTGTGAAGACAAGTTCCTGTGCAAAGAACAACGGAAAATGCCACTTAAGCAGACGTTTAGTATAGTACAGACAGAATGTTTAGTAAGATATGCATTTGTCAGTTAAGCAATATATTCTGAGAACAGGCGGAGACTGCCTCCGTCTGCTGTGTAACCTACATGCCTATATAACCTGCAATAAAGAAGAGTACTGTGTGACTCTCCCGAGAGTTCACCCATTGTACATATGATTTTTTATATTGTCTCATTGTGTCTCTGTTTTACTTTGGCAGCCTTCTATTTGGGAATTTTCCCTGACATTTCTTGGTCCTTGAGCCGGATGAGACAGCCTATTTAAAGCAGCTCTCACAGAAAGCACCTCACCAGGTCCCGTCGGTGCGAGAAGCCCACGTTGCAGCGTTTTACAAGCGGTCCGCACCGTCGGGGCTGATCAGGTGCATCTGAAGAAACCAGCGCCAAGGTAGGACAGACTACTTTGAGATAATAAAGGTTTGCGCAAAACGAAAACGAAAAATAAGCTCGCCTAAGAAAGGCTGGAAGCACTACGCCGCTTTAAGGAAGCTGGTAGCGTGAACGCGTTAAAACTGTCTGTCTTTTATTGTTTTTGGTGGAATAAGTTGATTTCTACAGCACAATAAGGAGGCTGAACTATTCCACTGATTTGTTTACTGTCGGTTGCTGAAGTACTGGTGAATCGAGAGGAAGGTCGTGTTTTATCACGTAAAGGTGACACCGCTTTTGAGAATAGCTCAAAAGTAGAAGGCGTGTCAGCCACCTCTCTCTGTTCTCGTGCCAGCGAAAGCGCCGCGCAGGTGTGTGTGTGTGTGTTACTAAGCACTCAAAAACACATTGCGTCTAAAAAATCGATTCTAGTTTGACACGACTCTCAGTAGACTAGTCCTGTGTGGGCCAAAAAGTCGGATAAACAAAACTGAAAGTCCTGTGTGGGCTCGTTTCATGAGACTCGCCTGTAAGACAGAATTGGCAGTCCTGTGTGGGCTCATTCCGCAATTTTAAAGGTCTGAATAAAAACGTCCTGTGTGGACCGGGCCCTGTGTGACCCCATGCGAACGCTTCGCCTGTGTAAGGCGGAATCATTTGTCCTGTGTGGGCCCATTCCGCAGCAAAGAAGAGGTTGGAGCTAGTGGTTTCATTTCACCTTGGGAGTCAGGGATCTCACTCTAAGAGTGAATGGTAAATAAGGAGCGTGTCAACTAAAATAGGATTATAAGTACCGCGTGTGAAGTTTATGTGTTGGTAGTATTAATAACTAAAAAAAAAATAAACAAAGAACTATCGAATAAAACAAATCAAAATTAAATATGGGAAATAAATCTACAAAACCCGAATTGACTGCAGATGAACAATGGTTAGAGAAAAAAATGCCCTGGTGCAGGAAAGATAAGCGCAAATAGGTGGAGAAATCCCAAAAAAAACAAACTGCACCGCCTGGGAGGGAACTGTAGCCCTGGCCAAATACAGCAATTAAGTAAATGCCTACACGCAGAGATAGAAAAGACTAGTGGCAAAAGAAAGTCCTGCGCATGTTCGAACACGTAAGTTTCTTTGTACCATGGCAGGAGGAAAGTAAAAAGCGTGAAGAGAAAAGAAACAAAAAGCAAAATAAACAAAGCGAAAAGCCACCTACCGAAACCACCAATCCTCCTCCTTGTCAACCACCTCCCTCAGCCCCAAGTCCCCCTGATACTGAGCAACCATACCCCCCAAATCCTTATTCCCCTGTTTCAAAAATCCCTTTGTGAAACCACAAGACCCTTATGTCTCAGCGAGACAACAACTGGACCTAATGACCCGCGAAGACCCACCGCCATGGCCTCCAGGCCCGTTAGGGCAATTTCCGTTAATTCAGGCGCCAAACCCAGATTACGGAAAAATAGGAGAAACAAAGCAAAAGAAAACGAGTCTGCCTCTGACTTCCTAGACAGACTACGACCAGTCTTTAGACAAAACTCAGGTCTAGAATATGATGAGGGCATGAACACCCCTTTTGAACAACAACTAAAGAACGCGTTTCTAAAAGGCCTCCTCCCAAAGGTCCGCGCGCCACGTAGATAAACATTGGGTCACTCAAAATACCGGAAGTCTAGCTGATGCTTTACAGCATGCAGAGCATGCAGTAAAGGTACAGAAAAAAACAAAACAGCACTGCCAGACTATGAGAAACCATTTCATTTGCATGTGGATGGCAGCTCAGGCTATATGAAAGCAGTATTGACCCAAGCTTTTGGTGACAAACAACGACCGTTAGCCGTTTACTCATGTGAACTAGATTCAGTAGCCTCAGGCCTACCTACATGTGTGCAAGCCTGTGCAGCAGCAGCAGAGGCTGTTAAAAATCTGCCGACATTGTTTTGGGACACAAGCTGATTATCAAGGTCCCACACGCAGTAACTCCAATACTACTACAGGCTAATCTTTCTTATCTAACACATGCAAGACAGCTCTCCCTACGTAGGCATCCCGCTCTCACAGTCACACATCACTGTTGAAAAGTGTGGTCAGCTAAACCAAAGCACCCTGCCCCCAACAAAAGCAGAGTGGATGACGAAACTACTGGAAAACAAAGAAATAGTTTTGAGCAACCAACTGCCGCGTGATTCTCTCCCAGTCTCTTCCAGGTCCTGCTCACAACACCCACAGCATGCAGGATTGCTGAACGACCCTCGTGGATTCATCAAAGCCACACAAAGAAGGCTGAACCAATCCAAGACCCACCAACATCTCCTTAAAGTGAGTGATAAGTTTAGACTCTGGTCCTCCCCAACCTCTAGTGTTCGCTCGGTGGGGGGTAGGGTGATCAGTGGCAACACTCGTGAGCCCACTCCTCTGGCTGAGGTCTACTCATTAGAGGCTACGGGTGTGTCTGGTGGTCGAGAAGAGGAGAACACTCACAGGAATGGAGATGCTAGACAAAGAACCCAAGATTCCACTGAGGGAGAAAGGAGAGATGGACATAGAGCGGCGTCAATATTGGACAACAGGATGCCAGCTGACAACAGTCACAACCCTGTGCTTCATGTTTGTGTTCTCAGTGTTCCTGACAATAGCCATCCCACTAAACTCATTCCACATTGGAGGCTATCAAGGTGACAAGTGGAACGAATATGACTGGTACCTGTCAAGCACGGACTGGGACCAAGGCTAGGACACAGTCTTCACCTACACTGGCAACGACTGGACCGTAAGAGCCCTGATCAACAGGCTGATAGCAACTGCCATTACACCAGACCCTGTCAGCCCAAGAGAAACTATGACGTTATTAGAACACACTGACACTGACACAGACACTGATGATGAAGCTGATTCAAATGAAGAGATTGATGCCCTGCGCATAACTGTGATGCAACACCGAGTCGCACTGGACATGATTCTGGCTGAAAAGGAGGACTCTGTATACTCTTTAACAACACATGCTGTACGTACATTCCAGATAATGTTCACTCTTCCAACATGACCGACGCCTTACGCACGCTGAAACAACTCAGGGACGCTCAGCAACAGGACTATGTCACGAACACTGAAGATTGGCTTACCTGGCTGTTGAGTGGTTCCTGGAAATCTCTTTTAATAAAAGGACTGTTTTTTGTAGGAGTTCTTCTACTCCTACTCTGTTGTTTTACTTCTTGTATTTTGCCATGTGCACAATCAATGATTAATAAAGTTGTTGCAGTCCATGTGCAGGCATACCTGACACTGCCCATGGACGAAGATGATGATGATCCCCCTGACACTGAAATACTGTGATACACCAATGTATGACGTGCTGATTAAAAATGCGCTGCAAGAAATCATGCACAGATAATAAACCAATGGTGTTTTAACTAGTGTGAAAGTTAAACAACAGGAGGGAAATGTGAAAAGATTTTGTTTATTATTCAAATATGCTTTGCTTATGATTGTGTAAACTCTGAATGATGATTCACCCTGATAAAACATGAAACCTTGCCTATGCTTATCAAATGCCTGTGAAGACAAGTTCCTGTGCAAAGAACAACGGAAAATGCCACTTAAGCAGACGTTTAGTATAGTACAGACAGAATGTTTAGTAAGATATGCATTTGTCAGTTAAGCAATATATTCTGAGAACAGGCGGAGACTGCCTCCGTCTGCTGTGTAACCTACATGCCTATATAACCTGCAATAAAGAAGAGTACCGGGTGACTCTCTGACTCTTTAGAGAGTTCACCCATGTACATATGATTTTTTATATTGTCTCATTGTGTCTCTGTTTTACTTTGGCAGCCTTCTATTTGGGAATTTTCCCCTGACATACATCTAGCCAAGGTTCATCTAAGAGGGTATGTTTTTGCCATCCTGAGATAAACTGAAGCCTGTTGGCTAAGAAGTAATGCTGAAAGTTAGGTAGTTCTAATCCTCCTTTATCCTTGGTCTTTTGTAGTGTTTTTAAGCTTATACGTGGGGGCTTATTTTTCCAAAGGAATTTGGACATATATGAATCTAGAGATCTGAACCAATCTTGCGGCGGTTTAGTTGGGATCATTGAGAATAAATAATTTATTTTTGGTAATACCATCATTTTTATAGCGGCAACCCTTCCCATGAGTGATATGGGTAGACATTTCCACCTAGCCAGATCACCTTCTACCTTCTTTAAAAGTGGGATATGGTTTAATTTAGTTAGATCTGCAAGCTTGGGAGATACATTAATACCTAAATATTTTATATTTCCCGATTGCAGTGGAGTAGAAGAGGAATTATGGAAGGTTTTATTTCCATTTTTATTTCCTATTTTGTTAATTTTAGCAGTCATGGCCCCAACCCTAATGGACCTTTGTTTTAAAGTATAAGGAGAGAAACAAAGAGATAATCTCTTTAAACTTTTTCTCAAAGTGAATTTCAGAGTCGTTGCCATGGATAATAAGATGCGACCGGCCAATCAGCTGGTGAGTTTTTGAACAGTGTTGTTAATGATGCTGTTTAGAATTGGGATGCAGTGATTTACACAACAATTTCTTAACTCCGCCTGTCTTTGGTTCTTTCTTTCAGTATGATGTCATTGAACTTCAGGTAAGACAATATCTCCAGAAAAGGTTTTTACTTCTCTTGTAAATGCATCAACACAATGCTGAACACATGGAGTCAGTCAGACTTGATTGTTCCCTGTTCACTGCTTGCATATGCTGCTTCTGCAGTATTACTCCAAGTCACTGACAGTGCAACGTTTCACATTGGACAAATTGGGTTGCATATATACAGAGGTGGGTCAAGTATCCAAAAATGTTATTCAAGTAAGAGTAGCATTACTTTAAAATATTATTAAGTAAAAGTGAAAAGTAGTGTTAAAAAAAAACACACCAGAGAGATTGCTGTCAGTGCTCGTAGGGTCAGTTGCAGCTGCCATTCCAGCCAGCCTGTAAGCCTGTATAATGATATTGACAACAAAGAGTTGTACTGGTCTTACAGCCAACAGGAAAATATCCAGAATACCAGATTACCAGTCAAGCCCTGCTGTCACCACAACTTTGCACTGCCAGTAAAGTTAGAAAGCCCTGTGACTCATAGCTGACAATGGCATTACCGGCTTTTTATTCCTTTAATTGGTATTACAGAAAATGAACAAATAAACAAATGTTCAAAAGAATTATTGTGTTTTTACACCTGCCTTTTCATTGGAAGCAGGGAAGCAGGGCAAACTGTACACTAAAGTCACTTCACTACAACATCTTTTGCAGGGTTGTTAGATTTTTAGGGCTGTATGCAATAGCTTTTTGTCACTTGATTCCTCACATGTAATAATAATTTTGATTTAATGACTCCATAAACACAGCCACAGCTTCCCTGTCTTTACAGCCTAGGTTTCTTTATATCATTTAATTTTTAAACATTTTAAACAAGTGCTTCACATTCACAAGGGGACTAAGCTGGCTACAAATGAAGACAGGTCATTTTAAGTCCTCTAAATTTACAGAGACAGGGGGCTCTGTGCATCTCCATAGTGGGCACTTATCAAAGTGGCTCTGATCTTGTAGTGGAGACAGTTTGACATAGTATACACAGGTAAGAGGAAGTCAGCCATTTTTAATCACTACAACTTTGATGTACTTTTACTATTTACACATGCTGTACTGTTTTTGACTCAGTTTTCATTGTTTGGTGTATGTAGCAATGCAAATGTCAGTGTTTAGTTATACTTCAGGAAGAAATATATGGATCAGTTTAGCTCAAATATCCTCAGTCTTTAATGATATTGCAAATATTGTTACTTATCATGTAAAGGCATAGCAATTTGATGTTTTGCTGTACAAAAAGTTAACATGATGACAGGTACAGTGTCAAGCTTATCCAAAATTTTGCATGTGTTAAAAGACACAGCGAGGACACACCTACATACAATCTTGAATTAGGTGTCACTGTCATTTGATTTAACAGGATCCAAATAGTAACAGGATTGGACAGTGGCTAAATGAAACATCCAATAGCAGAATACTGCAGCTTTCTTACTCCTTGGACACTGAGGCCCGTGAGGGACCGTACCAGATCATTGTGTCAATGGGTGAGAGGAAAATATCTCACAATTTCAAAGTGGAGAAATATGGTAAGTCAGTCTTATTTATTCTTAAATTCTTTGTTGTAATGGAGTGTAAATGCTGACATTCATATTTTTCCCCAGTTTTACCCAAATATGATGTGACACTAAATATATCTGAAGAAGTGCTTATTGGGCAGGAAGACATTGAAGCTGAAGTGTGTGCAAAGTAAGGAAAAGTTCTTTCAGGACAAATAATGTATTGTAAAATCTGGAGTTTGGAGAGCAAACTCGACTCATAATGTTTATTTATTTTTATTTAAATAGGTACACGTACGGACAGCCTGTACCAGGACGTGTTACAGTTAATGTGTGCCGACCTATTAATAGGTATAGCAGTTTTGGTATATCGCTGTACGATTACGAGCTTATGGCCCTATCGCAGATGCGTGGCTCCTGCCACACAGAGACAAAGCAGGTACAGTTATGGCTTCGTTTCTCTTTTTTCTCTGATTCTTTGGGTACATTCAGGCCACTGCATTAGCATTACAGCATACGGGTTGCCTGCTCTACCCAGTTAAACTGGCTCAGACTTGTTTCCTCCATGCGTTTGAATTTTTTAGTGACTTGATCAACTGATCTTTCTTGGATGGACATGTCAGCTCCAAAGGAGTGAAGTGGTTATTGTTGGGCCTAAATGGCTGCAAAGGTTGTGTTGGTGCTTCTAATACCTGCTAGATGATTAGCATTACTGGTAGGGCTCAGGCAAGTGGTGTGTCTCATTATGTCTGTCACAGAAAAGAATACAACTTCTGTGAGAAAACTTCAAAAATACTGTGATCAGACTGTGACACTTAAACAAGCTGAATGAATATACACATATCCAAAGATTTGAACAGTTTTGACTGATTTACTGAGTTACTGGTACAGTACAGTGTTGTTTTGTCTGTTTGTGCTATATACACAGTATTTTAGTAGTTGGCAGGCCACATTATGGCATCATAATGCGGTACAGTGCAAAAATATTGAGCCACTCCTCTTTGTTTATATGTTCCATGTACATGGGAAATAGCTACAGTGGTTTACTGACACATGCAAACACAAATGGAAATGCAGCTTGAACTCTCTCAGGCAAGCTTTCATCAGTTCAAGCCCTGCTGTTGTTGGCGTTTGTTTTAGATTCAAAGAAGGAAATGGGAATAAAGGATGTGTTTTGGCTACAGGCTGCTTAACAATGTGCTCAGTGTTGGGAAGGTTACTTTTAAAATGTATTCCACTACAGATTACAGATTACATGCCCCAAAATGTATTTTGTTACTCAATGAGAGTAACGTATTCTGAATACTTTGGATTACTTATTATCATGCTTTTTACAACTACATGAATGAACTATTGCTGTGTGATTTATTACTGTTACTGAGGCTACTCGCCATACCAATACCAACTAGATGTTTAACTCTTAATATAAATGAGTAACAGTAGGTGACATTAGGTCAGGCTGCACTTTTTGCAGCGATCTCGTATATAAAACTATTCTGTGCGTATATAAAACAGGTCCGCGGCTCCGAACCGTAGTAAAGGGACCTCTGGCTAATACGTCGGGTTCCGTGTCGGCTCGTAGCTGAAACTAGCTTTACTTTGTTGTCTGGGTCAACTTTGCTAGCGAGAGACAGAGAGAGGCGTTGAAAGGCTGCTCCAACAGAACTTATTGTTTCAGAGGTAAACAGGAACACAGTGTACAGTCGAGTCTTAATAGCTTACTTACAGCTGGGCTCGTCAGGCACTCTGTTTGGCTGCTGTGGTTATTATTATATTTACATGCTTCCAGCTCCCGTTTTTGCTCCGTGACAGCTCGGACTTTTCCTTTCTCTCCCTCCCTCGCTCACAGACACATAACAGGTATGGCAGTCCATTCTCCCTGCAGCACGGACTACACTGCCCATTCTTTAGGGCCATGTCTGTAACACTCTGCCTGTTGCCTTCATATTAAATTATCTTTTGAATAATAATTATTAAAAATATTTCTTCACGTCATTATGCGGGCCGCAAGTAGAGGTGACATGCGCTGCGAGATTAAGACACAGGCATTAGAGCCTCTTAATGTGTGTTTGTTTGGGTTCCACCGGCGAGGAATTAGGGTGGTTATGGCCTTTGGGAATAAACTGTTTTTGAGCCTGTGGGCCTTTGTGCTGATGCACCTGTAGCACTTCCCTGAGGGAAACAGGCTGAACATGTTGAAACCAGGGTGGGAGCTGTCCTTGATGATGTTTGCTGCTCTGCTGAGGCAGTGGGAGGAATAAATGTCCATCAGGGAGGGGAGAGGGCAGCCGATGATCTTCTGTGCTGTCTTGACCACACTGTAAAGTCTCGCTCTGTCCAGGAGATGTCAGCAGAGATGAGGACACCAGGGAACCGGAAGGTGTGCCCCCCCCCCCCAGTGCTTTACCTCCTGAAGTCGACGATGGCCTCTTTGGTTTTCGTAGTGTTCAGTCCCAGGTTGTTTTCTGAACACCAGGCTGCCAGCTTCAGGACTTCCTCTCTGTAGTCTGCCTCGTCTCCCTTTGAGATGAGTCCGAGTACCGTGGTGTCATCAGCAAACTTGATGATGAGGTTGTTGTTGTGGGTCGAACTGCAGTCGTGGGTGTAGAGAGAATACAGGAGGGGGCTCAGCACACAGCACATAGTCCTTTATCCAGACAGATGTGAGAGGAGGGAGGCCAAGAGTGACCAGTTTGTTGATGAGGATGTCCGGGATGATTGCATTAAAGGCTGAGCTGTAGTCCACAAAGAGCATTCGGACGTAGCTCTGCCGCTGCTCTAGTTGACTCAGCACAGCGTGGAGGGCTGTGGCGATGGCGTCTTCTGTGGATCTGTTTGCACGGTATGCAAACTGGTGGGGGTCGAATTCTTGGGGGAGGTAATCCTTGATGTGCTGAAGGACTAGTCTCTCAAAGCATTTCATGATTACCAGCGTGAGGGCCACAGGGCTGGTGATGGGAGACTTCTTCGGCACTGGGATGATTGTGGCTGATTTTAGACAGGATGGGATGGCTGCCTGATCCAGTGAGAGGCTGAAGAGTCTGGTGAAGATGAGGGTGAGCTGGTGTGCGCATGCTCTTAGTACCTTGCCAGGTACTCCATCTGGGCCGGACGCCTTTCTGGGGTTCACTGCTAGGAGCACACGTCTGACATCGTGCTCCGTTACAGTGAGTGGAGCGGTGCAGGAACCAGGTGAGGATGAGGATGGGAGCAGGGCTGAAGCAGATGAGTGCTGCTGTTGTGGTGTTTCAAAGCGGGCGAAGAAGCTGTTTATTTCCTCTGCCAGCTGCACACTCAGGTTTTCTGTTTTCACAGCCTTGGTGGTTGATGATGTCTTGTACTCCCTGCCACACCTCCCGTGTGTTGTTGCTGGACAGGTGGGACTCTATGTTTCTTTTGTGGTCTGTCTTGGCTTTTTGAATCCCCCTTTTCAGGTCAGCTCGAGCAGCCCTGTACAGAGCTCTGTCACCTGACCTGAAGGCGGCATCGCGGGCTTTGAGGAGTGAGCGGACCTCGATGGTCATCTAAGGTTTTTGGTTTGGGAAAACCAAACAAAACCAAAAATGCTTTTTAACAATGTCACGTTGTTAAAATACAGAACTTGATACAGTCCAGTACTGATCCTGTGAAAGTTTCTAGGTCCTGGTGTTCAAATATGTCCCAGTCTGTCTGTGTGAAGCAGTCCTATAGTTTGTGCATTTTCAGGCCAGGTTGTAACAGTCTTTGTGGTGGGCCTGGCAGTGCGTCTGAGGGGGGTGTAGGCTGGGGAGAGCAGGAGGAAGAGGTGGTCGGACTGGCCGAGGTTGGGGAGGGGTATGGCTCTATATGCATGCTTGATGTTTGAGTAAATGTTACAGGCCTTCGATGGGGTCTGTTTTTAAACTGTTTTTTTAACAGAAAAGCAGAGACAGGAGACATGAGTTGCGTTCGGTCTGCAGGCTCTTCCTCGTCTGATTTATTAACAGAATTAAACAGTTACTTTTCTTTTCATTTAGACGCACACCTTTCTCTTGTAACAACACAAACACATTCAATCAGGTCCTTAGGTCAAACCCTTTTGGTTACCTTGCTTTCTCGCAAGAATAAACTTACAAAATAATCATTGTATGTGAGTGTCCTTATTTACAATAAATCTGTAACCAATTCTACTGCCGCCCATCTGTATTTCTGAGAAACGCTGCCTCTCTATGACGATCTTTTTATAAACATTTATCTGAATGACCTGTTGCCAGGTAACATAGTTAGTTGCAAAATGTTCCTTCAGCTGTTTTTGTCTAGTACAACTGACCCCTCCAGACTTTTGTCCCTCCACTCTACATTTTTGAACATTTAATTTAGTTTGAACATTTAATATATTTTATAGATTTGATTGTGAATGAGATTTGATTCTAATTTTGATTGATTCTTGTAAGATTATATCGCACACAGCAGTGATTTTCTTTCTTTATTGTTCTTTCCAGGCAGACAAGACTGGCTGTGCAACTTTTTCCTTCAACATGTCAATTTTTACTAAAATGGACGAAAAGCTTCAAGATGTTCTGGATATCAGGGCCAAAGTGGAAGAAGAGGGAACAGGCAGGTTGTGTTATTCCTTTAAAATGACACATTAATGTGTATTTAACCAAAAAGGCATTCACAGTATTGTAACGTGAATGTTTTTATATTCAGGTGTTTCACTCCCACAAGAGAAGAGAGTCACGATTTCTTATGTCCTTGGAAAAGTGTCTTTCATTAACATGCCCAAGGTTTGGGAACGGGGATCTAATGTGGAAGGAAAAGTGAGCCTAAAATGTTTTCAGCTCAGTTTATCCTACAAAGCACATTTAAATTGTTTTTATTTTCCATTGATAGAGCATTGTGTGTTTGTCAACAGGTCAGAGCAGTGTACCACAATAATACACCAGTTTGTGACGCACCGGTCTACCTGTTCACGGGACAACTGTGGCAAACACGCTCACTACAAAATCTGACAACTGACAGCAACGGTGTGGCCTCATTTTCTTTCAACACTGATAACTTTGACCAGGATATCCAACTCCATGTGAGCTGACACACTGAAACAACACTGTAATTTAATGCACAGCAGCCTGAAACCTCGACTGGTTTCTCATAGGTTCAAATGTCCAAAGATCTAACACAGTAAAAAGTGGCTATACTGAAACAGTTGATGACTCATCTTCCTCCACATTTGCCTTGCTTATAAAAACGGCCTCATTGTCCAATGTTATTTTTAGATAAGTTTTTTTTTTAATTTTTGTTTCCTATCTCCAACTAGGCAAGCCTGACACCAACACTGGGCTACCCAGGATATAGAACTGCACACTATGACAGGGGATTTCACACATTATCCATGTTCCAGCCGTCTTCTCCTTACATTAAAACAATCAGCTCTCTAGAGGTACAGAAGAAGGACAAACCATTGCCCTGTGATGAAGAAGAAGACATATCAGTCAACTACACTATAGTGGGAGAGTCTCCGGGGTCTGTGGATGTCATTTATCTGGTGAGTTATCGCTCAGCTTGTCACTTTATGGCAAAGTTTACCATGGCCAGACCTTTTGTGTGTTTGCTAAAAAAGTACTGTTGTAACGCCCATCATGACTGAAGAAGAAACTTTCAGTCCATCATTAGAATCCAGGAGCCTGGATCTATTTCAGCATAAATATCTGATCCAGCCCAAACTATATGCTTTAGCAAAAAGGAAAACTAGGGAGGGCGTCTGTCTCCTGAATCCAAACTGGAAGCTGGTTTCACAGACTTCATGTCTGGTTCCTCTGTTCTGTCCATCATCATTTTCTGTCAGCTTAGTAATTAGCCTCAGTGTTTAGTCATTTGTTCATGATATCCTTAGTTTTCTCTCTCTGTTAATCATTTATATTCTTAGGCCTTCGTAGATTTAGTCATCTGGGTTCTGTTCTCGGTTAATCATGCTTTCCCTGCGTTTCTCCTGCACTTTTCAAGTCTCGTCTTTTAGTGAGTCCATGTTTAGTTATTTTCTGTTTTATTTTTCAGTACTAGGTGTGACCACAGATAGTGGTCACACCCAAGTCAGTCAAGATAACAAACAAGATTGGCATGTTCAATAAATAACCGTGCAGAAAGAAGCAATGATATGTGGTAACATTTTATAATAACATTTTTCCAGGACAACATAAAATTGTTCAGATTTTTAGCATCACAGGAAAATGAAAAAAGTAGGAAAAAATAATAACGTTGGTGTAAGTTGTGGGAACCCGCAGGATCTTTTAAAAACATATGAGACAAACTGCACTTTAAGAAAAGACCTTTTGGTTATTTTTCATTGTAATTTAACTGTATTATTAGGGGATGGGTGGAGTAAGCTAACTTAACATTATAATCAGAATAAAGACAAAATACAAAAATACTTTTCAAAACCCTTCGAACAGCTACAAAAACTGGGTCTGTAACTTATCTTGAAACAGTTTAATTACTAAGAGCTGTTATTTCACTCCTTTTCATTGGCTGATTTTATCCTTTAGGCCTGAGGATGCTTTGAAGGTCTGAAGACAATTTTCTACGAGCAACTTTTAAAATTCATAAGAATTTCAGCCACAAAACTGCACCAATTTACAGTCAAAAGTTTGGACACCTACTTATTTTATGGTTTTTCCATATTTTCATGACTACTTTTTATTTATTTTTTTTGCTAAAGCATATAGTTAGGGCTGGACCAGGTGACCCTGAATCCTCCCTTAGTTATGCTGCAATAGACGTAGGCGGCTGGGGATTCCCATGATGCATTGAGTTTTTCCTTTCCAGTCACCTTTCTCACTCACTATGTGTTAACAGACTTCTCTGCATTGAATCATACCTGTTATTGATCTTATTGTAGGGTCTACCTTACAATATAAAGCACCTTGAGGTGACAGTTTTTTTGATTTTGAGCTGTATAAATAAATTGAATTGAATTATTTCCATTGTAGATTCTCACTGAAGGCATCAAAACTATGAATGAACACATATTTAATCATTTGGTGAACAATGCTGAGCACTTGTTGGCCTTTTTGCCCTCCATCTCATCCCAAACCATCTCCTTTGAGTTTAAGTCAGGTGACTGTGGAGGCCAGGCCATCAGGTGCAGCACTCCATCACTCTCCTTCTTGGTCAAACAGCACTCACACAGCCTGGAGGTGTGTTTGGGGTCGTTGTCCTGTTGGAAAATAAATGATGCGATGGCATGTTGCTGCAGGCTGCTGTGGCAGCCATGCTGGGTCAGTGTGCCTTCAGTTTTGAATAAATCCCCAACAGTGTCACCAGCAAAGCACCCCACACTATCACACCTCCTCCTCCATGCTTCACAGTGGGAACCATGCATGTAGAGACCATCCATTCACCTTTTCTCTCCGTCGCACAAAGACACGTCAGGTGGAACCAAAGTTCTCAAATTTGGACTCATCAGACCAAAGCACAGATGGTCTAATGTCCACTCCTTGTGTTTCTTGGCCCAAACAAATCTCCTTTGGCTGTTGCTTTTCCTTGGTTGTGGTTTCTTAGCAGCTATGTGACCATAAAGGCCTGATTCACACAGTCTCCTCTGAACATGTAGAGATGTGTCTGCTACTGGAACTCTGTGTGGCATTTATCTGGACTCTAATCTGAGCTGCTGTTAACTTGTGATTTCTGAGGCTGGTGACTCGGATGAATGTATCCCCAGCAGCAGAGGTGACCTTTGGTTTTCCTTTCCTGGGGCGTCCTCATGTGAGACAGTTTCATTGTAGCACTTGATAGTTTTTGTGACTGCGCCTGGGGACACATTCAAATATGAATTCTAACAGTTGTCAAACAGGGCTGTCAGCTGTGCACCAACCTGACTTCTGCACAACACAACTGATGGTCCCAACCCCATTAGGAAGGCAGGAGGTTCCACCAATTGACACTGTGAGGTGAAACCATGTCAGGCGACTACATCATGTAGCTCACTGAGAGAAGGCCGAGGGTTTGCAGCACTGTCAGTAAAGCAAAGGGCGGCTACTCTGAGGACTCTGAAACATAAAACATATCTAGAGTTATTTATAGATTTTTCTTTGCTTCACCTACAATGTAGAAAGTATTAAAATAAAAAAAAATAAAAAAACACTGAATGAGGTGGTGTGTCAAAACTTTTCACTGGTAGTGATGTCCACAGATATCAGTGCTAGTTCAGGCTTGTTTTTTAAATGATTTCTATCTTCCAGGTGTTGTCCAGAGGAGCTGTCATCATGCAAGGACAAACACAGGTTCAAGTGCAAGATAGATCGGGTAAAATTCCCATATTTCCACATATGCCACAGCCAAGCATGGACTTTGGCCTGTTTTGTTGATCTGTGGATGTATGTATGGACCTCTGTTTCAGTGACTGAGGGCCAGGTGTCCTTTAAAGTCAGAGTGTCTCCTGAGATGTCACCAGAGTTCCAGCTTGTGGCTTATGCCGTCCTGCCAAGTGAGGATGTAATTGCCCACAGTGCCAACTTCTCTACTGACAAATGCTTCAGCAACAAGGTGAGTGTAATTCTAGAGGTGTGCTGTGTGCTTGGTGTCATTTGTCTGCAGTCAAATTCAAATCAAAGTCAAATTCAGTTGGCTAAATCACGTGAGGATTTCTAGCATCAGTAAATGGACTGGTTGTTCCACAGCTGTTTCTACTCTACCTGAGGACTCAAAGTGCTCCTTTATACCACCTCATTCGCTCACTACCATTTATACAAGCACCTTTTTCAATGATGATGCAAGTTCTTTCTATCTAACACTGACACAGATTCATACAGTGTGCAGCTTGGGCTACAGCCATCCCACTGGGACTCATGATTTGTCACTCACCACAATGAACAGCACATTTAGCCAGCAGTGAGTGGGGACTCATCACAGTAACTTCTACGAGTGTTTTGTGTCAGGTGTCAGTGGAGTTTTCACCGTCTTCAGCCGTCCCAGGTGAAGAGACCAACATGCAGGTGACGGCCCTGCCACGTTCTCTGTGTGGTGTGAGCGCCATCGACAAGAGTGTTCTCATCAAGGAGCCTGGGAAGACTCTGGATGCAGATAAGGTAACTGCTGATATTAACACCAGTGAGATGGACACATCCTTTTTTCCAGAGCCCGTAGTGTCACAAGTTACCAACAGCTCATGCCTTCGCTCTGGTACTTGTGTCCTGATAAGTATTCTTTGGGCAGTCGTACATTCAACTGTTTTAAACAGTAATAATACATAATACAAGGTTACATATGCATGTGTGGTTAAATGTATGTTTCAGGATCACTTGTTGCTCATGTGGTTGCAGACAGCAATATTTTAATCTTATAAAATTAATTCCTTATGGGCAAATTAATATTTCAGCATGGAGATAAATCCAGGATCATGACTTTTTTTTAGCAAATAATTCAACCATGTAACGATTTGTAAGTGTATCACCTGCCAGTCAGTGTCTGCTTTACTTGAGAAGAATTTAACTTTGCATCAAAACTGCTCAAATACATGAGTATTTGTTGATGTTAAACATACAGCAAAACCTGGAAAAAGTGAGACTTAGTGAGGTAAAGGAGCTACAGAGACAGTTTCAAATGGAGAAGACTTACTGTAGCCATATAAGTCACTACGAACGATGTGGTGTTTATAGTAAAATTGCAGAACTGCTGTAAGATTTGGTAAACAGATACTTCAACTATAACACCTCACCTCTGCGGACACTTACTGCTAACTTGATCATTTTAATTTATTTTTTTTTAAGAAATCTTCTTAGATCATCAGCAATTGATTTAAGCCTAATCTGTACTCGTATTTACACCAGTACTACATGTAAGAGTTAAAAAAAATATGTGGATCAAATGTGACCAGGCAGGCAGGCAAAAAAGGTTTGGAGGTTTTGTTGAACTGTACTTTTCTTTTCAGATATTTGACTTGCTTCCACTCAAGAAATCCTCATATATCCCATATGAGGTTGATGATGCTACAGAATGCCTTAATGTGAGACCAAAAAGATATGTTTTGTCGTACCCCAGTCAAGAGCAAAATGACGCCTATGCAGTTTTCCAGGTAAAATACATGTATACCTGTGAGTCAGTCAAACATAATGTAAATGCAATAGTTTTTGTTGTTGCATCAGTTTTTACTGATCTTTGTGTGCTGCTGAAATATCTAGAAAGTCGGACTGAAGATGGCGACAAACTTGATTTTTCGATTGCCTTCATGCCTCAAGTTCAAAGGAAAATTTTACCATGATGGCCCTCATGTCGCCTACGGTGAATCATTCACTTGTTTGTGTTGTGTCTGGCTATAAATTTTGCTTTGTATTTACCAAAAAGAAAACGGGTAATTAATTTTTCTTTTTTTATTCAGCTATTGCTCTGGACTACGGTCCCCGGTTAGAAGATGATCCCATACATGGACTAAGTAGTCCTGGTCTGGGATCTGCTGTCCAACTTCCTCCACCAATAGAGACAGCTCGCTCTTTCTTCCCTGAGACTTGGATCTGGGATCTGGTGGAAGTTGGGTAAGTATCTGTTGTGAAGAGATCTGATGCATATTCCATTTTTAAAAAAGTGTATACGAGCACATTTAGAAACCCATGTGAACTTTCTGCTGTGTCTTTGCACACATGAATAACATGAAAATAGAATAATTGTGAGTTTTTTCTTAAGCATGTTTTGATGCTTCAGGCGGATGTTTTGTCATATTTAAAGATGTGCTTTGTTTTTGTGGGATATATTATTTCACTTTCTTCAGCAGCGCGGAGCTCTTTTACTTTGTCAATGCAACATATACAAGCAATTCACACTGCAGGATGTAACTATAGTGTTATACAAGTAATTTACAGACATACAAACATGTTTTATAATGTTATAGAATATGTTTGTGTGTATCTGCTACTTCAGAGACGATGGAAAAAGGGACGTGTCCCTGACTGTCCCAGACACCATCACCACCTGGGAGACGGAGACTTTCTGTTTGTCCTCTCAGGGTTTTGGTTTGGCTCCTCGTAAAGAAATGAAAGTCTTCCAACCTTTCTTCCTTGAACTCACCATGCCCTACTCCATCATCCGGGGGGAGCACTTTGAACTGAAGGCGACTGTCTTTAACTACCTGACCAGCTGCATCATGGTAATGAATGATTAAAGTGTTTAAATACATTTCTGTTCATAGCCAAGGAAAACCACACTGAAAACATTACTTTCTAAGCTAAATTTATATAGAAAAGATTTTTTCTTTGGCAATATAACCATGCAGGATGCAGGCCGTTCTTGAAGGGCCCCTGCTCACCAACACCTACAAGCTCACCTGCAAGCACAGACAACAGGATTGCCCAATCACATGTCTTTACACAACCAACCCTCCTCTAGCTTTCTTTGTGCGCTCATGCACCTTGTAGAAAAGAGTTTAGCTGTAAGAAAACAGATGGAGGGAAACGATTAGGAAGGGCATGTTTAAAGTAACCAAGTAAAATAAAGGCTACTTTCAGCATGAGTTCATAAAAGCAAACTTGTGCATTCATTTAGATGCTTAAAAAATGTGTTCACATTTGAACTCAGTTTTAAATGTTGCCGTGAGATTGTTGAGCTAGTTTAAAATATACCGTCTGTGTTCCTCGTACAGGTTACTGT